>NC_087343.1:189743035-190045803 GCF_030014295.1 Loxodonta africana
CGATTCAAAATGGCCAATACCAGTCCATTTCAGCTCATTAATGCCTTGGATATCGATGCTTATGCGTTCTATTTCATTTTTGACGATTTCCAATTTTCCTAGATTCATACTTCCTACATTCCAGGTTCTGATTATTAATGGATGTTTGCAGCTGTTTCTTCTCATTTTGAGTCATGCCACATCAGCAAATGAAGGTCCCAAAAGCTTTACTCCATCCACATCATTAAGGTCCAGTCTGCTTTGAGGAGGCAGCTCTTCCCCAGTCACCTTTTGAGTGCCTTCCAACCTGGGGGGCTCATCTTCCAGCACTATATCAGACAATGTTCTGCTGCTATTCAAACTGACAGACATGTGGGGGATAGAATCTGATTACATCACATTAATTATGGAAAGTAATCTGCTACACCCAAATTCAACAAATCTAATCACATGCAACTACTCCATAATAGCAACTAGGCTAGTGTTTGGCCAAATTATTGGTAACCAAAGCTTAGCCAAGTTGACAAATAAAATTAAGCATCACATAGATATCCTCAGAAATACCTGATCTGTTCACCTATTTTATCTTTATTTACCTCTAAAAATTTTAAACATATTTATAAGAGTTGCCCTTATCTGTCAATCCATCAACTGGATCCTTTGTGGGTCTGCATCTATTGATTGTATTTCTATTAATTATAATCATTTTAGTCCTGCTTCTTCAGATGTCTTGTAAGTTGTAATTGTATTCCAGGTACTATGTGTAAAGAGCAGTGAAGACTGAAGTACAGTTTTCTTTATTTATTTCCCAGGCAGTGAAAGCCTTTCTTAAGACTGGTGGTTAAGGCATTTGATCATTTTACATTTCTCCTCGAGTTAAATTGAGAGGGGACTGGGTTGCTGCTTTAATTAGATTGAATTCACCTGTGGTTCGTCTAACCTCCAACCTCCCATGCTGCTACCTTTTTTAGCCCCTATTTCCTCCAATACTGCCTACTTTTGTGTTTATGTTTTTGTTGTTATCTTTTTAGAATTTAAGCTGGGAAGTGGTTGACTGTACTTTCAGATATTTTTTGTTCACTTTTGGATTAAAACCTGTCAGCGTTCTAGAGTTTTATTATCATGAGAATGCATGAGATTGTACTCTGCTTACCAACTCTGTCTTCACTGCTGTTTTATCAGCAAAACTTGTGAGAGAGGAGCACGTGGGGCAGGAAAATATCTGGAGTGAGCGATCCGCCCTTATGTTTTTACCTCTTCCAGACCCCTGCAAGCCCACATTGTTGTCCACGGTACAGCTGATTTCCGTTGTCGCCTCAAATCTCTCCATCTATGACAGACCTTCTTGTACTTAGACTCGGCACTTTCCTTCGGGTATGGCAGGTACTGTGGGCTTATTTTTCTCTAGAATTCAGTTCCTCAAGAGTTTTTTGCATTGACTACTCTCGACTCGACGGCACTGGATACTGGGTTTACTCTTTGCTAGCCCTACAGAAATGTATGTTATTTATTTTGTCCAGGTTTTTCTTATTGTTATCTTGGGACTGAACATCTTTCATGTCCTTCTTTATCGTAACCAGAAGTGGGAAGCCACAGGTGTGATTCTTTGTTTTTTGCTGATTCTTGCTAATGAGGTTTTGTTTCCTTATGTGATTTGCTTTCTCATGTGCTTTATAATGTTTTGCTGAAAGCTCACGTTGTCTGTGGAAATTGTTTGAGGTTTTGTCTCAAAAATTTACTCCTCCAAGAAATTTACTTCTAATAGTCATCTGGGATACTACCAATGTGAGAAAACCAAACCAAAACAAAACAAAACTTTGTTGTTGCGTTAACTCCAACTTACAGTGACCCTATAGGCAAAAAAAAAAAAAAAAAAATTTTTTTCTTTATAGGCAGAGTAGAACTGAGCCCATACAGTTTCCAAGGCTGAAATCTTTGTGGAAACAGGCTGTCACATCTTTCTTCTGCTGAGGAGTTGGTGTTTTTAAACTGTCAACCTTTGGGTTAGCAGCTGAGTGCTTAACCACTGCACCACCAGGGCTCCTTTGTGAGATCACTACAAACCAAATTTTTGTCTTGGGGTTTTCAGATTACATAGGTCATGTGAGTTAGTTCTCAGATGCATTTGGGGACAGACTTATGGTTCAAAATTCTCATGGGAGACTCTTTTCCTTTTTGCTTACTTCATTCAAAGCTAAGAGTGAGACAGACAAGCATACTCATTGTCTCATCTGTGGGTGTCTTCTATCAGAAGTCTCAGCTTTATGCAGAGGGCCCACTTATGAAGGCTTAGTTTTTTGCCTCCAAATTCATAGCCAGTTAAAATCCAAGCTCTAGGCCAGTAGAGAGCCACAGATGGTCATAGAACTAATGCTGGCTTCAGTGCCTCTTATCTCTTTGGAATTAAGGATTCTTGTAGTTTCTGTCTTTTGGGGTTTGCTTGTGCTTTCCCACCAGCTGAGTCATGCATTTAAAAAGAGGTTTTAATATTTTATTCAGCAGTTTTAGATAATTTCTCTATACATCTAATCCACCGTATCGCCAAGAATGGGACTCCATTATTCCTGGATCTGGTAAAGTCTTTGAGCCAAATCTTGCAGGCCTGGGAACCATCTAGTCTTATTTAGGTAACTTCGCATCTCTGCCCTGATCCATTATGAATTAATCTTAAAGTTCAACCCTCAGAGGGTGGTTTTATTGCCTTGTTTATTTAAATTCTTTAGGGTTCCAGAGTGAAACCCCAAATATTGACAATGCTCCTCACCCCATGGAAATATAGTTTCTCATATAGAGTTGGGCTGTGCGTCAGTGAGCCAGGAATCAGTAGGAAGGGAAGCAGCGATGTTTGTTGGAACTGAAATGATATTAAAGCTCCGAAGCATAAAAATAGACTCTAGCGTTTCCTCCTACCATATCACCTCCAGTCTCCAAAGAGAAAATGAGGCATGGCTCCTCAATCCTCCCCACTCTACCCTCAGTCTTTAGGCTGGATTTCTTGTGTTTTTCATCCAGGGGCCCCATGGGAAAGGGAGTGGAGAAATTTGGTTGGGAAAGATGGTTCCAGGTAAGATTCAATTTTGTATCCTTCATTGAATGTATCCATTAGGAGCCTCTGGGGGAAAATTGAAATAAATACTCAGGCCTCTCTCAGGAAGAAGTGATGCTTCTGGACTTAGTAGGAAGCTCACGTGGATATGTCCAACAAACCAACCACCAACAATCCCGAAGTTAACAATTCTCCCAATCACAATGGACTTTATGCATAATAAGGCATGTCCATGCTCATGGATCTCCTTTGATTCTCACAACTCCCACTTTAGTAAGAGGAAAGACTGGGAAGGTCCAGTGGACCAGATTTGGAGTGGCCTTGAAAATCATCCTAAAGACTTTGAACTTGATTCCCAGTCTGCCATCCGTTCATTAGGATCACCGCAATGGCCTCACTGCAACTCTTTCCCTCCAGGCCTGACTCATTCCACCCATCCACCACACTAAGTAGGCTATCTAAAAGGCAAGTTTTTCCTTGCCACCATCTTACTTTATAATCTTCAATGGCTCACCAGTGCCATCAGGACAAATCTACAAGCCATTGAAGTCTAGCCTCTTTCTACTCCTCCAGCCTCATCTGTCAGCAATCCCCTCTTCCCAGTCCTCACTCCAGTCACATTACACACACACTTCATTGAGTTCCTTCGTACAGTCTTGCTTACTAAGGCAAATGTGCATGATGTTCCTTTTGCCTGGAACACTCCCTGTCACACCTTCTCTGCACACTCACTCCCACTTTTCCATCAGATCCCAGCTTCAGAGTCATCTCCTCCTACCTGACTCCTAAGCCTGAGTTAGGTATGCCCCTTCTGGGCCCATAGGCCCTTGAGATCACTTCCAGCCTAACATCTGGCTCACTGTACTGGGATTGTTCCATCACTTGTCTGTCTCCCTCACTGGGATGCAAGCATGTGAGAGCAGGGAATTTTCCATCTCGCTCGTCCCCATGTCTTTACCACCAAACATACAGTCTATGCATCTTAAGTCTTCAATAAATATTCTTTGAACTGAATAGGACTCAGGAAACTATAAAAAAACCCACTGCCCCTTGAGTCGATTCCGACTCATAGCGACCTTATAGGACAGAGTAGAACTGCCCCACAGAGTTTCCAAGGAATGCCTGGAGGATTTGAACTGCCAACCTCTTGGTTAGCAGCTGTAGCACTTAACCACTACGCCACCAGGGTTTCCCAGGAAGCTATAGACTGCTTGTTTTGCTACATTTTTGGCCAGATGTTTAAGCAGTTTGTTCATTAGTATTTATTTTCTCCCATACCTTAGCTCTGGACTTGGCCCTGAGGAGCAAGATGAGGGGGTGCCGAAATGGAGTATTAATACCAGCCATCTGTCGGTTTTTGTACCGCGGTGGCTTGTGTGTTGTTATGATGCTGGAAGCTATGATACTAATATTTCAAATACCAGCAGGGTCACCCATGGTGAACAGGTTTCAGTGGAGCTTCTGGACTAAATCAAACTAGGAAGAAAGGCCTGGTGATCTACTTCTGAAAATCAGCCAAAGAAAACTTTATGAATCACAAGAGAACGTTGTCCAATATAGTGCTGGAAGATAAGCCCGCTAGGTTGGAATGTACTCAGAATACACAGTGACTGTAACAGTGGACTCAAGCATACCAATAATCATGAAGATGGCACAGGACCAGACAATGTTTTGTACTGTTGTATGTCAGGTTTCCATGAGTCAGAGCTGACTTGAAGGCAATTAACAACAATAAACATTTATTAAATGCTTTACATGCACTGTGCTATGTAAGCCTCATTACAGCCCAATATGTGTGGTGTTATTACCATCCCCATTTTACAGATGAGAAAACTGAGGCACAGAGAAGTGAAACTATTTGTTGAGAATCACAAAGTTTAGAAGTAGTGGCTTTGGGGTTCAACCTAGGTAGCATGATGCCAGAGATTGTGCTTCTGACTGTACAGAGCTGACTTCCTGAAGCTTCCAGGTTGGTTCTTGGGACAAGATGGAGATATTAGCATAAGAGTCCAAGGGCAGTGAACCTTCAGAGAAGAGAGAGGGAAGCGTGACCCTCTGCTGCCTCAGAAACCTAAGGAGGCTGAGGAGCTCTGGGAAGGCAATGTAGGGGTTCTCAGGGCATCGTGGTAACCCCAGACCCCCAGAGGAGGACTCAGAGCCCTTCCTCCATTTCCCTGTGACCTCGGGGCAGAAGGCAATGCAGAACGAAGCCAGGCTGGAGCTACGGGCCAGAGACTCCCGAGAGCCCGAGGCGGAAAAGAGCACGGCTAAATGTCAGGGTTTAGGGCCGTAGCCAGGCCTGGCTGCTCTGTGCCGAGTTCTGTCATCCTGCGCTGGGAGCAAGAGCAGGGAGAGAATCCACAAGAGCCCTGGGAAGAGCTTCCGAAAAGGGCCCCCAAGCCAGGGAACAGGGAGAAGCGGGTGCTCTGGCGGCCAGGGCGGGCGGGGCGGCCTGGGTCTGCGTGGGGCAGCCGGCAGCTGGGCCACCCGGACACCTCTGACAGGCAATTTCCAATTTCCTATGGAATTAAATAGTAAAAGCCGGGAGTCCGTCACTGTCTGCTGCCTCCCCAGGAGGGGAGAGAGTTACTGCTGCCGGCCTGAAAAAGCTGAACTGTCCTTTCCCAAACAAAACAGCAACCAAGGGAGCTGGTGCTGGGAGGATGGTTTCAGAGCCCTAGATTTGGTGTCACTCAGTTCAATAACCCGTGGTATCACCTCCCTCCCCCACCTCCTCCCGTACCAGGCCATACAGAATCCTTAGCGATGTTTTCTGTACTAATGGTATTTGTAAATTGTAATTCCCGTGTATCATTTCTTCTGTTCCTTTCATTACTACTTCATTCTCAAAAAAGCTATTGATATAGGTTCATAAATACTAATTACCACAATATTGTAGCTAAAACTCCAGAAAAATTTGACAAAATCTGCAACTCTGAAAACTCTGGGCAGCACATGCTTGTTAGGGTGTGCAGAGGCAATCCCGTGGCTGAAAGCATCATTGTAATTGGGCAATAATGACAGCTCTGACTGGAGTGCATTAGAAGGTTCAAAAAGTAAATTAGCATAGAGTTTTAGCGTTGTAGGTATGTTGATGCATGTAAGCTGGGCTTACAAAAAACGTTTTCATTGTTATAACTAAGTAAAAAAACCCACTGTCACTGAGTTGACTCTGACTCCTAGTGACCCCAGAGGGTTTCCAAGGCTGTACATCCCTAGAGAAACAGACTGCCACATCTTTCTCTCACGGAGCCACTAGTGGTTTTGAACTGCCGACGTTTCAGTTAGCATCAATTGCTTTAACCACTGTACCACGAGGGCTTCTTCTTTATAACTAAATACAGTGATATATACATACATATTTTTTTCTCAACGCCTTTTTTTCTTGTACTTTAGATGAAGATTTACAGAACAAACTAGTTTCTCATTAAACAGTACACATATTGTTTTATGGCATTGGCGATCAACTCCATGGCATGTCAACACTTTCCCTTCTTGACCTTGGGTTTCCTATTACCAGCTTTCCTGTCCTCTTCTGCTTTCTAGTCCTTGTCCCTGAGCTGGTTGCCCCTCTAGTCTTGTTTTGTTTTATGGGCCTGTCTAATCTTTGGCTGAAGGCTGTCCCGGGGCCATACTCTCGGGGTTTCTCCAGTCCCTGTCAGGCCAGCAAGTCCTGTCTTTTTTTTGTGAGTTAGAATTTTGTTCTACATTTTTCTCTAGCTCTGTCTGGGACCCTCTATTGTGATCCCTGTCAGAGCAGTCAGTGGTGGTAGCTGGGTACCATCTAGTTGTGCTGGACTAAGTCTGGTGGAGGCCATGGTAGATGCAGTCCATTAGCCCTTCAGATCAATCTTTTGAAATATAGGGATATTTTTATAAAAAATAATAAATTTCTGCTGAAACAGTGTACGAAAATTTTATAGACTCTCATTTTGGTGTCACCTCCTCTGATAGTGTCACCCAGTGTAGTCCATACCCTTTGCACTCCCCGAGTGACACCACTGCTGAGATGGAAGTCAGGATGCCTGGACCTTCTGGCTCAACCTGCTAGGGTGACCTTGGGCAAGTCCGATCCTCTCTTTGGGCCTCAGTTTCCTCATCTCTGTTAAAAAGGCATTTGACCAGATGATGCCAGAGGCCCTTCCCAGCTGAGATGCTAGTATTCTGTAATGAAGTTGGGTGTGGGAATAGATGAGGCCTAGGGGGTGTGGGGGAAGGGGCTGGAACCATCCTTGGTTGGAACCGTTAAAGGAACCTCTGTTCAGCCCCATCCCCAAGGCTCCCAAATCCAGCAGCAGAACTGGGATCCACCCAACCAAAATCAGCAAGGGGAAGCCAAAAGCATGAGTAAGGAGAGGTTGGGCCATAAACATGTCATCTGCACAAACATCCAGCCCCCTCTGGGGTCTCATTGGCCCCGCCGGGGGAGACGAGTGTGTTGGGGCCTCCCTCAACCCAACCCCAGATAACTGGCTTGGGCCGGTGCTTCAGGGTGGAGGCTCGATAGCTTAGAAGGGAAACCTGGCTGCGAACATGCCCTGAGGAGCTGTCAGGAAGGGGGTGGGGTAGTAGAGGCGTAGCCCCTCCAAAGCCAGGCAGCTGGAGGGGGGTGGCACTCAGCTGAGGGGAGATGTCAAGCTACCTTATATCACACAGGGCTTTCTGGGATGGTCTCCATTTTAGATCTACTGAGGCTCCTGCTTCCCCAGCTCTGATGGGTCTTGAAAGTTCCAGAAAACTAGCAGTCTGCTGGGTTTTCCAGGTGAAGCTCCACAGGCATTTCAAACTCAAGATTCTTAAAACACAGCTTTTGATTTCCTCCAGACTGTCTTCCACTAAAGGGTTCCCTAGCTCAGGCATGCACCACCATCACCCGTCACCCAAGCTGGTGTCCAGGAAGTGATCCTTGACCCTTCCTCTCCCCCACCACCCACATCCAAGAGCTCTCCACGTCCTGGCAACCTGACCCTTTGTGCAACCTGAATCAGTCCACTCATCTCTCTTTCAATCTCTCTTATTGGACTCAAGGACACAAAATTCGATTAATTATAACTCAATTTTCATACCACCCATGTTTTAAAATTTGTCATTTTTAATAATGAAAACAAAAGCTAGGGCTATAGCATCAACCTACATTCAAATACATGATTCCCCCATCCCAACCCCTTGCCTTCAGCCATCCAAAGGACCATTATCCTGCATCCTGTGCCCTGTTGCTTCTTTTTTTCAGATAAAATCTTATTTTATCTCACTACATTCCTAAAATATAATTTTACATTTTAGTTGTTTTCACTTTATAAAAATAGAGTGTCATTTTGTATACAATCTTTTAGAACTTACTTTTTTCATTTAATTTTATATGCTAAGCAATTTGCAAATATGGCTGCAATTATTCCCTTTCCTGCATCCACACCCCTTTGCAATGTGACTTTGAAGTTCCTTCCATCAAGAGGTGGAGACTATTTTTCCATCTCTTAAATCTGGGCTGGCCTATGTATTGTTTTGATTACTATAATGTAGCTTAACTAGTATTTTGCCAATTCTGAGCTTAGGTCTCAAGAGGCTTTGTGTACTTCCTCATTCTCCTAGAACCCTTCCACAGCCATGTGTACAAGCCTGGGCTAGCTTGCCAGATGGTGAGGGACACATGGCTCAATTGCCACCATCGCCCCAGCCAACAGCCCTCCCAATCTTCAGAAGCAGAGCCTCTTAGCTGATTCTCCATGAAGCATGGACTCTTGAGGAAGCCTAGCCAAGACCAGAAGAACTGTCCAGCTGAGCCCAGCCAAAATTGCCTATCCACTTAATTGTGAGTTAAATAAGCAAAGGTTATGTTGTTAAGTTTCAAATGGTTTGTTACGCAGTGATCACCACCTGATACACAAAGATTGCTACATGTTACTGTGGTTCATTAATTTAGTGCTTTGTAATATTCCATTGTGTGTATGGAGTGCAGTTTCTTCATCCACTTTTCTGTTGATGGGCATTTGTGTTTTTGCCATTGTGAAACATGAAACATGCTTCTGTGAACATTCTTGTACATGTCCTCTATTGAACATGTGCAAGAGTTTACTCTTCCTCTCTAAACTCACAGCTACAGCCATAATCGAGGCTATCATTATTTCTTATCTAAGCTGTGGCTCCTGTCCTCATTGGTCATCCTCTTCCCAATTGCCAACCTTTGAGTCTATTCTCTTCACTGTCCCAGAAGAAACTATCAAAAATGAAAAGCAGGTCAGGTAGTTTCCTATTCAAAATCCTTCAATAGCCCTTCTCTGCCCTCAGGGCAATGTCCAAGCGCCTTTTCCTGATATCAAAGGCCCTCTATGACCTGGTCAATGCTGGTGCTTCTAGTCTTATCTCTTCTCTACCATTAAGTTCTGCCACTGAATATCTGCAGGACTGTAGGCAAATTACAAGGCACTCTCCACGCCTCAGTTTCCTCTTCTGAAAAATGGGGCTGATGATAGGCTGAGTCATACAGTTATTAGGGGGATTAAATGAGTTAATACATACAAAGCTTTACAAAAGTGCCTGCCACTAAAGTACCCCACAAATATTTGCTATGGTTATTATCATTATTGGAGTCCTTGGGTGGTACTAATGACTAACACACTTGGCTGGTAAGTGAAAGGTCAGAGGTTCAAGTCCACCCAGAGGTACCTCGGAAGAAAGGCCTTGTGATCTACTTCTGAAAAACCAGCCATTGGAAACCCTTCAGAGCACAGTTCTACTCTGACACACATGAAGTCACCATGAGTCAGAGTCAACTCAATGGCAACTGGTTTTTGTATTATTATTATTGTTTTTTGTTGTTGTTAATATAGTCAAATGTACAGTTGATGTACATTTGGCTATATTAACAAGAGCACATCACACTTCAGGACATTTGTCTATTCTTATTCCTCTGCCTAGAACACTGTTCTCTCCGTGTTTACCTGGTGAACTTGCTTTACAGGCCTAACATATGCATCACCTAGTTTGAAGACTTTCCTGCTCGTTTCCCCACTTCCCAGTAGAATTGACTTCACACTCCTCTCGGCTCCCATGAGCCCCTGTACAATGTCTGCCATTGCTCATGTCTGTTTACTGGGCCTCCTTGAGTTCAGGGACTGACCCCATTCACCTCTGTATCCCAGGGCCTAGCAGAGCCTGTCACAGAGCAGATTCACAGTAAAAAAAAAAGATGATAAATGAGTAAATGAATTACCAGCCTCATTTTCCCTGTGCAATCATTCATTCATCATTCATGCAACCACTACTTACTGAGCCTGGTTCCATGTCAGGCACTGACATGGCTAAGATGAGATCTCTGCCTGCAAAGATCATCTAGTTTGCTGGGGAGAAACAGGTCCCAAAGTGATGATCCCAGCTCAGTGTGGTTGTGGCTATGATGTGCAAGACAAGTGGAAGGAGGGGCCTGCCCATAAGGTGCTCACAAGCTGTGAAGAAAAATGCAACCTAGATCTGAGACTAGTGGATAAGATAGAGCAGCCCAAGAGTTCAGTGTGATCACAATGCCTATAGTACACAGGATAGGCATTTAGAGAGCCCCAGAAATGCTCCATGGGGACCAAAGCCCCTGGCTGTAAGCGTAGGCGTCATCTTGTTCGTCCTTATATCCCCAGGCCCAGACAGGGTCTGGCACAGAGGTGGTGGTCAACATAAATATTTGTCGAATAAATGATAAATGAGGAGAGGGAATCTAAAGAAATCAGAACTGCATTCCAGCCCCACTGCCACATACCACTGGTGACTATGGCCAGGACGCACCCCCTTGTTGGCCTCAGGGATTTTCCAATACCCCATCCAACTGTCACATCCTATGATGATACAAAGATGTAGCCTATGGCCTCAGGGTGCTCCTTGGTTCTGTGTGTGTGTGTGTGTGTGTGTGTACAGCTATCCCAGAGCTGGGTTTGAAAGTGCTAAAAACAAAGTAACACACACCTATCATTTTGGGAGCACTTGCTCTGTGCCAGGCTTAGAACACAAAGTTCTAAATTCTTCTTGCACATTATCTCATTTTACCCCTACATACACCCTGTGAGATGGGTGATGTCATTGTCCCCATTTTATAGATGGGAAAACTGAGTCTCCTGAGGTGGAATAAACTGCCCTACAGCTAGTAAATGGCAGATGAGGGATTCAAAGCAAGGTCAATGTGACCTCAGGACCCAAGCTCTTCATTTCCCATGGCCTCCCACGAGGGCTCTGCTCTCTGGCCCCTGAGCGCTGGTCCTTCTGTCACTTGTGGACAGCTTTTGGTGATGGAACCTGGCTGCGAATTCAGAGATGGCTAAGGCCAAGGCTGGAGGGAGCTGGGAGTGGTGAAGAGCCGGGGTTCAACCTTACAACTTCTCCAGGCCTCTGCTAATGGGAGCCAAATTCTCCACAAGAAAGGGCTGGCTTGGCTAGCTCAGGGCTTACATGTAAATTTTCACCTTGTTCAACCCAAGGGCTTCCCATGGTACTCTGGGCTGTTCCTTTCTGGCCGGGCTAAGGGAGGGCAGAGGTCAGTAAAGGCCCTGCCTTTGGCTCACCCTCTCCAAGGGTGGATTCTCAGCCAGCCAGAGAGATCCTGAGATGGCCTCTGGGCACTCTGGTGGGAGTGCTGGGACAGTGTGGCCCTCAGACACGGCTCATCCCCTCACGTGCCACAGCGCAGCTCAGCAAAGACCAGCTTAGCCAAGCCCCAGCCCTGGAAATCCAGCCCCAGGAAAGGCTGTTAAGGGTTGGCCTTTGCAGGGGGCTCTCTTTCCTTTAATGCTTAGGGAAGAAAGAAAGCAAGAAAGGAAAGAGGGAAAGAAAGGAGAGGAAGCTCGGCCAGCTTAGGGGCCCAGCCTGTTGAGTCGCATTTTCTGACCCACTCGTCCCTGATGATGCTCAGCAGAGGCCATAGTGGGGCTGCTCTTGGAGATTTTGTTTGCGAACAGATGGAGCCCTCTGCTGCAGCTGCAGGCTCCCCATTCCAAGGTCTCAACTCAACAGGTCTGATGGAAGGTCTTGGATGCTGATTCCAAGTCGAGTCACCCTGGCAGCGAGGGCTTTTCTGGGCCCCGGGGGAAGGATATGGGTGTTGGGAGGGCTGAAGTCTCTGCAGCTGACATTCCTGCCCTTCTAGAGAGGGCAGGGGAGGGTCAGCGAAGGCCAGGGGCCTTCCTCACCAGCCCGAGGGTCTCAGAGAGAGCATCTCCTGGCTCTTCAGGGCCTGTCCCTGCAAGCGACCTGACCTGCACAGAGGCAGGCGAGAAGCAGCCTCCGCCATGGCTTCTGCACACTCCCCTGGCCCTCCGGTGAGGTCTGGAGGTGGGCGGGGGAAAGGCTTGCTCATCCCAGCCTTCGGAAACATCCCGACACTCTTTCCTCCAGGCAGGCCGAAGTCACTTTCCAAGTATTTCACTTTCCATTCCTTCTCCAGATCTGGTAACAGGGTGTTCCTGCCCTCTTCCCCTTGCTGACCTTTCTGCCTGGGCCCTGTCCCTGCTGGGTTTCATCAAGTGGACACGCTCTTAGCAGTGAGGCCAAATCTGTGCTCAGCCCCATGGAAGGTGCAGATGTGGGCCATGGGCCTACTTGGCCTGCGGAAGTTTACCATCAAGCCTGAGGGAGGGAGGAGGAGGGGACAGACACGAGGTGGCTCGGTGGGGCACAGGCTTTGAAGTTTGGCACGGCCGGCTGCCAAGGCCAGCTCCAGCACTTTCCTGCCAGCTGTGTTACCCTAGGAGAGCAGTGTTTCTGTCTGTGAAATGGAGGTTATCCTATCTGCCTTGGATTGTTGGGAGGTTGAAAGAAGGCAATGAATACATTTCAAGGGCAAGTGCGTGCTGGCCTCTGACGCTGCCTTAGTCCCTGGGTGATGTAACTGTTAATGTACTCAGTTGCTAACCAGAAGGTTGGCAGCTCAAGTCCACCCAGAGGGTTGGCAGCTCAAGTCCACCCAGAGGTGCCGCAGAAGAAAGATCTGGTTTTCTACTTTCAAAAAATCATGCACTGAAAACCCCACGGAGCCCAGTTCTACTCTGACACACGTGGGGCTGCCATGAATTGGGGTCAACTTGGCTGCAACGGGTGTGTTTGCTTTTGACATCAGCTTACCTTTCTGAGGTAGAGGGCAAGCTAGCATGCTTTCTGGAGGCAGCCCCTTCTGTGTCTTTCTAGACACGCAAAAGACCCCAAAGGGTACAGGCAGACAAAACGGGGCTCGAATTCCAGTTACACTGCTTCACAGCTGTGTGAACTTGAACCACTCACTCAGTTCTTTGAGCCCCAGCTTCCTCATGGATAAAAATGCCACCTTCCTCAAGGGGTGGAGAGCAGAGTAAAACGATACAATACAAAGTACTTGGTCCAGGGCTTGGCTCCGGTGACGGTGACAATCAGGAGATGGCAGAGTCTCCAGGGTCTCCTCCTGAGAGGGCCTGGGGGGTTCTTGGCTAGGAAGCCAACCGGTTCTCCATCTCAGAGAAGAAGATGCTATGCACCTCATTTTTGCACAGCCCCACTCTCTCCTGCTCTCCCTCACCCTTTTACTTTTTTCCAGGCCACATGATTTTTGCAGAGCAGACACAGAAAGCAAGGAAAGAATAAAAGAAAAAGAGGAGCAATCTGGAGCCAGAGTGGGTGTTGTGCAAGAGGTTCCAGAGTTGCAGACAGTTTGTAACAGAGATACAACGTGCAGGGAGAAATGTCCCAGATCTCCCAAGCAGAGCTCCAGTCTACTTTGAAGTGTTGACAACACAGAAAATTAAAAGCATCGCAATGCAAATTATCACATTGTTTTTTTTTCACTTTGATAGCCTCTACAAAGCATTTTATGCCGATGAATCAATACAAAGGACATCAGGAACAACACAAAAAAAGAGGTTTTTTTGCCTTAAGAAAACCCAACAAAACTAACAGAAGATTTTAGGTCTGGCTTGCACAATAGCCCTAGGTAACACAGTAAGTTTGATCTCTCTTTTTAATAGTGGCCTTGGAGGTCCCTGATGCTCAACTGCTTGGGTCACACCATCTAGTCCCCAGATGAATGTTAGGATTGATCAGCACAGCAAGATAGGACAATTCGGTTGCAATTCCATTTCTATTGTCTCACGACTATATACGTACATGTGTGCGTGTGTATACATGAATATATATGGTATGTGTGTATATACATATATAATGTATTTTGTGGTTTGGTAAAATAAAGCTTGCAAATTAGAATGCATTTATGACTCGATTATTGGCTGGGACTCCCTTTATGTTACAGCAGATGGACTTTCGCATGAAATATTTTCCCTGAGTTGCTATAGAGACATGCCAACATCTTTCTGCTGAAGTGATTCCCTGCAGGCCTGTTTGTTGTTGTGCCCGGTGCCGACAAGGCTGAATCACTTGCAGCCCTCGCAGAGGCTGATTAAAGAGCCAGGGGATGCTGGGAATCTCTAGCCTCTCAGCTACTGCCACCAGGGATGGACTGGAAAAGTCATTAGGTCTGGAATGGGGGGAGGTGCTGGGCTCGTGGGTGGAGGGAGGTGCCCAGGTGAGCCAGGCAGCTGTAGGGGAGAGAGCTACTATGGGAGAGGGAAACAACTTGGGCTCACCAAAGACCTGCTCACAAAGATGTGGTTCGAGGAACGTGTCCGTCTCTTATCTTGTTTAGTCTCTATAGCAACCCTGTGTGGTTGGTTCTGTTATTCCCATTCTGCAAGATGGGTAAAATGAGGCACAGAGGAGTTAAATGATTTGCTCAAACTACTACTCCAGCCATCAAACACAGGCCTCGCTGACTGCATGATCTTACCATTAGGTGTCTTCCTCAAATGGGAGTTGGATACGATAGATAAAAATAGGGGGTATGTTTTAGACTTACAGTTTTGGGTGGACTGAGGAGCCATGGGCAGGGTCGGGTAGCCAAATTTAGCCCTCTGCCAGTTCCTCTGGCTGCTGGAGGATCCTTAGACAAAACCTCCAACCTCCATCACGCAACTCACAGTCCATTTGGGCAGACACACTCAGGCCTGTCTGACCAGCAACATAAACATGGCCAAGTGCTGAGACGCTGTGGGCCCCAACTCTTGAGCCAGAGGCTATGCACGGAAGTTCCAGCTTCCCCCTTCTCATCCCATGTAAAGATATGATCCGGTTGACATGTGCAGAGAGCAGCCTTTGCAAAGAGGGTGGCCTGGAGTAATTACAAGGGCATGGCCTTTGAAGTCAGACAGACCCAAGTTAGAATCTTGAATTTGCCCTTGTCTACAGGCATGACTTTGGGCAACTGTCTCCTCCTCTCTAAGTCGTGATTTTCCTCATCTGTAAAATGGGACTAGTAGAACCTGCCTGGCAGGGTTAAAGCCAGCTCCTCTCCTGCAAGAATGGAAGCCACCTAGAGCAGTAACTGGCACATGGTGAAAACAAAACAAAAAAACAGTTGCCATTGAGTTGATTCTGACTCACGGTGACCCCATGTGTGTCAGAATGAGACTATATGACATAGGGTTTTCCATAGCCATTTTTTCAGATGTAGATAACCAGGCCTTTCTCCTGAGGCATCTCTGTGTGTACTTGAACCTCCAAATTTTTGGTTAGCAGCCAAGTGCATTACCCATCTGTACCACCCAGGGACTCCTGGCACATGGTAGGTCTTCCTAGGCATATGTTTCTCGAGTTCGAGAGCCTTGTAAGCAATTTATTTTTTATATTGGTTATCTCAAGTCAGAAATCATTTGATTTTGGCATTGTTGTTGGTGTTGTTATTTGCCATCCAATTCATGGCAGCCCCACGTGTTAGAGTAAAACTACTCCATAGGGTTTTCTTGGCTATAATCCTAACAGGAGCAGATCACCAGGCCTTTTCTTCTGAGACACCGCTGGGTGGATTCAAACTACTAACTTTTAGGTTAGTAAAAAATTAAAAAAAAAAAAAATCTGTTGCTGTGGAGTCGATTCCAACTCATAGCGACCCTATAGGACAGAGTAGAACTACCCCATAGAGTTTCCAAGGAGCAGCCAGTGGATTTGAACTGCCAACCTTTTTGTTAGCAGCCATAGCTCTTAATCACTGTGCCACCAGGGCTCCTTAGGTTAGTACCAAAAAATAAATCAAACCCAGTGCTGTCAAGTCAATTCCGGCTCATAGCAACCCTATAGGACAGAGTAGAGCTGCCCCGTAGAGTTTCCAAGGAGCGCCTGGTGGATTTGAACTGCCAACCCTTATGGTTAGCAGCTGTAGTACTTAACCACTACACCACCAGGGTTTCTCCTTAGGTTAGTAGTCAAGTGCAAATTGTTTGCACCACCTAGGACCTATTGGAAACGCTGGTGGCATAGTGGTTAAGTGCTACGGCTGCTAACCAAAGGGTCGGCAGTTTTAATCCAACAAGGCGCTCCTTGGAAACTCTATGGGGCAGCTCTACTCTGTCCTATAGGGTCGCTATGAGTTGGAATCGACTAGACAGCACTGGGGCTGTTTTTTTTTTTTTTTGTAAGGGACCTACTTGGCATTATTGAGAGTCCTATTTTTAAAAGTCCCTGGGCAGGGTTTCAAGGCGGTCCCTGAGTTCCTGAGTCTCCTCTCCAGCCTCTTTGAACCTGTTACAGATAAGATTCTTCCTCTCACCTGTGCCAAGTAGCACAAATCTTGAGACAAGCAGGTTTCTGCCTGTCTTCATCTTTCCAAAATTCTAAGACATATGTTTTTTAGAGTTTGAGAACCTGGCAATTAATTTATTTTTTATTTTGGCTATTTCGTCAGAAATCATTTGACTTTGGCATTAAGAGTCCTATTTTTTAACATTTTTCTTTGTGAATTCCTTGGTTACTCTTTTTCTTTGAAGAAGACCTTCGTATCCCCACAGAACCAGGACCTTCCAAGAAGATCTTTGGACCTTTCCAAGAAGGTACATGGCAAGCGAGTCCTAAGTACTTATGTTGGTGCTGTTGTTCCTCCGCTCTAGATCCATCTCCAGCCTTTCTTCAGGCTTAAGTCCCATCACCTCTTTGGAGGCTGTTCTAATAGATATACCTGTTCTTTCTCCTTTGTCCAACTCCTTTGGCCCTGCTTATGCATGCTGCACAAAGAAAAGTTTCACAGACTCTGGACTAGGTTACCCTTCAATTTATCTGTAGAACCTTCTATCCTTCAAGAATTGGTTTCAAACAAAGTTTGTAAAGAGATTTGTAAGCTGTGAAGCAATATATATTAAAAATAGACAGCTGCCATTGAGTTGACTCAGACTCGGGCCTTAAGTACAACAGAATGAAACATTGCCTGGTCTTGCATCAGCCTTGTGATCACTGGCATGCTCAAGTTCACTGTTGTGACTGTTGTGCCAATTCACCTCACTGAGGGCCTCCCTCACCCTTGTTGACCCTGTACTTCACCAAACATGATGTCCTTTTCCAGCAATTGATCCCTTCTGATGGTAGGTCCAGAGCAAGCGAGTCAATGTTCTGTTGTGATCTATAAGGTTTTCATTGGCTAATTTTCAAAAGTAGATGATCAGGCCTTTCTTCTAGTCTATCTTAGTCTGAAATCTCTTCTGAAACCTGTCCAGTATGGGTGAACCTGCTGGTATCTGAAATACCAGTGGCATAGCTTCCAGCATCATAGCCACACACAAACTACCACAGTCTGATGAATTGACAGACAAGTGGTGGAATAGATACTATAAATGTTATAAAATTTAAAATAGGGTTTCCTTGTTATTTTCTATTTCACCCTCACCAGTATCCTCTTGGTTCCTTCCTCATTAAAACATTAGGCAGTAAGCTCCATGAAAGTATACCTCATGACTGTCTTGTTCACTATTATATTCTTAGAGTATGGTATAGCCCTGGTGTAGAATAGATGCTCAAAAAAACTTTTCTAAATGAATAAATGCATGAATGAGTGAGTGACTAAGAATGAAAAGCAACCTGGCTTCCCCAACCACAGGGTAAAACAAAGGCACTGGAATTAGACACATTTGGTTTCAGATCACAGCTTCGCTGTTCTTAGTCATGTGACCTTGGATAAATGACCTTGCTTGATCCTTCTGTTTCTATTTCCCCATCTGTTCTATGGGGATAATACTTTACGTCACTGAGAATACTAGAAGATCACGTACGTGAATTCAAAATTCTACATAGTAAGCACTCACTGAATAATGCGAATTCCCTTCTGTCTTCTTGGAGATTCCACGATGTTGTTGTTGTTGTTAGGTGCCATTGAGTTGGTTCCAACTCATAGCGACCCTATGTACAACAGAATGAAACAATGCCTGGTCCTGGGCCATCCTCAAGATTGTTGTTACACTTGAGCCCATTGTTGCAGCCACCATGTCAATCCATCTCATTGAGGGTCTTCTTCTTTTTCAATGACCCTCTACTTTACCAAGCATGATGTCCTTCTCCAGGGACTGGTCCTTCCTGATAACATGTCCAAAGTACTTGAGACGAAGTCTCACCACCCTCCCTTCCAAGGAGCGCTCTGGCTGTCCTTCTTCCAAGACAGATTTGTTCGTTCTTCTGGCAGTTCATGATATATTCAATATTCTTCACCAACACCACAATTCGAAGGAATTAATCAATTCTTCTTCAGTCTTCCTTATTCACTGTCCAGCTTTCTCCTGCATATGAGGTGACTGAAAATATCATGGCTTGGGTCAGGCACATCTTAGTCTTCAAAGTGACATCTTTACTTTTCAACACTTTAAAGAGATTTTTTGCAGCAGATTTGCCTAATACAATATGTTATTTGATTTCTTTTCTTTCTTGGCTTTAAAGGACAGAAATTTATTTTCTCACAGTTCAGGAGGCTAGTAGTATAGGGCACCAACTCTAGGGGAAGGTTTTCTCTCTGTTGGCTCTGAGTGAAGATCCTTGTCTCAGCTTCTCTAACCCTAGTATTCCTCGGTTCCTTGGTGATTCTCATGCGGCACCCATCTTTCCCCCATTTGTGCTTGCTTGTCTGTGTCTAAGTTGCTCTTCATAACTCAGAAGTCATTAGGTTTAGGACGAACCTTACACTAGTATGGTCTCATTAAAGTAACAAAGGAAATTGTGTTACCAAACAGCATTACATCCACAGGTACAGGGGTTGGGGTTCCAACACATTTTGGGAAAGACACCATTCAGTTCATGACACAAGGTACCGCGTCCTTGTGAATGGTCGGTCTAAGAGCTGACTGCACACCATAAAATAGGCCTGGGGTGAGAAGCATTCTTCATGTAAAGAAGCTCCTTTGTGGGCTCCAGAGCCCAGATTCACTTTAGCATCCTCACACAACCTCCAACAGCCCAGAGAAAGGTCATTGAATACCATGAATGATTTCTATAGGCATGCTAAATTGGAAGTTTTATGATTAGGTAAGAATTCCTCCTCCTTTGATTGCAAAGGAACAATGATTTTTTAAAAGAAACCACCGTTTCATCTCATCTTGGAGATGTCATATTTTTCCGCTAAATAAACAAACAACAACAAAAACCGTTGCTGTTGAGTTGATTCTGACTCATAACCACCCTATAGGACAGAGTAGAACTGCCCAATAGGTTTTCCAAGGAGCAACTGGTGGGTTTGAACTGCTGTCCTTTTGATTACCAACCAAGTTCTTAACCACTATACCACGAGGGCTCCAATTTTTCCATGAGGAGGCAGCATACTGGGAGGGGGCTCAGGGCAGAAGTCTGTCCACAGGCTGCTAGGCCTCAGTTTTCTCATCAGGAAAATGGAGATAGCAATACTCTTCCTGCCTATCAATGTGGTAGGCAGAATTAAGGATCCCCAAAGATGACCTTATACTAATCTGAGCATCATTTGATCTCTTAACTGCTATCTCCACTGGCGTTGATTGTGGATCCAGGTAAAATGAAATCCTTGACAACTTCAATATTTTCTCTATTTATCATTATGTTGCTTATTGGTCCAGTTGTGAGGATTTTTATTTCTTTTGTGTTGAGGTGTAATCCATACTGAAGGCTGTGGTCTTTGATCTTCATCAGTAAGTGCTTCAAGTCCTGTTCGCTTTTAGCAAACAATGTTGTGTCACCTGCATACTGCAGGTTGTTAATGAGTCTTCCTCCAATCCTAATACCTCATTGTTCTTCACATAGTCCAATTTCTTGGATTATTTGCTTGGCATATGGATTGAATAAATGGTGAAAGGATACAACCCTGACACATACATTTTCTGATATTAAACCATGCAGTATCCCCATGTTCTGTTTGAATGACTGCCTCTTGGCCTATGTATAGGTTCCGGATGAGCACAATTAAGTGTTCTGGAATTCCCATTCTTCACAACGTTATCCATAATTGGTTATGATTCACACAGACTAACGCTTTTGCAGAGTCAATAAAACACAGGTAAACATCTTTCTGGTATTTCCTGCTTTTAGCCAAGATCCCTCCAATATCAGATGATATCCCCTCATTCCACATCCTCTTCTGAATTCAGCTAGAATTTCTGGTTCCCTGCTACCATTTTTGAATTATCTTCAGCAAAATTTTACTTGCATGTGATATTAATGATATAGATCAATAATTTCTGAATTCTGTTGCATTACCTTCCTTTGGAATGAGCAAAAATGTGGATCTCTTCCAGTTGGTAGGCCAGGGAGCTGTCTTCCAAATTTCTTGGCATAAAGGAGTGAGCTTTTCCAGCACTGCATCCATTTGTTGAAACATCTCAACTGGTATTCAAGTTGGAGCCTTATTTTTCACCAATGCCTTCAGTGCAGCTTATATTTCTTCCTTCAATGCCATCAGTTCTCGAGCATATGCTACCTCCTGAAATGGTTGAACGTTGACCAATTCTTTTTGGTATGGTGAATCTGTGTATTCTTTCCATCTTCTTTTGAAGCTTCCTTCATCATTCAATATTTTGCTCATAGAATCCTTCAGTATTGCAACTCTATGCTTGAATTTTTTCTTCAGTTCTTTCAGCTTGAGAAATGCTGAGCATGTTCTTCCCCTTTTGTTTTCTAACTCCAGGTTTTTGCATGTTTCATGTAATTTTTTACTTTGAATTCTTGAGCTGCCTTTTGAAGTCTTCTGTTCAGCTCTTTTACTTCTTCATTTCTTCCTTTTGTTTTAGCCAATCTACGTTCAAGAACAAATTTCAGACTCTCTTCTGACATCCATTTTGGTCTTTTCTTTCTTTCCTGTGGTTTTTTTTTTTTTTTTTTTGGCTTTAACAAACAGAAATTAATTTTCTCACAGTTTAGGAGGCTATAATTTCAAATTCAAGGCATCAGCTCTTTGGGAAGGCTTTGTCTCTCTGTTGGCTCTGGGGGTCTTTCCTGTCTTTTTAATGACGTTTTGCTTTCTTCATGTATGATGTCCTTGATGTCATCCCACAACTCATCTGGTCTTCGGTCACCGGGGTTCAATGAGTCAAATCTATTCTTGAGGTGGTTTCTAAATTCCGGTGGGATACACTCAAGCTCATACTTTGGTTCTCGTGGGCTTGTTTTTAATTTTCTTCAGCTTCAACTTGAACTTGCATATGAACAATTGATGGTCTGTTCCACAGTCAGCCCCTGGCCTTGTTCTGACTGATGATATTGAGCTTCTCCATTGTCTCTTTCCACAGATGTAGTCTATTTGATCCCTGTGTATTCCATCTGGCAAGGTTCACATATATCATTGCCGTTTATGTTGTTAAGAAAAGGTATTTGCAAAGAGTAAGTTGTTGGTCTTGCAAATTTCTTTGGCATTGTTTCTATCACCAAGGCCATATTTTCAAACTACTAATTCTTCTTTGTTTTCAACTTTCACATTCCAATCTCCAGAAATTATTAATGCATCTTAATTGCATGTTCTATCAATTTCAGACTGCAGAAGTTGGTAAAAATCTTCAATTTCTTCATCTTTGGCATTGATGGTTGGTGACTAAATTTGAACCAAAGTCATATTAACTGGCTGTCCTTGTAGGCATATTGATATTATCCTATCACTGACAGCATTGTACTTCAGGATAGATCTTGAAATGTTCTTTTTGATGATAAATGCAAAGCCATTCCTCTTCAAGTTTTCATTCCCGGCATAGTAGACCATATGACTGTCCCATTCGAAATGACCAGTATCTGTTCATTTCAGCTCATTAATACCCAGGAGGAGCCCCGATGGCAAAGTGGTTAAGAGCTCAGTCTGCTAACCAAAAAGTTGGCAGTTCAAATCCACCAGCCATTCCTTGAAACCCTATGGGGCAGTTTTACTCTGTCCTACAGAGTCTCTGTGAGTTGAAATTGTCAGCACACAACAACAACAATGATACCTAGGATATTGATCTTTATGCATTCCATTTCATTTTTGACAACTTCCAATTTTCCTAGATTCATACTTCATACATTCCACATTCCAATTATTAATGGATGTTTGCAGCTGTTTCTTCTCGTTTTGAGTCATGCCACATCAGCAAATAAAGGTCCCAAAAGCTTGCCTTTATCCAAGTCATTAAAGTTGACTCTACTTTGAGGAGGCAGTTCTTCCCCAGTCATATTTTGAGTGACTTCCTACCTGAGAGGTTCATCTTCTGGCACTATATAAGACAATTTTCTACTGCTATTCATAAGGGTTTCAATGGCCAAACTTTTTAAGAAGTAGGTTGCCTGTTCCTTCTTCCTAGTCAGTCTTATTTTGGAAACCTCTCTGAAAACTGTCCACTATGTGTGACCCTGCTGATTTTTGAAATATCGGTGGCATAGCTTCCAGCATCACGGCAACATGCAAGCCACCACAGTACTACAAACTTCTCTTCTTGGAGATTTCACAATGCCTACAGTAGTGGGCAAATACTGGGTGTTTATTAAGTAGTTGTTGATAGATTAATGGATAAATTTATTAGAGTGATAGGGCCAAATTGGCTATGGGGGTTTCCTTCTGGTTTGAGAGAAAAGTATAAAATGTGTAACTGAGTCAAGAATTCAGAGAAGCACTGAGGAGAGACGTGAAGTTAGAAAGGGAGGTTGGTAGGGTCTGTGTGACTGTGTGGTTGTGTGTGTGCACATGCTTGTGTGGGTATAGGTAGACATACTCAAGGAGAGGGAATAGATTTCAAATTCCATTGATTCTAGGTTAAAAAGTTTAAGTTTATAATCCAACAGGTACCTAGCAACTCCTGGAACTTTTCAAGAAGGAGGAATATGATGGAAATTCTTTTAGCATCTGTAATAAAGACACATTGGAAAAGGGAGAGGCCGGTGGCATGGAGACCTATGTGAAGACTGTTCTAGTAATCTAGGAAAAATGGGAAAAGGATTAGGGCATACTCAACAAGCCACATGGACATCAAAAAGTGAGGAGAGGTTAAGTTTTGCAGAGTTCTTGGATCCATAAATCAAGAAATATTTTTAGATACAGGGCAATAGAGAGGAAAGGACCAAAGAAGACATTAAATTTGTTTTCGTTTTCCTTCTAAAATTCTAAATGTGAATTTTTCCACTGCAGAATATTATAACCCCACTACAGGATATAATTAAGAGCTCTGGTGGCACAGTGGTTAAAGTGTTCTGCTGCTAACCAAAAAGCTTCAGCAGTTTGAACCCATCAGCCACTCCGCAGGCGAAAGATGTAGCAGTCTGCTTCCATAAAGATTTCCAGCCTTGGAAACCCTGTGGGGCAGTTCTGTTCTGTCCTATAGAGTCTCTATGAGTCAGAATTGAACAGGATATAATTAGAAAATGAAAGGGAAAATAATTATCTGTAATCCTATAACCTGAATGCCACCATGACTGCATTTTATGACCCCAAATCTATGACCTTAGGAGAATGAATGACTGTTGTATTTGTCAGGGGAATGTTGGAGCAGGATCAAAAAGGTGTTAAAGAGAAGCCATTGCTGAACTTGCTCATTGATAATTTGATTCAATGACCACAAGGTAGCAATAATGTCTTGACACTGGGTTGGAATCTCCCCATATCTTTATGCAACTCTGTTGTTATTGTTGTGTGCCTTCAAGTCAATTCCAACTCATACCAACCCTATCAGAGAGTAGATCTGTCCCACAGGGCTTCCTAGGCTGAAATCTTTATGGGAGCTGATTGTTACATCTTTCTCCTGCAGAGCGGCTGATGGATTCAAACCACTGACCTTTCAATTAGGGGCCAAGCACTTAACTATTGTGCCACCAGGGCTCTTTTATCTAACTCTAGACATTAACAGTGTTGGATCATCTCCAGCCTGATGACTGGGATCCTCTTCCTTCCTCACCATGTAGTGGGCATTTTAGTTTTTTGTCTTTTCTGCATCTGCTCCACCTTCCTCAATGTATCTGATCTTCCTTTTGGGGCATTCTTCTTTGTATAGTCCTGGAAATCCAAGATCTCTCTGACAGTTGTGTAGGTCAGTGGCTTCTTAGCTGGTCACCCACCAGATGCCCTGTCATTTCCACATTTTTCTGTCATTATTTGGGTGGGTTGGTTTATTCGTCTGTTAGTTGGGTGCTCAGCTGGGTAACCTCAAAATCCATTGGCTTGACAAAATAATCCATCAGTCAGTCAATTGGTCTGTAGGCCTATCATTAGTCCATCCATCCATTAATTGGGTGGTCAGCCTGTTCACTGGTTTCTGGTGAGTTGGTGTATCAACCAAGCCATTGGCTCACCCTTCACTTGGTTATTTCACCAGTCTGTCAGCCTGTTGGTCAGTCTCTCCACTAACTTGTTGGCCAATTAACTTCTCAGTCAGTCAGTAAGTCTGTCAGTTGCCAGTGACTTGTTCAGGCCAAACCCCTGATGAGCCCCTCCAGCTGGTGATCTCAGTCTTCACCTGAGGTGGGGGAGCATGGAGGAAGAAACTCATTTCCGCCCTGTTGAGGTTCTTAGAACTGTGCTGTCAATCCTTGGAAACTTTAAATCAAAAATAATTTATGAGGTACCAGAGTGAAAACAGCCTCATCATTATAAATTACTAGCAGCTAACTTGAATTCACTCCTTTTCTTTTAAAAATTTAATAAAATTCAGAGCCATAGTTGTCCTTCTTGCTCCCACTCCTGCTCCCTAGGCCTGCCTCCTCCTTCTCTGGTTGGTTGGGAGATTGGTTTTCAGGAGCATGTGACTTCATCACCTACTCCTGTTGCCAACCAGAGCTTCCAAGGTCCATGAAGAGATGAGTCACCCACCTGGAGAGGAGGCTTGTGGGGGGCCAGCAAGTTCCTAGACTCTGGGCCTTGGGGTGCTGCTCAGGGCCTCATGACCCCAAGAATAAGGCGTTTTTCCAGCCTGTAAGGTCATTTTCCCTTCCTTTGGAGGTTCCTTGAATACCCAATGGGTCTGCAGGGGTGATTCACCAGGGTGGATTCCAGCAAAAGGGGTTAAAGGAGCTGTTTTTCTGTGAGTTTTCCTTTCTTTCTGGCAGTGTGTGGAGGAGGGGGGAGCATAAACTGTTTAATATTCAGAGTATGTTTCACAACGCCTGAGAAAGCAGGCAACATACTGCAGGCCAGGACACCTGGGTTCCGGGCCGGCCCTCAGCCAAAAGCAGGGGAAGAAGTTGGCTCTTACATCTGCCTTCACTGAGCCACTCTCTTTCCAGGTTTCTTATAATCCCTTCCCCTCCCATGCCTCAGCCCCAGGCCTCTTTTAGTCCCCATCAACTAATCTCCAAGAACTGACCCTGTGCTTTGAGATTGAGATACCAAGTTCAAGTTCAATAATAGGCATTTATTGAATGCTATTGCAGTCAGGATCTCTTGTTCTCTCCTTCCAAGGAGCATATGCCTTCATTTATTTATGTAACAGATATTTATTGAATACTTGCTGCCTTCAAGCACTGGGCTAGGAGTGGAGATATTATGTTAAACAAAGCAGAAATGGCCCCTGCCCTCATGGAGATTAGAGTCTAGACAGATTCAGTCATTAATAAAATAATTATTTAATCAAATAATCAAAGTGTTTAATCTGAGACAGGTACTTTTATAGAAATACAAGTGGTCTATGAAAGAGACTATAGTGGGGCATGATCTGGTGGTGGTGGAGGACGGGGGCTTCCCCAAGTAAGTCGCTGATGTATTAAGATTAAGAGATACTAAGATGAAGGATGGAAGAATCATACCATGTAGAGGAGATAGCATGTGACAAGGTCCTTTGGAGGGAAGGAGCCTGGAACATTCAGGAACTGAAAGAAAGTCCCTTGTAGCTGCTTCCAGAGACTGGAGGAAGAGCAATGAAATAAGTGCACAGAAAGTCAGGAAAGCACGTACTCCATCCACTCATTAATTAATCCATTCATACACTCATTCCTTCAACAATTATTTACTGAACTCTGTGTCTGCCTTTCTATCAGAGTTCACCTGTTGCAAGCAACAGAAACCAGGGCTGGCTAATGGTGTTAGCTAGGGAGCCGTTGGAAGGATACTCCCGTAGAGGATCATAAAATCGATGGGATGTGGGAGGATTAAGCTTAGAAATGGAAGGTTTCCTGGCATTTCAGGGAACCATGGCAACCATCTTGTAGCAGGCCCTGTTAGGTCAGTCACTGCCACAGTGATGAGTGTCCTCTAGCCCTCCTCCTTTCCATGTGGGATCAAGATCCAAATCCTTGGTGGGAAGTTTGGTCTGGCCATAATATGCCAGCCTCCTATCATATCGGGTGTAGTAGAGAAAGGTTATGACCCCTTGGCTTTCTTAGTGGCAGGCTAGTCCCTGGATTTACTGTTCCACCAAGACTCTACGTGATGGGGAAGCAGCTGTTCTTGGAGACGGACTTGAGGTGTGATTAGGGAGAATAAATAGATGCTGGATAACTCAAAGCTATTGACTGTCTATTACAACTTTCAAATGGTAAAGATCAAGTTAGGCGTTCCCATAGCCTTCTGGACAGTGGTTCCCCCTTACAATTCTTCCATGGTTCCCTTGGTACCATGTCAATGGATGATACCAACACATGAAATAGCTTCTTGCATTTTCATCTAAGTGTGAATTGCTCCCTAATGTATTTTCTTATGACATCCTTACTTCTTCTCTGTGTATGTATGTGTGGGGTTAGTATCATTTGGCTAAGGTAACACACGGAACTGGTGATAGAGTCAGGATTTGAACCCAAGTCTGTCTGGCTCCAAAGTCAGTGCTCTTTCCACTATAATCCCAGGCCTTCAGGAAACCAAACCAACGCTGATTCCCAGTGAGGGTCTCCTTGTCTCCTCAGGGATGATAGGTGAGGGCAATCCTGGGAACATACTCTGATGCTCTCCTTTCCAAACCTAGCTCTCCACTGTGTCATTAGGCATACAGCTTCCCAGCCAAAACCTCAGGTTCTTTTTCTACAAAATGACCATAAAAATTCCCCCTTTGGTACTTCCCAGTATTGAGGTGAAAATAAAACAAGTCGATACCTGTTGTGAACCTTTCAGAAGGTCAAAGCTCTTTAGTATTGTGGGTCCCCTGAACTCAGATGTCAAAGATAGTTGACCAAGAGGAAAGATAGGGCATGCTTTACTTCATCCTCTGAGTTAGTGGAGGGTAGGGGGTAGGGGTTGGAATGAGGAAGAGGAAACACACTTCAGGGAATTTAGTAATGGCATGTGGACATGGGAGAGATGATCCTTCTCTTCTGAGAACCAGAAAAATGCTTAGGACATTTTTCCCAGTGTAATGAGGAGGGTTCTACCCTTTTGACTATTCCTCTCACCAATATTTAAAGGTTAGTTTATTCATTAAATAATCCAAGTGAACATGTGTATACTACAAGTGCATGTGTGTGTGCTATAGGGTAGTGGGTGGATGTGGGGGTAAGATTGTCCCAGCTTGTATGGAAGACAGACACGCCTTTGGACAGGTCTGGTGAACTGGTGGGTTGGGCCCACCAGACCTGACTATACAGGAGGAAGAAGGACGTCTCCGAGAAAGAACAAGGACTTAAAGTAGAAAGACTTGGGCACAGAGCACTGATCTGGGAAGTCTCGAGAAAGGCATGAGGATGGCTCCCTAGGTTTGTCCCCAACCCAAACCCTGAACTTATATCTGGGTTCAGCAACAAGATAGCAGCAGGCTATTGATAGAAAGAAAAGTTCTCTAATGCACCTGGTCCTATGCAGTCCCACTATAAGGCTCAAGAGAGAGAGTGAGCTCTTCTCCCAATTGTTGCCGCATACCTTCCAGCAGCTTTGGCATCTGAAGAACTTAAGTGCCTCAGCTGTGGGAGACAGTGGATCAGCCAGGGTACTGGGAGGGATATATTCATGGGCATATGTGAGATACCTGGACATGCTCAGGGATCTTTGGGTTGGAGGTGGTTATTTTACTAGATGTTCCAGGGGTGTCTAGGTTGGGTTCTCTAGAGAAACAAAATCAGTGAAGCCCAAGGAAATGGCTTACACAGTTGTAGAGGCTGGCAAGTCCCAAACACAGGGGTCAGGCGTCAGGCTGGAGGCTTCTCCTGACTCAAATAGCTGCAGAGACTGACAAACCCAAGATCCACAGGTCAAATGGTAGGCTGTTGGCCCAAGTCCCAAAAACAGAAGGTCAGATGCTGAGGAACTGAATGCAGGATCCAGAGCAGAGCAAAACCCAGGGAGCTTTGCCAGAAAGTCCACATCGATTGGATGCAGGCCACATCCAAAAGGAAACTCCCTTTCAACTGATTGGCTACACACAGCAGATCCCATCATGGAGGTGATCATATTAGATCTCATCATGGAGGTAATTACATCATTATACGACTGCCAAACTGCGTCATAACTGCCAAACCACTGAGAATCATGGCTCAGTCAAGTTGACACACAACCTTAACGATCACAAGTGGAAACTCACGTTTATGCTGGCAACATTACTGACCCCCTAGTGTGTGTCAGGCATTTTCTCTTACATTGTCCCCTCCATGATACTTTCTCTAACCTTCCCATTTCACTTCTTTCACTTTTTGTGTTCTGAAATTCTATTTATCCATCCACTCATTCGTCACTTCAACAAAAGAACAACATTGAGTTGTGATCTACCGTAGTTTATCAGCCACTCCCTTATTACTGGAAGCTTAAGTTGTTTCTAGTCTTGACTGTTATAAACAATACTGAAGTGAACACCTTGTACATGTCTTGGGAAATATTTATTGAGCACTTTATAACAGATTTACCTTATGTTCCTTTATAATACTAAACTAAAAAAAGCTGTAGCAAAATGCATTTGCCACTTTCACTCTTCTTAAGTGTACAATTCAGTGATATTAATTACACCACCACCATCCATTTTCAAATATTTTTCCTTACCCTAAATAGAAGCTCAGTATCTTTTAAGCAGTAACTCCCTTTTCTGCCCTCCTCCAGCCCCTGGTAACCACTAATAAACTTTTGTCTCTATGTATTTGCCTATTCGGAAAAGTGAAAAATAACAAGTGCTGACAAGGATGTCGGATGTGGAGAATCTGGAATCCTCATCCATTGTTGATGGGGATGTAAAATGGTGCAGCCACCATGGAAAGCTGTTGAGTGGTTGCTCAAAAAGTTAAACACAGAATTGCCACATGACCCAGGAACTCCACTCCTAAGTATATACCCAAAAGAATTAAAAATAGGAACTCGAACAGATACTTGTACACTAATGCTTATTATAGCATTATTTGCAACAGCCAAAAGGTGGAAAGGACTCAAGTGTCCGTCAACAGATGAAAGAATAAACAAAATGTTGTACCTACATACAATGGAATGTTATTCAGCCATAAAGAGAAATGAAGTTCTGATACATGCTATGGCATAGATTGACCCTGAAGACAGTATGCTGAGTAAAATATTAGTTAAATTTTTAATGAGCATGTTTTTACTTCCCAATCCTTGTAAACTATTTGAGTGTTCGGACTTTGTATTTGTATCCACTATAACTTATTGGGAAACCCAGGTAGCTTAGTGGTTAAGAGCTATGGCTGCTAACCAAAGGGTCAGCAGTTTGATTCCATCAGGTGCTTCTTGGAAGCCGTATGGGGCAGTTCTACTCTGTCCTATAGGGTCACTATGAGTCGGAATTGACTCGGTGGCAAAGGGTTTGATTTTGGTTTTACAACTTATTGACCCTAGTAGGTGCTTAATAAACACTGAATGAATAAATGGATCAAAAAATAAAAATAACAAGCCACTTAGGCACCTCAGAAAAAAGGCCTGGCAATCTACTTTCAAAAGTCAGCCATTGAAAACTCAATGGAGCACAGTTCTACTCTGACATACATGGGGTCACCATGAGTTGGAGTCCACTCAATAGCAACTGGTTACGTAGGCAAAGTGTGGGCCTCAAAAGGGGAGGAGCTACAGCATGGCTCTTACAAATGAACTAATCTCCTCTCTTACTCAGTCTTCGCTGTAGTAGCCTGATCTCAAAATTTGGGGGTTTTTTGATTTTCAAAGCTTTGGCATTTGTTCCCCTCTCTGCACTTTAGCCTCTTTCTCCAGCCTCTTCAAGGGCTTGGTATATAGGAAAGGGAGTGGGGAGGGGAATACATGAAGTGGTGGCCATGAGACAGAGCTGGGTTCTCCCTTTCTGCCTTTGAACAGGTAGGGATAGATCTCAAGCATTTTCAACTATTTTTTTCCACTTAGCTCAAAGTTACAGCCACACCAAACTGTTCCCCATTCAACCACAAACTCTGTGCTCTCATACCTCCATGACTCTGTGTGTGCTGCTCTCCTAGCTCGGAATGTCCTTCCCCTACTCTGGCATCCATTCAAACCACCATCAGTTGCCACTGAGTGGATTCTGACTCACGGTGACCCTGTGTGTGTCAGAGTAGAGCCATGCTCTTTAATGTTTTCAACAGCTGATTTTTCAGATCACCAGACATTTCTTTTGAGGTGCCTCTGGTGAATTTGATTCTCCAAGCTTTTTGGTTAGCGGATGACCCATTAACTTTTTGCGCCACCCAGGGACTCCATCCATTTAAATGCTGCTTCCTAAAATGTTTTCCCCAAGCTTCCTGTCAGGTAGAACCAATTGACCCAGCATTCTATAGTGGCATGTCTTTCACATCTCCATCAAAGCACTTCCCACATTATACTGGCCAGTTCTCTGACTGCCCTGTGAGCTCCTTTAAGCTGGGACTGCCTCTTACCCAGGGATGGCAAACAGATTCGGCCTCAAGGTGCCAACCCTGACTGATTAGTAGTGGCTGCCTGGAGCTTTCAGCCTACAGTAGCGCCATCCAATATAATTGTAACATGAGACACACATATAATTTAAAATTTTCCATTTAAACAATAAATTTCCATTCAAACAATAAATAGATGGGTAAGATTAATTTTAATAATATATATTGTTTAACCCAATACACCCTAATATTATCATTTCAGCATACAACCAGTATCCAATTTATTGATGAGTTATTTTACATTATTTTTTTTCAGACCGAGTCTTCACAACCCAGTGTGTATTTTACACTTACATCACATCCCGATTCAGATGCTAAATTTTCATCAGAAATACTTGATATTTATTTGGATTTCATAACACGTATAGTTGAAAAAGTAGATTCACACATCAAGTTGTTCCAAACATACATAAAGGTTTTTTAATAACTGAATTTGGTATTCATTGCTAAATTAGAATTAATTAAAATTAAAAATTTGGTTTCTCAGTGTCACTAGGCACATTTCAAGTGTTCAATGGCCACACGTAACTAGTGTCTACATTACTGGACAAGCAGGTCTAGAGGGATTCTCAAGTTGCAGAATTCTGTGATCAGCTAGCAGTGCCTGCTTTGGATACAGAAAAGGGAAGAGGTTGCACTTGTGCCTCGTGTTTGCCATTCTGGCTTTATTTACCTTTTTATCCCCAGCTCCTATTGGGATTCACTCAATGTTGTGAAGGAATGACTGCATGGACATCTGCACAACTCAGGATGTGTTGAGAGCTGGCGTATTCCAGGCTTCTGCCAATGAGAGGGAAATGGTGATAGGGAGACCCCAGGTTTTCAAAGGGGAGTGACAAGTTCAGAATATCATGTGAGGATGGTGACTCTAGTATACTGGTTGGAGGAAAGACTAGAAGACACAAGCCGGGGGCAGAAGCAATGGTCAGGGAGGAGACATTGCAGCAATTACCTCAGAGCCAGGCAGGGGAGCCTTTGTTTTTTAAAAAATATTTTATCGTGTTTTTGGTGAACATTTACACAGGAAATTAGGTTCTCAATTAACAATTTCTGTACGTATTGTTCAGTGACATTGGTTACATTCTTCACAATATATCAACATTCTCATTATTTCCATTTTGGTTGTTCTGTTTTCCATTAATCTAGTTTCCTTGTCAGCCCTAGCCTTTTCATTTTTGGTTTAGGGTAAATGTTAACCATTTGGTTTCATCTAGATGATCATTTTGAGGAGCACAGTACTTAAGGGTGATATTATTTATTTTATAGACCAATTTGTCATTTGGCTGAAAGGTAACTTCTGGAAGTGGGTTGAGTTCCAAGTTTAAAGGGCATCTCAGGACGATAATCTTGGAGGTTCATCTAGTCTCTACCGGTCCAGTAAGTCTGGGCTTTTTTTCAGGAATTTGACTGTTGTTCTATATTTTTCTCCCATTCTCTCCAGGACAACCTACTAGGTCCCTGGTTGGAACGGTCAGTAGTGATGGCTGGGCACCATCTCGTTCTTCTGGTCTCAAGGTAGGTGATGTTGTTGTTTGTGAACGTATTGGCTCTGTAGACAGTTTTTTCTTTGAGTCTTTGGTTTCCTTCTTTCTCTTTAGCTCCAGATGAGTAGAGAGCAATAGTTGTACCTTAGATGGCCACTTTCAAACTTTTAAGACCCCAGATGCTACTTACCAAACTAGGATGTAGAACATGGCCTTTATGGACTATATTATGTCAGTTGACTGAGCTGCCCCCATGAAATTATGGTCCTAAGCCTTCAAACCTAGCAGGCCAATCTCATGAGGTACTTGATTGTGTCTAGGAAGTATCCATAACTATGAGGGCCACCTTTTTAAACCCACAATTGGGATGCTCTGACTCCTTCTGCTCTTTGAAGGAAAAATCCCAAGAAACAGGTAATTATTCCTGTCCTAGAGTAGGGCTCCCCTCCCTCAAGGGTAGGGCTGTATTGTTACTGAATTTTTATTGCTATTATTATGCATTGCCTCACTCTGAAGAGAGAGCTAGAATACTTTGGAAATTGTGGAAAGGACAGGGACAATGGGTGCAAAAGTCTCCCAGCTCAGCTGAATAACCTTGTGACCTTGGCCTGAGGAACCTCTCTTCTCTGGGGCTAAGTTTTCTCACTGGGGGAGCTGTGCTGCCCCTTGCAGTGTTGTGCTGTGTTTGATGGGCAGTGAGGGAGAGGGGAGGATTGCATGCGGTAACGTACATAAGCCGTCTGTTCATGGATCTGGCATGTGCAGATGGTTGGTGTGGAACATCTACAATTTGTTTTAAATGCAAAGGCTGAGATAAGAGATGGTGCAATGCAGACTGGGGACTCCCATGGTATCCCAGAACTGGAGCGGCCGAACGTGGGTGTCCCTTGAGACAGTGCCCTTTGAAGACTTTTCCACACAGTGAGGAGATGACAGTGTCTGGAAGAAGGGTTCTGATCATGGATGCTGGAGTCAGATTGCCTGGCTGGATCCTGGCTCTACAACTTACCCTCTGTGCCTCAGCTTCTTTTTCTTTAAAGTGGAGGTCATGATAGTTCCTTCCTCACCAAAAATGTTTCTGCTGGTGCTGCTCTTATCACTATTGTATGGGCAGTGGTACAGGATTTGGTTCTCACATGGCCCAGCCAGGCCCTCTTTTCTAGCTGGTCAGATGGTGACAGCAGGAAAGGTCAAGGTGAGGGCTAACACACATTTGGGCAGAAGATACTATCAGTTCTCTTCATGGCTCTGCCAGGTTTCTTCAACCCAGGGATCCAGGCTCCGAAACAGGAATGGCTGAGGGGTTTGTGGGGGAATCTCAGAGTAGGCCAGGCCCACAAACAAGTGCTCGCAGGGGCACAGTGATGGATAGTATGACAAGAGGCAAGGTTAGCTGGGGAAGCTTACCCAGGGGCCATATCCTCTTGGCAATGACAGCTCTACCAACAGGCATCACTGGTGGTTTAGATAACAACTTTCCCAGTACCAGAGCTGTACCTTGGAGGGTTTCTAAAAAGTACAGATTCCCAAGCCCTGATCCAGACCCACTGAACCTGAACCTCCAGGGCTGTAGCTCAGATATCTGAATATTCAAGAAGTCCCCAGAGTGGCTATGATGCACAGCCAGGCTTGGAAACCACTGACTTGCCCCAAATGCGAGTTGGTATAAGAATTAATGTAATGCCAGCAGAAAACGCAAGCATGCGATGAAAAAGAGCTGCTCCCCAAAGTCCTTGGCTGTAATAACAGAGCCACACATCACCCCAGCATCCAGGATCAATTAACACTAAACAGGGTGGCCAAGCATATTGCCTTGTGACTCTCAGTCTTGGTGGCTTCCCTTTTCGAGAATGTTACATGTTTTCCTTTCTATCATCACAACTTCTCTTTCTTCAAGGCCCGGGTAAAATTCCAGCTCTTAAATCCTGGCTTTAACTGTGTGCTTAGAGAGGAAAATGGAGAGCAGATAATGGGTATCAGATAAGTGTTAAAACCAGCCCAACTAAGATATTCCACTGCTAAAGAAATACTAGCTTGAGAGCACAGGCAATATGACAAAGATGTTCATCGAAAGAGTTTGTGATAGCAAAAAAGCTGAAACAGCTGCCCACTGATGTGTAAATGGATAAACAACCTAGTATTTATTTATACAGTTGAGCTTTATTTGGCAGTTACAATGAGTGCAAGACATCTACATGTCTCAATATGCATAATTCTCAAAAAACAAGTTGCAAAATGATATCTATGACGTGATGTTATTTAGATAAATTCTAAAAACACACAAACAATTCCATATATAGTTTTTGGATACATACATCTGTAGAAAAGTTATTTAACTTGCATGGAAGTTATACTTGCCATTTTCCAGTTAGCAATTACCTCCAGGGGAGGAGGGAGAAGGAACAAGAAGGCAGAACTTTATAAAAAGATCAGAAACAAATATGGCAAAATGTCAACATCTATTCAATCTCAGTGGCACATCTATGGGTGTCTGTTACATTATTTTCTGTACTTTAAAAAAAAAATTTTTTTTACTTTTAAGTATGTCTGAAATATTAGGTAATAAAAATAAAGTGAGCCAGGCTTAGAGAAATCAGAGATTAAGAGTCTGCATAGACTGGAAAGGACAAGGATGAATTTTGGAACGTTTGGAATTCAGGTGTGGGTACGTTTTGAAAACCTGCAAAAAAAAAAAAAAAAAAAAAAAACACTTATTTGTAGTCCTAAAGCTGAAAGTTTTGTCTTTTGAAAGAGGTATTTAACCCATTTATATTTACTTTGTAGTTGATATATTTCGTCTTCTGTCCTTTTAAAAACACGTTCCTGTTGTGTTAGGTCTATAGCTCTGGAAGTGGAGACAAATGGGTCAGTTTCAAAAACACACACTTGAGCCATAACTCATAGTCACTAACTCCATCTATGAACATAAAATATTAACAGAAGATTTGGAGTCAGCAAGTGAACCTTGTTTGGATGATAAGTGCCATGCCTTTCAATCAGATGAATCTGAAATATAAATGGAATTTAAAATTAGTAATCATCATACATAAGCAGAGGTCACATGGTGGCACTCATGGCTAAGCATTTGACTACTAACCAAAAGGTTGGCAGTTCAAATCCACCCAGAGGCACCTTGGAAGAAAGGCCCGGAGATCTGCTTCTGAAAGGTCACAGCCATTGAAAACCCTATGGAGCAGTTCTGATGCATATGGGGCCACCATAAGTAAGAAGCAACTTGACAGCAACTTTTTTTTTTTTTTTAAATATATAGAAGTAGATGTTTTATCACAACTTGTGAGCTCATCAAACATATTGTTAAAGGACATTTCACTTCGGGAGGCTGGGAAGCATGATGGAAAGAGCATAAATTTAGAGTCAGACACAAAGCAACTCCATATGGTTTGCCACAGCTGGGTACTTGCTCTTTCCTGAGTGAGCTCTCAAGTCAGGCCCAACCAGATGGCAGATTTAGAGTTGGACAGAGCTGGGTTTTAGGTGAATCTCTTACACTTACTAGGCTACGCCCCTGGATGAGTTACTTCATTACTTTGAACTTCAGCCCCTTCAGCGTAAAAAGAGACCACTCATAGTATCATTGGTGAATTGGAGGAGATAGCTAATATAAACCCCTGACAAGTAGTGGGCCCTTGGTAAACTTTATTTTCCTTCTACCATCTCTCGGGTACTTCATATATGCCATCTCGTTTGGTTCTCCCAGGAAGGTGGGCAGAGGCATGAATCCCAGAAAAGGGCCGGTACTTGTCCCGCAGCGAGTGGATCAGACTGGCTGCCGGGCTGTTATTTTCAACGGTTTCCCGACCAGTCCTCCAGTGGCTCTATCAAGGAAAGCAAGGGATTTCTGGCCCTGGCCATTCAGGAGGAGGGAGGACGCCCTTTCCCCTTCCCTGCCCCTATCCGGCAATGTCCAGCCCCAGCCCTCCAGCTGCTGCCAGGCCTCCTTCTGCGTTTGCATCAGCGGAGGACACAACATGCTGGGACCTGGCTGGGCCGGCTCCACGCTCCATGTGCCCTGGCCCCCATACACCATTTGTCGAGCAGCAGAACAGAATTTCCTCATAAATAAACAAGATCTTGGGTTTCACGTTGGGGAGGCGATGACAGAAGAGGGCCTGGGGCTCTCGACGTTATCTGCACCCTGGCCCTGCCAACTCCTCACCGCCTGAAAGTGCCAAGAGGAGAGAGGAAGGAGACCCTGGCCAAGAGCACATTTTTTGGTTGTAGAGTCACTCCTGGCGCCTAGCCGCAGCTCCTCTCATTTCCCGCGATGTCCCTCACACTGGCCACCTGGGACTCTGGGGCTCAGCAACTACCAGAAACTCTGTCCAGCCAACTTGGAACACCTGAAATTTGTTGGTAGGGAGGTGAGTCAGAGGGGCGGCTGGGAGCCTGGGGGATGTCAGGCCTGAAAGAGGAGAGGGCATCTGGCTGTTTCTAGCCCAGATCATCTGTGCTTTCCGGAGTGAATTCTCAGCTGAACCCCACTTGGCCAAAAATGAGGTTGTTCCATTTTATGCCAAGCACTGTGTTGGCTGCAGAGAAAACGGAGGACAGCCCCACCCAGTCTCTAGGGGGCACTGTGCTGTGTATACGTCTGAAGAAGATCAGATCAAAAACAGAAAATGACCCACCTTCCAGCACTGGGAGAGCAGAAGAAATACTACACAACAATAAAAAAAGAATGGAGCATTGCTACATGCAACAATATGGACGAATCATACACACATTATACTGAGTGAAAGAAACCAGACACAAAATATATGTTGTATGAGTCCGTTTATATAAAACTCAAAACAGACAAAATTAATCTATGATGATACAAGTCAGAATAGTGGTTACCACATGGCAGGAGGATGTTGACTAGGAAGGGGCAGAGGAGGCTTCCAGAGTGCTGTCAGAGTTTTGCATCTGATCTGGAGGTGGTCACTTTGAGCAGGACATCTTAGGTGACTGCACTTTTATACTTTACTGTGTATATATATATATATACGTTAAGGAGCCTGAGTGGCGCAAGCAGTTTGCTATTGGTTGCTAACCTAAAGGTTGGTGCTTCGAACTCACCCAGCAACTCCATGGAAGAAAGCCCTGGCAAACTGCTTCCATACAGATTACAATCAAGAAAACCCTATGAAACTTAGTTCTACCCTATAACTCATGGGGTCACCAAGAGTCAGAATTGACTCAATAGCAAGCTTGGTTTTGGTATGCAGATTATATCTCAATGAAAAGTTAAAAAATTAATGATCCTAAGAATCAAAACAAATCAGATCATTTTCTTTCCAGATTAAAATCTTACAATGGCTGCCCATTGCTTGGAACATAAAATCCAACTCCTCACCATGACCTACAAGACCCTCTCTGATCTGGCCGCTCCGGCCTCTTTAATCTCCTTGTAGACTATACCCCCTCTTGTGCCCCAAGATCCAGTCCCACTGGCCTTTTTCTGCTCCTTGAACTTACAAAACACTTTCCTACCTCAGAGCCTTTACACTCACTGTTCCTTCTGCCAGAAATGTTTTCTCTGCTCCTGTTCTTGGGGCAGCAGATTTATTCTTATTCAGGACTCAGCTTAAATGTCACCTCCTCAGAGAGGCCTCCCCAATCACCTCTTTGAAATAGCCTCACCCCCAGTCAGTCTGACTGCATTGCCTTTTTTTATTGTCATCCTGGTGGCCATCACCATCTGAGGTGATCTTATTTATATATTTGTTTACTAAGATACGGTCAGCTGAACTATACTTGGATGTAATCTCCTCAGGGCTTTATTAAAAAAAAAAAAAGTTGCTATTAAGTTGCTTCTAACTCATGGTGACCCCATGTGTGTCAGAGTAGAACTGTGCTTCACAAGGTTTTCAATGGCCAATTTTTCAGAAGTAGATTGCCAAGTACCTCTGGGTGTATTCTTCTGAGGTACCTGTGGGTGAACTTGAACCTCTAACCTTTCGGTTAGCAGCCAAGTGTGTTAACTGTTTGCTTTACCTGGGGACTTCACAAGGCCTTCTAGAGCTATCTTTTACTCACCCTAGGCTCCCCAAGGCCTGCATGTAGGAGGTGTAGTGGGCATTTCGGATGTGTCTTTCCAGAATCCAACTTGCTTTCATCATTTAATTTGGGGCTCCACCTTTCCCCAACTCTCAGACTGTGTGCTGTGGGTGGAGTTTCTGGAGGAGATTTTTTATCTTTTCTGCTGAACTTGAACCTGAATAGATGGGAGGGTAGAGCTACTGCTGCTATCAGCATTGGTACCATGTAGAGGAGGGAAGAACAAGAAATGCAGAGTCTAGGCCTTAGAAATATCACTTGAAGTCTGGATCAGGCTGCATCTGAAGTGAGACCTATTCCTGGACTTTCCAGCTCCATGTGTCATTAGATCCCCATTTTCTAAAGCTAGTTTGGCAGGGTTTTCTCTCCCTTGCAACCAGTGAGTCTGTACTGTGCCAAGCCCTGTACTGGCTGTAGAGGAAACTAGAGATAATGCTTCTCAGTCTCTAGGGGGCAGTGCACTGTGTCCACGTGTGATGAAGATCAGATCACAAACAGAAAATAACTTTCAACAGTGGGAGTATATGTAGTCACTGAATGAATTAGATGAATAGATGGATGGAAGGGTGGATGGATGGATGATTGGATATCTTACTCTTGTAGAAAAGTCATCATCACAAGGCAGTGGAAGTGGAAAAGGACTTTAACTCCTTGAGGAGCTCACAGGTGGGAGAGGTCATGGGGTCTGGAGGTCATCACAAAGGAGGTGGGGCTTGAGTTGGGAGCATTGGGAAAAGGCCAGGAAGGAACCTAGAAGTAATATTTCTTGGTGCTTTTACATATTCAAAATTCAGTGGTATGATTATCTCCATTTAAAGATAAGGAAACTGAGCCTCTGAGAAGGGTAATCACCAGCCCGAAGTCTCAGAGCCAGGAAGTGGCAGCCAGGGTGGAAACCCAGGTCCGGCTGATGCCAAGGCCCCTCTGCATCCTCTCCTCCCAGCCTGTGGCCTGGGGACCTTCTGTCTGCAGTGTCAAAAAGTACTTGGGAAGACAGTGCTCAAAGTCTCATCCTGGCGGTGCCCAGAGCCCCCTGGGAGGCCCAGGCCGGATCCTCCCCACCCCTCGGAAACTCATGTCAGCGGCCTGACAGCTGTATTCCACTGGCCAGCCACAGCTGCCACTGAGGCCCTTGTTCCCAATGCCGAATGTTCCACCACTTTTTCCTGGCAGCCCAGGCCTCACGGCCTCTCAGGAAAGCTACTGTACTTGTGAGAAAAGTGAGGTCAGTGCGTGTTTCCATTTACTCGGAGAAGGAAAACAAAAACAAATATTCTCGCTACTGAATGTGCTTTTTATTCAGCAGGATCCGTTCCCAGAAGGCTTAATTTATGGTTCACCCATGTGCCCCTGAGTATATTTACCAGGGGACATGGTGGAGAAGCCTGGAGGGGCCTGTAGTCCTGGCAGGGGGGTTAGGTGCTACTCTAGCAAAGGGGCCAGAGAACGACAGAGAACAGATGGTGGGTCAGGACCATAAGGTGTGGGGTAAGGCTTGGGGCATATCCAAGATACTAAGAAGGGATGGCTATTTGCATCTCTGCTTTGCACATGCTGTACTGCTGCCTGGAACACTCTTCCCTTTTTTTTTTTCAGTTTGGCAAACTCCTACTCGTTCTTCAAAGCCCAACTCAAGCCTTCCCTGAACATTCCAGGTGGAGTTAGCCTCCTTCCTCAAGATCACTATGCCTTGTGCCCATCTATCATGGTCCAGGCCACCTGGTACCTCCCCTTCTAGACAGGGAGTCCTCAGAGGCACATATACCTCTGAAAGCCCAGCCCAGGGCATGGTATGGAGGAGGTACTCTGTGAGTGACGAGAGAGTTCAAGAGCGAGAGAGCAGACCCAGGTAGGGAAGTGGGTGGGCTAGTAGAATCCCTGGGGTTGGACTGGATGTTGGCAGGACAGATGGACTGAAGGAGCAGTCTTTCAGAGGTGGGATGGATGGGGCTTATGTGACACTGGGGACCAGATCCAAGAGATGTACTTTAATGGCTGGAAATAGGACAGGGACAGCTGAAAAGCCCCTTCTCAAGGCAGGCTACTTTATTAAGACCCAGCTCTTTCCCTCACGTTACATATGGGCCAAAAACCAAACCATTGCCGTTGAGTCGATTCCGACTCATAGTGACCCTACAGGACAGAGTAGAACTGCCCTACAGAGTTTCCAAGGAGTGCCTGGTGGATTTGAACTGCTCACCTTTTGGTTAGCAGCTGTAGCACTTAACCACTACGCTGCCAGTGTTTCCTCATAGATATGGGCAGGAGACCCAAAACGGCTGCTCACACAAGGCTGAAGCTTCACCGTGTCCCCTGAGGCTCCCACGCTGGCTTGAAGGTAGACTCTAGAGACTTTTAAGGCCCAAGTCAGGGCCTTAAAGAAGGAAGAGGGCAAAAAGAATGCGCTATCCATGAGGCCCAGAGTGTAATGGCTGATGGTTGTCATTCTATAGAGAAGGAACTAAAAGACTGGCCTGGGGTCACATAGCTGGGGCCTGAGGAGGGGAGATGGGGCCCAGTAGGCCTCAGCCCATAACCCAAGCTCCTTCGTGCCTTGTCAAGCTCATTCTTACCCAGCACCTCATTCCTCTCCAGACCTTCAGCTGCACCCCAACCTGCTCTGTGTTCCTGCCTCCGCCTCCTCTCCTGGGGCCCAGGGGATCTAGGCTTTATTTGCCAGCACTTTCTGGGCGTGGGATCAAACCCACAGCTCTGGATGCCACCCCTCCCCTATTGACCTCCTCCCTTGAGCCTCAGTTTCCTTGTCTATGAAACCAAGGTGGCTGTTGGTGCCTCACTGGGTCATAACTGAGATTCTATATGGGAACTGCTTGGCATGGTGCCTGGAACAGTGTTAAGCACTCAGTTCCTTCCTTCTTTCTACAGATCCCACTTGGGCTTTTCCTCCTCCATTGTGAAGTCTCTACCCCTTACCTCGGGAAAAGTCTGTCCACCCCTGGAGTCTTGATGACCACTGATCAAGCCTGTCCCCAGCATCTGCATCCCAGCGGCCTTGAGACCCTTATGATGTATGCCTCGGGTCAGGCTCGTGTCAGTTGGCTGCCTGCCCTGTCTCGCCCCCTCTGGATGAGAAGGGCTGGGAAATTTGACTTCATTTATTTTCATACTTGAGAGAGAGAGAGGGAGAGATTGCAGCCAGGGTGGAGGGAGCAGGAGGGGCTGGGAGAGTAGGGAAGGATCTTGGGGGCCTCAGTCTCTCTGGTCTCCTGGTTGCCCAGGACTGGTTTTGTACCCGATGACCAGGGAGAAATGCGGTTTCGGTAAATCATGCCAACAGAACCAACCCCCTGTGGCAAGGTCCGTCCCAGGGGCTCCAAAGCCATGGCGGCCATTCCTGGCGGACATAGGTCTTTTCTCCTTTTCTTCCTCCTCGGTGAGCTTCATCTCTGCAGGCTGGGAACGTCGCCTATAAATTACTCTCCTGCACAGACAGCGCGTTTTTCTCTATGAATCATACAGGATCCGCCTCCAGCCTCAGTGTGTGTAAAACAACAAATCAGGAGAAATTTGACTTGACCCAAGCAGGGAAATTTCCATCCATCACAAGAGGAAAATGTTGGAGCAGCAGGGAGAGGCACAGAGCTGGTGACAGCACCGAGGAGGGGGGCAGGGCAGGGGGCCCTGCCTGGGCCTCTCAGAGGCTCCGGGTGGGGTGGGAGACTGAGCTACAAACACCTGGAGTTTCCTCCAGGGCCAAGGTCTTCAGTGAGCACTCCCCCGACCTTCTCCCTGGCTCCTCAAAGCCCTGCAGAGCACCTGGATAGTCATCCTTCCTACCCTGCGTCTCCATATGGAGCTCCTTGTAGCACCCCAAGCACGCCTCCTTAACTCCACAATTTTGTGTCTTTATGCATGCTATTTCCTCTACCCCGACAGTCTTCCCTTCCAAACCCTGACTCAAAGCCACACCCACTGTCATATTTTCCCCAGGCCCCTCGGGCAGAGCTGATTGTTCCTTTCTGGGTACCATTACTCTCTTGAGTCACTGAAATTATTTGCCAGATTTCTGTTCTCCATCAGCTGCCTTTTCCGTGTGGGTCAGGACAGGCTATTATCTCTATGTGGCTGCTCCATGAAGGCAGGAATCTTGCCTATCTTTATCCCAGCACCTAGCACACAGTAGGTGCTCAAGTAATAATTGTTGGATAGATCCCCAAGTACCCTACACAGAGGTTGGCAGGTGCCCAGGGAATGATATGTTCAGTAGTCTTTCACCTGCCAGAGGCCCCATTCCGGGCTGGAGCGTGTTGGTGGCTAATAAACATGAGAAGCAATTGAACATGAGAAGCAATTGAACATGAGCAGGCTGGTGTCAGGATGCGAGGGTTCAATTCCTTCTGCTGGGGGAAGATTTGGCCCTGACTGCTTTCACCCAGAAAACCAGCTGACCTGGTAGTGTTCACCTTTCGCTCGCTCACTGTCTGGCCTATCATCTGGGTCCAGCCTGCTGTGAGTTAATGACCTTCACGTCGTTCCCAGGTTGGTGGAGCCATACCACTCTACACCACTCTACAGCTCAGTGAGCAGGTTCTCCATAAGTACAGCTTTCAGGTCACCTCCAGAACCTCTGAAGCCAGACATATAACATTCCAATCTACATGCGAGCCCCTCTTTTCACTCTCTTTCTCCACACAGACACAAAAGGGTTCTCTTGACTTTAGGGTGTCACTTTGTCTGAAGAAGCGAGAGTGGAAGCCGGGAAACCAGGGAAGTATCAGGTTAAGGGGGATGAGGGTGGCTCAGATGACTTGCCCCAGTGGCCCCTGAGGAGAGGACTGATGACCTAGGTGAAAGACACCAGATGTAGGCCCTGTTCTGTAAGGCTCCAGACACACCTTCAACCAGACCTGTGGTACAGAGTACTAGACTGGTATCAGAAGACCTGGGCTCTGGTTCCGGCATTGCCACCAACTTGCTGTGTGACCTTAGAGAAGTCCTTATTCTCCTCTGGGCCCCTATTTTCATTTTTTTGAAAAATAATAATTGTAAGTACTATTTACTGCAGGCTATCTTGATGCCTTGATGGTGTAGTGGTTAAGTGCTAAGGCTGCTAACCAAAAGATTGGCAGTTCGAATCCGCCAGGTGCTCCTTGGAAACTCTATGGGGAAGTTCTACCCTGTCCTACAGTGTTTCTATGAGTCGGAATCGACTCGACGGCAGTGGGTATCTTGATGCCAGCCACTGGGCTAAGCACTTTAGTCCTCTCAACAACACATCATAGGAATGATTACTATTTTTATTTTTCAGATGTAGAACAGTTGCTCAGCTCAAAAGGTGGCTTGCTCAAGATCACACGGGTGACAACAGATAGAGCAGAATTTGCTGTCCAAGGCACACCCTTTCTTAACCACAATGCCGTGCTGAGGGGCTGGAGAACATCAGCCCTAAAGGCCCGCTGTCTCTGACATGCATGTACTGCCTGTTCTCTGGGGCCTTCCAGGCCCGGTTTGACTGGCCCCAAAGCTGACCTTGATCCCTCTTTGGCTGCCATTACCAGCTTACTGTGCTCCTCCTGCAGCTAGAACAAGATGTGCACAGAACAGGTGTTAGCAGGTGTTATGCCCTCCCAAAGGAACACATCCTACCCAGGGGACCGAGGTTTTGTAGGATACCTGGAGGAGGTGGTTGGAGAATTCATTATTTTCAAGGCAAAAAGAACAAGATGTTGATGAGGGTAAAGAGAGTGAGCGGGGTAAGGGGAGCCGCTACATGGGGTTCGTTAACTCATAAACCAAACCAAACCCATCGCAGTCAAGTTGATCCCGACTCATGCATTGGGAATGGCCAATTCTGAGGAATTTGTTCTCTATTCCATCTTCACTTATTCCCTTCCTCAGTGAGTCCTTGCCTCTGACCCCTGGACTCCCAGCCAGTGACACCTACACAGATCACTGAAGTCTCTCCTCTGCATTTCAAAGTTATTTTCTGTAATAACTATATATAAGCTGTTGCTATTGAGTTGACTCCAACTCATGGCAACACCGTGTGTCACAGTAGAACTGTGCCCGTAGGGGTGTTTATTTATTTTTATTGTGGTAAATATGTAAGTAACAAAACATTTACCAGTTCAGAAGTTCATAGGGTTTTCAATGACTGCTATTTCAGAAGTAGATCACCAGGTCATTTTTTCTGAGGTACCTAATAACCCATTAATCATCATTATTTTCTTGTTCTAGTCTTCGGTTTTAAAGTTGTTAGCAGTGAAAAAGAATAAATTTTTATTTTAAAGATAGGATTCAAATTCAGTGAACTATTTCATAGATGAGCTGAAACGTGCACTTAACAACAAAAAAAATCTTACACCTCCCAGTTTACTCTGTTTCATGTTTTGATTTTAAACTCTAAGTGGTCCCATAGAATGACAGGATTGGAACAACTCATGTGCTGTTTTTTCACCTTTTCACTCACCTCGCTATCACTGCTTGTTTTGAATCTACTCTTTAAACACGGGAATATGGAGCAGCACAAAGGTTGGAGACGTGACTGTGCCCAAAATGAGCTGAAACATTAGGAATTTAGGCTTCAAGATGAACACTTTTAGCTGCATCGAGGGCAACCGAAGTTCTCCAAATCAACTTCCACTTAGAATACAATGTGTATTAAAGGGTAAGTAATAAAAACGGGCTAAATATGCTTTTTTAATATGCAGCCTACATATTGCCTTACTCATCTAGTGCTGCTATAACAGAAATACCACAAGTGGATGGCTTTAACAAAGAGAAATTTATTTCTTCACAGTAAAGTAGGCTAAGGAAACCCTGGTGGCATAGTCGTTAAGTGCTACGGCTGCTAACCAAAGGGTTGGCAGTTTGAATCCGCCAGGCGTTCCTTGGAAACTATGGGGCAGTTCTACTCTGTCCTACAGGGTCGCTGTGAGTCGGAATTGACTTGATGGCACTGGGTTTCTGGATTTAAAGTAGGCTAAAAGTCTAAATTGAGGGCATCAGCTCCAGAGGAAGGCTTTCTCTCTCTCTGTTGGCCTTCTAATCAACCCTCCCTCTGACTAGGAACTTTTCTGTGCAGGGACCCTGGGTCCAAAGGACGTGCTTTGCTCCCAGCACTGCTTTCTTTGTGGTATGAGGTCCACCCTCTCTGCTCACTTCCCTTTCCTTTTGTCATTTAAGAGATAAAAGGTGGTGCAGTCCACACCCCAGGGAAACTCCCTGTACATTGGTTCAGGGGTGTGACCTGGGTAAGAGTGTTACACTCCCACTCTAATCCTCTTTAACACAAAATTACAGTCACAAAATGGAGGACAAACACACGATACTGGGAATCGTCGACCTAACCAAGTTGATACATATTTTGGGGGGACACAATTCAATCTGTGACACATAATATTATTAAAATCCAACAGTAACTGCAGCAATTATTTAGAATGTGTTGTTGTTAGATGCTGTCAAGTTCGTTCCAATTCATAGCAACTCAATGTAACACTGCCTGGCTCTACACCATCCCCACAGTTGTTTCTATGTTTGAGCCCATTATTGCAGCCACTGTGTCAGTCCACCTTGTTGAGGATCTTCTTTTTAGCTGACCCTCTACTTTAACAAGCATGGTGTCCTTCTCCAGGGACCAGTCCCTTCTGAAAACAGGTCCAAAGTATGTGAGACAAAATCTTGCCATTCTTGCTTCTAAGGAGCATTCTCGCTGTACTTCGTCCAAGACAGATTTGTTCATTCTTCCGGCAGTCCATAGTATATTCGATATTCTTTGCCAGCACCATAATCAATTCTTCTTCAGTTTTCCTTATTCATTGTCCAGCTTTTGCATGTGTATGAGTTGATTGGAAATACCATCGTTTGGGTCAGGCACACCTTATTCCTCAAAGTGACATCTTTGCTTTTTAATAAAACTTTAAGTCTTATTTCATACGCAGATTTGCCTGATGCAACATGTCATTTGATTTCTTGATTGCTGCTTCCATGGGCATCGATTATAAAAAAATAGATCCAAGTAAAATGAAGTCCTTGACAACTTCAAAATTTTCTCTGTTTATTGTGATGTTGCTTATTGGTCCAGTTGTGAGGATTTTTGTTTTCTTTATGTTGAGGTGTAATCCATACTGAAGGCAGTAGTCTTTGATCTTCATCGGGAAGTACTTCAAGTTCCCTCCTCTTTCAGCAAGCAAGATTGTGTTGTCTACGTAATGCAGGTTGTGAATGAGTCTTCCTCCAATCCTGAGGCTGTGTTCTTTTTCATATAGTCCAGCTTCTCGGATTATTTGCTCAGCATATAGATTGAATAGGTGTGATGAAAAGGATATAATCGTGACGCACACCTTTCATTATTTTAAACTATTTGTTCTGTTTGAACAACTGCCTCTTGGTCTATGTACATACAGGTTCCTCATGAGCACAATTAAGAGTTCTGGAATTCCCATTATTAGAACTTAGACCAACAAAATATTTTTTTTCAGGGAGCAATGTTTTATCAGTGACATTGTTTAGAATTGCCACCACATGATGATAATAAAAAGCAGATCAACTTATAGTCAGCTTTATGGTTGCTTTTCAACTCTCTACACACAATGCACCGCTTAATGCCTACACCCTAGGCTGATAGATGTCCCTTGTTGGCCCATGGTGCTCTCCTGCCCGCAGCCAAGCTCTGCAATTATGCCATAGTCCCTGGACCCTTCCCCTTCTCCAGAGTCTGGGTACCATCTCTCCTGCACCTGCTCAGTCAACAAAAACGTGCTAGATGCCAGGCAGAAATGCAGGGCTAGACATGCAGAGATGGGCAAAGACGTGGTCATTGGCCCATTTATCTCATGGTTTGGTGGGGGAGATTGGTTAATAAACAGCCCATTACCATATAGCCTGAGAGATGTTGCAATCCTAGTCAGCCCAGGGAGCTGGGGAAACTCCAGGTGGGGAAGCATGACCTAGCCTGGAGATGTAGAGAAGGCTTCCTAGAGGAGTTAACAGCTGGGTTGAGGAACTAGGAGTCAGCTAGGCTGAGAATAGAAGTAATGATTATGTTGTTGTTGTTAGCTGCTGTTGAATTGGTCCCCGATTCATGGGGCCCCAGGCACTACAGAACAAAATGCTACCTAATCCTGTACCATTCCCATGATCAGTTGCAGATTAGACCATTGTAATTCATAGGGTTTTCGTTGACTGATATTCAGAAATAGATTTCCAGGCCTTTCTTCCTAGTTAGTCTTAGTCTGGAAGCTCCACTGAAACCTGTTCAGGCAAGCTCTGAGATTCTGCCGTGAAAAGGAAGAAATATGCAAACCTTCGCTGGTGGATGAGTGGTAGCCGTGCAGGAGGCGCATTGACTGGGAATCAAACCCAGGTCTCCTGCATGGAAGGCAAGAATTCTACCACTGAACCCTCAATAGTCCCTAGAAGCAGTAATTTGACCTTTATTGAGCACTTACTATGTGCTAGCAATTTTTGCCTTGATTTGCATTTTCCTGTTACTGATGAGGTTGAACTCAAGTTCTTATTTTTATGAGTCATATATATCTCCTCTTCCTTAAAATACTTTTCCTGGTTTTGCCCATTTTTCTAATGACTTGTTTTCTTTTTCTCACTGATTTTTAGAGTTCTTTGTATATTTTGGACATTAATGGTTTTTCAGTTATTTGTGTTGCAATAACTTCTAATTTGTCCCTTTAAGTGTCTTCTGATGAACAGAGTTCTTTATTTTAACATAGTCAAATTGATCAATCTTTTATGTATGGTGTTTTGTTTTAAAATGTTCATCTATGTTTTCTTTTTAAAGTTTTGCTTTCGACATTTAACTCTTTACTATATCTGGAATTGATTTTTGTGTATAGTATGCGGTAGGGCTCTAATTGCAGTTCTTCTACTAGGAATAGTCAAGTTTTCCAGCTCCATTTACAGGACAGTGCCTTTTCTCCCCACGAATATACCACATCATCGCTGCCAAAGTGCAAAATTCCATCATCGGGATTTTCTGCATAGATGATCATGTTTGCAAACAAAGACAGTTTTACTCCATCTTTTCTTTTGTATGCTTTTTATTTCTTCTTCTGACTAGGATTTTGAAAACAGTAGTGAATAGAAGGGGGAAGAGCAGACATCCTTGCATTGTTTCAGATCTTACAGAAAAAGCATTTACTTTTCATTCGTAAGTATTAACTTACCTGTAGGTTCTTCATAAATGCTCTTTATAGATTTGAGGAATTTTCCTCCTATTTCTTGTTTGCTGAAAGTTTTATTTTTTTCCATGAATGAGTGTTCAATTTTGCTGAATGCTTTTTCTTCATTTATTGAGGTGATCATATTTTTATATTTAGTCTGTTATATTGTGAAATACATTGAATTTTGAATATTAGACCAACTTTTCATTCCTGGGATAAACTCCATTTGGTCATGATGTATGAATCCTTCTTGATTCAATTTGTAAAAATCTTATTAGAAATTATTAAGAATTTTTTTTGTCAGTGTTCACAAAAGATAATTGGTATGTAGTTTTCTTTGCTTGTAATGCCTTTGTCTAGTTTTGGTAAAGCTGGCTTCATAGAACGAGTTGGAAAGTATCTCTTTCTCTTTTATTTTCTAGAAGAGTTTGCACAAAACAGAAGCGTTTGTATAAAATTGGAATTATTTCTTCCTTAAATATTTGGTTGAATTCACAACTGAAGCAACCTGGGCCTAGGTTTTCTTCTTGGGAAGATTTTTAACTATGAATTCAACTTTCTTTCATTACTATAGGGCTATTAAGTTTATCTATTTCTTCTTGAGTGTGCTTTGGCAGCTTTTGTCTTTCAAGAAATGCATCCATGTAATCTAAGTTGTCAAACATATTGTCAGCTTATATTTTGTAGCATAGGTGAAATATTTAAGATATCAAAACCTGTAAATCTAAAATTTTTTAAAAATCCAACTTAGTGAAAAGATAATCATCTGATTACCTGAGATGATTTGTGTAATTACTCACCTAGTCTTGTGTTGGAGGGACCAGAAGGGAGTTTTGTGTGTTTTAAGTGGAGCGGAAAGGAGGAGTGCAGTTGTTGTCCTGGAAAGTCCCAGGGCTGTGGGAAGAGACTCCACTGGCACCCTGGGGGTCAAAAGCCTTCTACTTAGTCCCTGCTATCGTTGTTCCTTCCAACTGTACAGATTAGTTTGTTGTAGCTTATGTGCTTCTTGATACTGTCAAAAAATTACCTGGAAATGGTTTTATTTTGTGAAGTGAACAATACTTTGTAGTTCATGATAGTATAAATGGAAGGAGAAGCATTAAACGTATTAAATTAAAATCTTTTTTTAAAATAATATTCCTTTTTTATCTTTTTTAATGTCATTATGATCTTTAGTGATGTCCTCCCTTCTTTCGTTCCTGATATTGGTACTTGTGTCTTCCCTGATTCCCCTTTTTTCCAGATGAGTCTGTCTGGAAATTTATCAATTTTGTTGACCTTTTCCAAAAGCCAGGTTTCAATCTCATTGATTTTCTCTGTGGTTTTTCCATTTAATTTTTTTTCTTTTATCTTTATCATTTTATTGATTCTTTCTACTTTGGGCTTAATTTGCTCTTCTTTTTTCTAGGTTCTTAAATGTGGAAACTTATATTATTGATTTGGAACTTTTCAATTTTCTGATAATAATAATATCTTAATACAATTAATTTCCCTTTAATTGCTGCTTTAGCCACATCCACACATTTTGATATGCTGTGTTTTCATTTTCAATTAGTTCGAAACATTTTCTACTTTCCCTTATAGTTACTTCTCTGACCCATGGGTTACTTAGAAATATATTGCTTAATTTCAAAATATTTAGGGATTTTCCAAATATCTTCCTGTGACTGATTTCTACTTAAATTATTTTGTGGTCAAGGAACATACTTTGTTTTTAAATTTATTTTTACTTTTGAACTAGTTTCAGGCTTACAGAAAAGTTAAAGAGATTGTATGGAGAGATTTATATGTATCTGACTAGATTGGCTGCAAATGGAAAAGCTGGTGGTTCAGAACCACTAGTGGCTCTGCCGTGGTTGGTGACAGTCTATTTCTGTAGAGACTTACAACCCTGGAAACCCTATGGGTTTGCTGTGAGTCAGAATTGACTCTATGGCAGTGGGTACACTTCTCCTAATGGTAACATTTTACAATGCTGTAGTAAATTGTCAGAACCAGGAGATTAACATTGCTACATTAACTAAATAATATGGTCTTATTTTACAAGTTTTCCACCTAATTTCATTTTTCTGTTCCAGGATCCTATGCAGGCTCCCACATTGTGTTTAGTTCTTCTTAAAACCCATTGCTGTTGAGTTGATTCTAACTCATAGTGACCCTGTAACAATTCCTCAGTCTTTCCGTGTTTACCATGACTGTCACACTTTAGAAGAATGTCCATTTTTTTTTTTTTTGTCAAATGTTCCTCAGTTTGGGTTAGTTTGATATCTTCTCATGATTGGACTGGAAGTTTTGTATTTTTTACAAAAACAAACAAACAAACAAGAATGAGGTTGGATTCTTCGCAATGCATCATATCAGGGAGTTCAGGGTGTTGGCACGTCTGTCTTATTGCTGGTCACTTGGGTAAGACGATTTCTGCAGGCTTCTCCACTGTAAAGTTTTCCTTTGCAATTAATAAATATCTTGGGGGGAGATACTTTGAGATTATGCAAATTCTGTTCCTCCTTAAATTTACACCATCAATTTTAGCATTCATCAGTGGATTTTGTCTGATGGCGATTTTCTATTTCCCTCTTTCCTTCCGCATTTATTGACCGGAATTCTACCGTATGGAAGAGCTATGCCTTCTCTCCTATCATTTATCTAAGCTATTATTTATTTTAATCAGAGAAGCTGGAGTATATATAGATGAATGTGGCATCAGGATTGGTGGAAGACTCATTAGCAACATGGTGATATGCAGATGACAAAACCTTGCTTGCTGAAAATGAAGAGGACTTGAAGCACTTACTGATGAAGATCAAAGACTACAGCCTTCAGTATGAATTACACCTCCAAATAAAGAAAACAGTGCTCCTCACAACTGGATCAATAAGCACCATCGTGATAAACAGAGATAATATTGTAGTTGTAAAGGACTTCATTTTACCTGGATCTACAATCAATGCCCACGGAAACAACAGTCAAGAAATCAAATGACGTATCGGGCAAATCTGCTGCAAAAGACCTCTTTAAAGTGTTAAAAAGCAAAAGACGTCCCTTTAAGGACCAAGGTGCACTTGACCGAAGCCATGGTGTTTTCAGTCACCTCGTAAGTGCGTGAAGGCTGGACAATGAGTAAGGAGGCCTAAAGAAAAATTGTTGCCTTTGAATTATGGTGTTGGCAAAGAATATTGAACATACCATGGACTCCAGAGGAATGAACAAATTTGTCTTGGAAGAAGTAGAGCCAGAATGCTTCTTAGAAGCGAAAATGGAGAGACTTTGTCTCACATACTTTAACATGCTATTAAGAGGGACCAGTCCCTGGAGAAGGACGTCATGCTTGGTAAAGCAGAGGGTCAGTGAAAAAGAGGAAGACCCTCGATAAGATGGATTGCCACAATGGCTGCAGCAATGGGCTCAAACATAACAATGATTGTGAGGATGGCACTGGACCAGGCAGTGTTTCATTCTATTGTACACTGGGTTGCTATGAGTTGGAACTGACTCAACAACACCTAACAACAACAACAACAATTACTTATTTAAATCACTATAGATTTGTGTATATTTCTTTTATTCTATGTGTTATAATCCAATACTATCATGTTTTATTTTGTAGCTCAAACTGTTCCAGCTTTGGACACTGGGAGCTCTTCAGTTTGACTCCTGTTGTTCATTTAACAACCCTACATCTTTTTTATTTTCTGGCACCAAAAGATGTTCCAGGCTCATTCTGTATTTTCTCTGTCTAAGTCTCGGAATCACTTATGGCAGGAGCCCCCATCTCTTTAATTGGACTATGGTGTTTAGAAATCAAGATCTGGACGCTAGGTGTGCTTTCCACCACTGGAGTGTCACTACTTCTTGGCCCTCTAGTGGACAGAAATACTAGCCCACACATATAAACTACCTATCTACTATCTAACTTTTGTCTTTCTATCTACCTGTTTTTTAAAAACCATGACTGATTTTCATATTGATACTTCAGATTACAATTTAACACCACAGGGTTCATTTTAGCCTTTCCCCTTTATTCGTAACCTCTTTCTCCAATAGTGAGAAGCCTGGTTCTTATTATCTAAAATATACTTGTGTTTTCAAATTTATTTGCATAAATGTTTGCAAAGTATTCTTGTTAGATTTTTAAAACTTTGTGTTTCAATGGTTATTTTCCCTCTTGTCATTTCGTATTTTGTATATTTGTGTTTCTTCCTTTTATTTTTGATTAAATTAGCCATTGGTTTGTCTGGTTTGTTAAATGTTTAAACCAGGATTTTGATTTATTAATTAGGTCTTTGTTTTATTGTCTTCCTCATTCATTTCTGCTTTTATATATATTATTTCCTTCCTCTTGCTTTGTTTTTGTTTATTTGTTGTTTTTCCAGTTTTTTTTTAAGTTAGGAATTTACATAACTTATTAATTCATGTTTATTAATAAAAGCATTAAGGTAACAAGTTTTCTTCTGATCACTGTTTTAGATTCATCCCATAAATCTGATACGGAGCATTTTCATTGTCACAATTTTTTTTTTTAATTCTGCAGTTTCGGTTTGTATTTCCCCTTTCCCTAGGTGTTGTTTAATAGGAGGTCTTCAAAATTCCTTTTAGAAGGAACTCTATTATTTTTGTTACCATAAAGTTAGCAATATTGCAGTTTTATTGTGATCAGAGACCATTGTTTGTAATATTTCTACTTTATGGAAGTTATTTTCTTTATGATTAATTATCCTTACATCATGGGCACTTGAGAAGAAGTCTCTATTATCAGGCTATAAACTTCAATATATGTCTATAAGGTCTATCTTATTAATTATGTTGTGTAGATCTTCTATCTCCTTGTTTACTATTTTATTTATTTATTATGTCTAAGTCATCTTCTTGTATTATGAATCGTGTATTAAGTCTATTAATACTGTCTTTCTATATATGTCTCCTTGAATCTCTTGTTTTTGCTTCATAGGGATGGTTGTGGTATTATTTGATTTGTAAACACTAATAAATGTTATCTTTTCATTGTAGATCATGGGTCTTAGCATGAAAAACTGTCCTTCTTTGTCATGTGTAACGCGTTCTGCTTGAATTCTACTTTGATTATCAGGATCACTTTCCTGCTTTTTCTTTTTTCTTTTTTAATTTCCATTTGCCAGGTATGCTCTTGTCCATCCTTTATTTTTAGCCTCCCTGAATACCTTTATTTGAGGTGTGTCTTTTTTACACAGCATAAAGTTGGAGTTTATTTCATGAGCTAAATTTGGACTTTGTTTTTTAAAGAAGAGTTAAGCCCATTCACATTTATTGTTATAACTGATAGGTTTGATCTCAACTGTATCATAATATTTTATAATGATGTACATTTTGTTGTATTTGTTATGTTTCTTAGAGAACATTCTTTGTGTGATGTAAACCCACTTGAATTTTGGAGACTAATTTTGTAGCTTAGCATACAGTCTATCTTAGTTTTGTAATTTTTTTAAAGTTTTATTGTGTTTTAGATAAAAGTTTACAGTGCAAATTAGTTTTCCATTCAAAAATTTTGTACACATATACATATAAGTTGCAATCTCCGCAATGTGTCAGCACTCTCCCCTTTCCCTTTCTCAGCGTTCATTCTTCCAGTATTCCTGCCCCTTCCTGCCTTCTCGCCTCTGCTTTTGGGCAGGTGTTGCCCATTTGGTCTCATATACTTGATTGAACTAAGAAGCAACTTCCTCACATGTGTTATTGTTTGTTTTATAGGTTTGCTTAATCTTTGGCTGATAGGTGGACTTCAAGAGTGGCTTCGGTTCTTGATTTAGCAGGGTGTCCAGGGGCCATAGTCTCAGGGGCACTCCTTCAGTCACTGTGAAACAAGTAAGCCTACTCTTTTTTGTTTTGTTTTGTTTTAATGAACTTGAATTTTGTTCTACATTTTTCTCCTGCCCTGCCCGGAATCCTCTACTGTGATTCCTGTCAGAGTAGTCGGTGGTGGTAACCAGGCACCATCCAGCTGTTCTGGGCTCAGGCTGGTAGAAGCTCTGATTCATGTGGCCCATTAGTCCTTTGGATTAATATTTTCCTTGTGTCTTTGGTTTTTGCCGTTCTCCTTTGCTCTGAACGTCCTGGAACCAACAAATGTATCTTAGATGGCCACTCACAAGCTTTTAATACCCCAGATGCTGCTCACCAAAGTAGGATGTAGAACAACTTCTTTATGAACTGTGCTATGCCAATTGACGTAGATACCCCCAGAGACCATGGTCCCCAGCCCTCAGCCACAGTAACCCAGTCCCTCAGGGTGTTTGGTTGTGTTTAAGAAGTTTCTATGACTTTGCCTTGGTCAAGCTGTGCTGACTTCCCCTATATTATGTGTTGTCTTTCCCTTCACCAACGTTAACACTTGTCTACTATACAGTTAGCGGTTTCCTCTCCCAACCCCTACCCTCTCTTGTAACCATCATAGTTTTTTTTTTCCTGTGTGTAAACATTTTCCTGAGTTTTTATAATGCTTATACAGTATCTGTCCTTTTGCGATTGACTAATTTCACTCAGCATAATGCCCTCCAGATTCATCCACGTTGTGAGATGTTTTGAAGATTCATCAGTTTTTTATTTTGTTTAGTATTCCATTATGTGTACTACTATCATTTGTTTATCCATTCATCTGCTGATGGGCATTTAGGTTATTTCCATCTTTTTACAATTGTGAAGAATGCTGCAATGAACATGGGTGTGGTGTATGTATGTCTATTCGTGTGATGGATCTTATTTCTCTAGGATATATTCCTAGGAATGAGATTGCTGGATCATATGGTATTTCTATTCCTAGCTTTTTAAGGAGGTCCCATATTGGTTTCCATAGTGGTTGTACCATTTTACATTCCCACCAGCAGTGCATAAGAGTTCCAATCTCCCCTCAACCTCTCCAACGTTTGTTATATTCTGTTTTTTTTTAATTAGTGCCAGTACTTCGGGGTGAAATAGTATCTCATTGTAGTTTTGATTTGCATTTCAGAATGGACTTGAGGGCAATGGTTTTTTTTTAATGGCTAATGATCATGAGCATTTCCTCATGTGTCTGTTAGCCACTTGAAAGTCTTCTTTGGTGAAGTGTCTGCCCATATCCTTTGCTTATTTTTTAAATGGGTTTTTTTTGTCTTTTTGTTGTAGAGGTATTGAAGTATTCTATAGATCTTAGAGATTAGACCCTTGCCAGATATATCATAGCCAAAAATTTTCCCAGCCTGTAGGTTCTCTTTTTGTAACTGATTTTTAAGAACTATTTGCATATTAAGGATATGGGTCCTTTGTCAAACAATATGTTGCAAATCCTGCTTTTATTTGCTGGAAGGGGTGATTATTGGAGGGAGAGAGAGAGTCAAATGAAGAGCTGCATATAAAAAAGGGTGACTATTTCTCTGTTACTCCCATAAACTTCTTGAATCTATCTCCCTCTCACTATCTGCAACTGTCTTTGTCTAGATCGTCATCTTTCCTAGATTATTAGGCAACCCAGTTAACCCAGTTCGCATTAAAATTCCTTGTCAGTAGAATATACAAGGCCTCCAAGGTATCTTTTTTCTATAAAATAGGTTTACCTATATATTCCCTCATTTTATACAGTGGAAAGATGCCAATTTTCCAAATAATAAAGTATGATTAATGCTCAGCTCGAATGTGGATAAACTTTAGTAAATTGTTTTGATCCAGTTTACGTGTTTGATTGACAATAAAGCATCATATGCAATATAATTTTATGTTACAAAATAATTTAATCTAGACAGAATAATCAAACACCTTGTGAGTCTCCTAAAAGTTACTTGGGAAGTGGGACTAATTAACATCACGAATCACCTTCGGTCACTCTCCTCTGCAACTCCTTGAGTCTTTAATCTTTAATCTCACCAGGCTCTCTTAACCCTCCCTGCCCCAGCCCTTTCCTCACTACTGCCTGAACTAGCAAATTCCTACTCATTGATCAAGAGCCTGCTCAGTTGTCATTTCTTTGTAATGGTGGCACAACTTGGTATCATCCTCCAGGCAGCGAGAGTATTAACTGTCTGGGAGGGACTGTGCTTCTTCATCCCCTTTCCTAGAATTGCTTCTTCTCACCTTCCAGGGCTTTTTATCTTAAATGTCACATCAACCGGGAAGCCTTGCCTGGTCAAGAGACTTCTCTTGTAATCTATATTATCCTTTACTTCCCCTCCAATGGATTCATAGTGTTATTGCCTGTTCCCCATCTGTTTTCTCCACTCGACTGGGAACTTTCTGGAAGCAGGGAACATGTCCTTTTTGTTCATGGCTGAGCCTCTAGGCACTAGCGCAGTAAGTGACACAGATTTTTTTTAACAGATAAATACAAGGCTACACTACATGCAATGATATGATTTTAATCTAGGCAATTCTTTAAGCCTCAGTTCCCACACCTAGAAAATAGGGAGAGAGTAATGTTAGAATTATATAAAATCACATTTGCAAAAGGCTTACCAGTGTGTCCAGCACTTAGTGTTTAATAAACGATGGTGATTGTCATTATTACTCAGAAATTATCAGTGAGCTACGCTTTGTTGCTAAGTCATCTCTGAAAAGCAATTTGAGAAAATAAATAAAGATTATAAGCACAAAATTAAGGTTTTTTTTTTTTTTTGGAGGGGGAATAATGACTATCAGCTATCCAGTGCTATAGCCATAATAGCAGGTTCACAAGATCTGACCAACAGTGGTGATAATTTGCTGTATGGAAAAATAAACGGTCCAGTCATGTTCTATTAGGAGCCCTGGTGGGGTAAATGGTTAAGCTTTTAGCTGTTAACCTGAAAGGCTGGCAATTTGAACCCACCAGCCACTCTGTGGGAGAAGGATTTGACAATCTGCTCCTGTAAAGATTACAGCCTAGGAAACCCTATAGGGCAGTTGTACTCTGCTACATGGAGTCATTATGAGTAAAAATCAGCTCAAGGGCACCTAACGACAACAACAATGCTCTAGATACGCCACTTTGAAGAAACACTAACAAAGTACTTTCAGAAAAAACCTGTTGGAGTGTGTGGTCTTGGTGGAGCTTTGAAGCAAGTGTGGAAGCTGAAGAACTCAAAGAAGAGTTATTGCTATTCCCGGAAGACAGGTGGCTTATCAAATACGAGTCAATCACTTAGTGCAAGTTAAGCTCATTCCAGTGAGTGATAAATGAAGAGGTCATGTCACACCTCATGCTTAAAACCTTCCAATGCCTTCTCATTGTGCTTAGAAAAAGTCCAAATTTTTGCCATCTCCTCCAGACCCTGCTGATATGGACCTAACCCCTTTCTCTGAACTAGCCTCCTACATTCCTGCCACAAGGTCCTTCTAACACATCTCACTCCCTCCAGCCTCAGGGCTTTGGCACTTGCTGCCTGGAGTGCTCTTTTTCCAGATCTTTGCAGAGCTGCTCCTTCTTATTCTAGTCTTACCTCCAATGTCACCTCCAGCCTGCCCTAAGTCTGTCCATTTAAGACTCTCCTCTATCCCGTTACCTTTTTCATTGTTCATCATCTAAAATAATACTATTAAATAAGTATTCGTTTATTGTCTGTCTCTCTGTGAGGGAAGGAATATTGTCTGTCTTGCTTATCTAGGTCACTAGCGCCTACAGCTAGCATGTAGCTGGGGCTCCGTAAATATTTGTTGACAGGTGCTGTTTCTGGGTGCTTGAGCAGTCTCGGGTGAATTTTTGCTGAAGGGACTTGGCTATTCTGTTCTGACCAGATTATACCCAGTTCACTGAAGCTATGATAATAACAATAATTACAATATTTGGTGAATATTTGCTTATTTATACTTCATCTCATTCCAGGAAGTACTTGTAGTAGAGCACATAAATAACAAGATAAAAAAAATTATGAGTAAAATTTCAGGACCAGAAAAAGGGCCATTCGAATAGGAGGCAAACACTGGGAGAAAGTAAAAGGTGGTTAGAACCTAGGGTCTGAAAAGCAGGGCTTTGAACTGATTCAAAGTTCAGGGTGAGATGGTAAATTCTAATTTTGATTTGCATTTCTCTAATGGTAGTGATTGCAAGCATTTCCTCATGTGTCTGTTAGCCACCTAAATGTCTTCTTTGGTAAAGTGTCTGTTCATATCCTTTGCCATTTTTTAATTAGATTATTTGTCTTTTTTGTTGTAGAGATGTTGAATTTTCCTATAGATTTTAGAGATTAGACCTTTGTGGGATTTGTCATAGCCAAATTTTTTTTCCCAGTCTGTAGGGTCTCTTTTTACACTTTTGGTGAAGTCTTTTGATGAGTATAAGTGTTCAATTTTTTAGAAGATCCCAGATTATCTAGGTTATCTTTTGGTGTTTGTATTTTTTTAGTTATGGTTTGTATGCTATTTATACAAGAATGACTGCAGCAGTATATCAACAGGGAACTGCCAGAAATTCAGGCTGGTTTCAGAAGAGGATGTGGAACCAGGGATATCAATGCTGATGTTAGATGGATCCTGGCTGGAAGCAGAGAATACCAAAAGGATGTTTACCTGTGTTTTATTGACTATGCAAAGGCATTAGACTGTGTGGATCATAACGAACTGTGGATAACATTGTGAAGAATGGGAATTCCAAACCACTTAATTGTGCTCATGAGGAACCTTTACATAGATCAAGAGGCAGTTGTTCAGACAGAACAAGGGGATACTGATTGGTTTAAAGTCAGGAAAGGTGTGCATCAGGGTTGTATTCTTTCAACATACCTATTCAATCTGCGTGCTGAGCAAATAATCCGAGAAGCTGGACTATATGAAGAAGAACAGGGCATCAGGATTGGAGGAAGACTCATTAACAACCTGCGTTATGCAGATGACACAACCTTGCTTGCTGAAAGTGAAGAGGACTTGAAGCACTTACTGATGAAGATCAAAGACCACAGCCTTCAGTATGGATTGCACCTCAACATAAAGAAAACAAATATCCTCACAACTGGACCAATAAGCAACATTGTGAAAAACGGAGAAACGATTGAAGCTGTCAAGGATTTCATTTTACTTGGATCCACAATCAACAGCCATGGAAGCAGCAGTCAAGAAATCAAAAGACGCATTGCACTGGGTAAATCTGCTGCAAAGGGCCTCTTTAAAGTGTTGAAGAGCAAAGATGTCACCGTGAAGACTAAGGTGCGCCTGACCCAAGCCATGGTATTTTCAATGGTATCATATGCATATGAAAGCTGGACAATGAATAAGGAAGACCGAAGAATTGACGCCTTTGAATTGTGGTGTTGGTGAAGACTATTGAATATACCATGGACTGCCAAAAGGACGAACAAATCCGTCTTAGAAGAAGTACAACCAGAAAACACCTTAGAAGCAAGGATGGCGAGACTGCGTCTTACATACTTTGGACATGTCCGGAGGGATCAGTCCCTGCAGAAGGACATCATACTTGGCAGAATACAGGGTCAGCAGAAAAGAGGAAGACCCTCAACTTGGTGGATTGACACAGTGGCTGCAACAATGAGCTCCAGCATAACAACGATTGTAAGGATGGCTCAGGACGGGGCAGTGTTTCGTTTTGTTTTGCATAGGTTCGCTATGAGTTGGAACTGACTCGATGGAACCTAACAACGACAACAACAGAGTTGACCCTATTTTTCCTTCTATGATCTTTATAATTTTGGGGTTTATATTTAGGTCTTTGATCCATTTTGAATTAGTTTTTGTGTATGGTTTGAGGTATCTGTCCTGTCTCATTTTTTTTTACAAATGGACATCCAGCACCATTTGTTAAAAGACTATTTTTTCCCCCATTTAATGGATTTCGGTCCTTTGTTGAAGATCAGGTGACTGGAGGTGGATGGATTTACATCTGGGCTCTTGATTCTGTTCCATTCTTCAATGCATCTGTCCTTGTACCAGTACCAGGCTATTTTAACTACCGTAGCTATTCAGTAGGCTCTGAGATCAGGTAGTGTGAGCCCTCCTACTTTATTCTTCTTCGATAGTGCTTCACTTTTCCGGGGCCTCTTTCGTTTCCATATTAAGTTAATGATTAGTTTTTCCATCTTGTTAAAGAATGCCGTTGGTATTTGGGTTGAGATTACATTGTATTTGCAGGTTGCTTTGGGTAGAACTGACATTTTCAGAACGTTGAGTCTACCTATCCATGAGCATGGAATGTTTTTTCATTTATCTAGGTCTCTTGGTTCCTTGCAGTAGTGTTTTGTAGTTTTCTTTGAATAGTTCTTTTATGTCCCTGGTTAGATTTATTCCTAAGTATTTTAGGAATAGGGGCTATTACAAATGGTATTGCATTCATGATTTATTTTTCATAGTTCTCTTTATTGGTGTATAGGAATGCAACTGATTTTTCTATGTTTACCTTGTATCCTGCTGCTTTGCTGAGTCTTTCTATTGTTCCAGTAGTTTTCTTGTGGAGTCTTTTGGGTTCTCTGTGTATAGTATTACATCATCCAGAAATAGGGACGGTTTTACTTCTTCCTTACCAATCTGGATGCCCTTTATTTCTTTTTTCTCATCTTATTGCTCTAGCTAGGACTTCTAGCACAATGTTAAATAGGAATCCTTGCCTTGTTTCTGTTCTCAGGGGTAATACTTTCAGCCTCTTTCCATTGAGAATGATGTTGGCTGTTGGTTTTGTATAGATGCCCGAAATTTCCCTTCTATAAATATTTTATTGACAGTTTTTATTAGGAATGGGTGTTAGACTTTATCCAATGCCTTTTCTGTGTCGATTTATTCTTTGATTCTGTGTCATGTGATTCTTTTCTTTTGTTTTATTTATGTGGTGGATTACGTTATTTCATGTTCTAATGTTGAACCATCCTGGCATACCTGGTATGAATTCCACTTGGTTGGGGTGTATTATTTTTTTGATATGATGCTGAATTGTATTGGCTAGAATTTTGTTGAGAATTTTTGCATCTATATGCATGAGAGATATTGGTCTATAATTTTTTTTTTTTTTTTTTTTTGGGTGTCTTTGCCTGGTTTTGGTATCAGGGTTATGCTGGCTTCATAGAGTGAATTCAGAAGTATTCCTTCTTTTTCTACGTTCTGAAATAGTTTGAGTAGTACTGGTGCAAGCTCTTCTCTGACTGTTTGGTAGAATTCTCCAGTAAAGCCATTTGGGCAAGGGATTTTTTTGTTGGGAATTTTTTTAATTACCTTTACAATCCTTTCACTTGTTATGGGTCTGTTTGTATTTTTTACCTCAGTTTGTGTTAGTTTATCTAGGTTATATGTTTTTAAAAATTTGTCCATTTCCTCTATGTTTTCAAATTTGTTTGAGTATAGTTTTTTGTAGTACTCTGTTATGATCCTTTTTATTTGAGCTGGGTCTGTTGTAATGTCCCCCATTTCATTTCTTATTCAGGTTATTTGTGTCCTCTCTTGTTTTTCTTTTGTCAATTTGGCCAATGGTTTGTCAATTTTGTTGATCCCTTCAAAGAACCAACTTTTGGTTTTGTTGATTCTGTCGTTTTTCTATTTTCTATTTCATTTATTTCTGCTCTGATCTTTATTATTTCCTTTCTTCTGGTGGCTGTGGGCTTCTTTTGCTGTTCTTTTTCTATTTGTTCAAAATGTATAGCTAATGTTTTGATTTTATTCCTTTTTTTTTTTTTTTTGACGTGTGTGTCTATCTCTACAAATTGACCCCTGAGCACTGCCTTTGCTGAGTCTCGAAAGTTTTGGTATGATGTGTTTTCATTCTTGTTTGATTCTAGGAAATTTTTGATTCCATCTTTGATTTCTTCTATTACCCAGTTTTTAAGCAAGGTGTTATTCAGTTTCCATGAATTTGAGTTTTTTCTTGCTTTTCTTGTTAATAATTTCTACTTTTACAGGGGTTGTGATCAGAGAAGATGCTTTGTATTATCTCAGTCTTTTGGATTTTGTTGAGGGTTGCTTTGCAGCCTAAGATGTGGTCTATTCTGGAGAATGTTCCATGTACATTGGAAAAGAATGTGTACTTTGCTGCTGTTGAGTGGACTGTTGTATACATATCTATGAGGTCAAATTGGCTGATTGTGGCCCTTAGATCTTCTGTATCTTTGTTGATTTTCCTTCTAGATGTTCTGTCCTTTACCTAAAGTGATGTGTTGAAGTCTCCTACTACTATTGTGGAACTGACAGTCTCACTTTTCATTGCTGTTAGAGTTTGTTTTATGTATTTTGAAACCCTGTCATTGGGTGCATAGATATTTATTATTGTTATGTCCTCATGGAGGATTGCCAGATCACCCAAATTTTAAAAATCTGGGTATGTTCCAGTTTCGCTTGCTTGGCCATGATTGAACCGATTCAAACCAGTTTGAAGCCCTGCTGAAAAGCCACAGTGACTACAATTGAACTGCCTATTTGGTCCTGAGCTCCCTGGCAGCTGGAGCAAAAAAGGAAAACACAAACAATTATACAATTTGTCATTGTCCACAATGAAAAGCACTCCCTTTTAATGAAAGAATCGAAACTTTTCTGGCACAGGGTTCTTACAGAAATTTGTCACCTGGGGCAGGTAGGGACTGAGGGATAAAGGAGATTATGCCTTTGAACCATATCCCTTCAATCCACTCAGAGGCTGCTTCCATAGATTACTTCCTCCAATGCCTGGAACATGGGAGCCATCAAAGCATAACGAGGCGATGAGACAATGACAGTTGATTTCATTCCAGTAGCTTCTTGCTATTGAACAAGCTTTATTACCTTGTGCTAATCATTACTCCTTTTGGAACCTCAGCTTTCTTATCTAAAATATGGGGACACACGATATTTGCTCTGAACAGTACTGGACCATGATGGGAGAACAAAAGAGATGATTATTATGACCTTTCTAATTCAACACTTAGACCATGATCCAAGCATGAGCAGCTGGAGGCAAATTCTTCCCCGAAGTTTGTCAAAGCACTGGGCAAACTTTTGATGAATCCACGGGAGACCTGCCTTCTACTGGCTAATTTACTGGAATGCTGTTGGGGAATTGCAACCACAGGAAGACGAGGCTTGATTTCCCAGGATGAGGTGGCAAGGGAGGTCTCTCTTGAATGTGGTGAAGGAAGGGCAATTATGTTTCATCTTCTTTTAGAGTGAATTGCTGCTCTGGGCCTGCCCTCCTGGGCTCTGAGAGGCCTGACAGCTCCAAGACTGACTGCCATTGTCCCAGGTGTGAGGGTATCTTTAGCAAGTATGCCTGGTAAACTCTCACTCACACACCACTGGGCCTGTAAGGGGTCCCAGAAGGAAAAGATAAGAGCAGAGGAAGGCAAAGCCAGCTTCATGCCTTCTGCCAATGCCCACCCCAGGTTGGCAGAGAACTTGAGCAACTGCTTGAAGGGCCGCATCTGACTGTTTTAGTCTCTGGGGCATGGTCACCATCCCAGTAGGCCAGAAGCCTGTCACTGGCATGTGCCCAGGCAGCACCTTGAATGACAAGGCAGCAGGGGACATGAAAAGAAGCACACATCTATGGAGGGGCCACCATATGCCATTTGTATTATCAGCATTATTTCTTTTAATTCCCCATAGCAACCGCAGCAAAATGAATTAGGAGTTCATTGGCAGATGAAAACATTGAGATTTAGAGACATGAGGTGACTTGTTCAGTCACATAGCCAGCAAGTGGTGGAGCTGGGATCTAAACCCAAGTTGTAGATTCTAAAATCTGTGCCCTTTTGTGGTGGAGTGTGGGGGTGAAGAGAGGGATGAGGGGAAAGAGGTGAAGAAGGAGGAGCAGGAAAAACTGATGAAAGGGAAAAGGAGGAGGAAAAGGAGAAAGAGGAAGAGACAAAGCCATAAGAAAGGAGAGAGAAATACACGAGAAGGAGGGGGTGGAGAGGAAGAGTCAAGGAACCAAGAGAATTGGAAAAGAGATAAGAGAAGGGACAGAGAGAGCAGGGGAAGGATGGCGTGTTCATTTCTGGTGGCTGCTGTAACAAACCACCACAAATATGGTAGTTTTTGGAGGTCAGAAGTCTAAAATCAGTCTCACTGGGCTAAAGTCAAGGTGTCCACAGGGCTGGTTCCTTCTGGAAGCTCCAGGAGAGAATCTGTTTCTTTCTTTTTTCCAGCTTCTAGTGGTCACCTATATTACTTGGCTTGTGGCCTCTTCCTCCATCTTCAAAGTGTGTTACTCCAATCTTAGCTTCTAGCATCTCATCTTCTTCTCTGACTCTGACTCCTCCTGTGTCCCTCTTATAAGGACCCTTGTGATTATGTCAGGCTTACCTAGAAAAACCAGGATAATCTCCCCATCTCAAAATTGTTAACTTCACCACATCTACAAAGTCCCTTTTGCCATATAAGGTGACATTCACAGAATCTGGGTATTAGTACATGGACATCTTTTTTGGGGGGGGAGGGGGACATTATTCAGCCTAGCACAGATGTGTAGGAGGAAGAAGCAAAGGTAGAGAGGAAAGAAAATATAGAAAGATATGGTGGTGGAGATGAAAGGAGAAAAGTGAGGGTGGAGGAAGACCTTGAACAAGCCTTTCACTTCTTAGGGCCTCAGCTTCTTCCTCTGTAACGTGGGGGTAATGAGACCATCTACTCCTAGGGGTGGTGAGGATTCTGCAGATATGCACAGGTGAGGTGCTCAGTCTCTGTGAGCTGGGACAAGTGCCCAGCTACCGCCATGGCCTGAGTTCTCTCCTTGCCTCTCTTGTAACCCATCTCCTGGCTTCCAGGGTCTTCCCCTGGGGTATCCACTTTATCACTTCCCACCTAAAGCACCCCCCTCAGCTATAATGACCCCCTGAGACAGCCCAGACCCTGCACTAATGCATTGCAGCTTGAGCCTGCTGGCTTCCCTCACCCTGCTCGTTCCCCGCCCAGTCCCAACAGTCACTTCCAATCACTCCAATACAAAACATCCCGCCAGATCCATCCTGGCTGCTAGGCGGCCTGGCCTGGCCTTGAACAACAGCACCTGGCTGTGAGCTGGGGCAGACACAGGCAGCTCCAAAGCCACTGGCTTGCCACCCCCTGTCCCTCCATGGCCCTAGGGCTTTTGGAAATCACCAACCTGCCCACTACACTCTCTCTGGCCATCAGGGTCCCCCATTTTTCTCTCTCCCAGTCACGAATGAGAAAGCCAGCATGGATGTTAACCACCAAGGGTCTTTCAGGCCATCACTAGTTCTTTATGGGGAGAACACTGCTGTTTCTTGAGCATCTCTGGGCACCAGGTCCTTTGCAGACATTAGCTTGAATAATCCTCACAGCACCCCTGAAAAGTAGATAATGTTTTCACTCTTGAGTTACAAATGTAGACACTGATGCATAGATCAGATATGTGATTCCTCCTCTCTCTTCACTCTATATCCATCTATCCACCCACTATCCACACTTATTAAGCACCTTCCATGGGCCAGGTGCTCTGTGGATGGTATCTAATCCTTACCACAACCCTATGACATTAGAATTCTATTTTCCACTTTATAGATGAGAAAACTGCAGCCCAGAAAAGGGAAATGTGCTGCTAAAGTTCCCACAGACAATCAGGGACAGATCTGCATTTTTAACCCAGGCCCAACAAAACCCCAAAGCTTGTTCCCCCTTTGTCTGCCATCAGCAATGGATTCTCAAACCTGATTGCACCCCAGAATTACCCAGGGAGCTGGCTAAAATACTGATTCCACACCCCAACCCTGAAGATTCCCATGCAGTCAGTCTGGGCTAGGGCCCCAGACACAGCATTCTAACAGTATCCCTGGTGATTCTAAGTGACACAAACAGTTAAACACTTGGTTGCTAACCTAAAGGCTGGAGGTTTGAATCTACCCAGAGATACCTCGAAAGAAAGGCCTGGTGATCTACTTCTGAAAAATCAGCCATTGCATACCTCGTGGAGCACAGCTCTACTCTGACACGCCTGGGGCCACCATGAGTCAGAATTGACTTGTCAGCAACTGGTTTGGTTTCTGGTGACTGTGAACACCATACTCCTGTCACCCAAAGAAACGTGCTTACAGGTGCCCGCAAGTCTGATCATCTAGTGATTTGTAGCAAGGAGGAAGAAGAGGGGATGAGTTGGGGAGGAGGGCTGTAGGTGGCAGTGAGTGGGTGGCCAGGTAAGGAGGACGCTCCCTCTGCATCTTCCCGGGGAAACTCAGCCCTCTTATTACCCACCTCACAGGACACACCTCCAAGCACCTTCACTCTACTCTGACTTGATCATGGGGCCGGACACCCTGGGACTTTTGTCTTCCTGGAGCCTTCTAGGGAAACCCTGATGGCATAGTGGTTAAGAGCTACGGCTGCTAACCTAAAGGTTGGCAGTTCAAAGTCACCAGGTGCTCCTTGGAAACTCTATGGCCAGTTTTACCCTGTCCTATAGGGTATCTATGAGTCAGAATCAACTCAATGGTATTGGGTTTGGTTTTGGTTTCTTTGAGCCTTCTAGAGTTCCTGGATATTCTATCTGGAAGTTGTCCATGAAACATCTCATCCAGCCTCTGTGCTCCCCACCCCACCCCCATTTTACAGATTGGAGAACTAAGGCCCTCAGAAGGAAAGGGATTTGTTCAGAAACACATGGCCAACCCCAAGACAAAGCTTTGCTTGAGATCCAGGTCTCCCAACATCCAGAACCTATCATCTTAATCCAGAAAGTGGCCATGGGCAGGAGTTAGGCTAACAAGAAATGGCCTGAGGGGTCTGATGGGTCTGGGGAGAGGTGGAGGGCTAAGATGAGGGACTGGAGGACTGTGTGGCTGTATTGGGCAATGTGCTGCACGTCCATCATTATACTTTATTGTACAATCAGTTATGCCTGTTCTACAGACGCAGAAACAAAGCCTCAGGGGGTAAGGTCACCTGCCCAGGCTCCCCCAGCCAGCAAGTGATGGAGCTGGGATTTGTACCAGTCTGCTTGCCTCTAAAGCCCCACGCCCTTCCACGTTCTGCCCACTGCCCCTCTCTTAGCCCATCACCCTTGTTCCCAGACCACACCCTCCCAAATATGAATCCAATTTGCAAACCAAGTGCTCAGTGCCATTGGCAAGAGGCACAGGCCTATGAGCTATTAGTTTATAGCAAGTGCTCAGCTGGGCTGCACAAAGAGGCATCCAGTGGGTGTTGGCAGCAGCCCCCTTCCCTGCCCAACATTTCAAAGGCAAGATTGAAGCCACATGTTTGGAGGCCATGCACTGATTGCTAGAAGGATGTTCCATATAAACAGCATGAGACAGAACCTGTCACTTGGCCTCACCTTGGTTCCCGACCCAGGCTCCAGCCCCCACGTCCAGCTCTTGCCACACCTCCCCCTCCCCAGTCTCTAGCTCCAGGGTGCTAAGGGCCTTTGTGTTCCTGGCCAGCTGAGGAAGGGTTAAAGTCCAAGGCAGCAGGTGCAAAGACAGAGAAGATAGGTTCTCCTGGGCCTCAGGGTGGGGGACAGGAAGAGAAAAGGTGAGACACAGTTCAAACAGGCTTCCGTGACTTTGGGGGAAAGCTGTTCTCCACCCTGCCTGGGCCTCCAACCCCCACCACTGGGTGTGGGGTCTGGGGTCTTTTCCCTACTCTGCCCTGTATCCCAGACAAGCCGTCTCCCGTCGGTGGGCCTCAGCATCCCTGTCTGAGACGGAGGGGCTCTGGTGGTAGGGGCCTCTCCCAGCCCAGGTCTTCACTTCTAGACACCGGGCCAGCTTCCCCCTAGGGATGCAGGTGGGGCTTGGCTGGGGGGCGGGGGGTGGGGAGAAGAGCCCGCTGGGCCACACAGGCTGAGGGCTTAGGGTTACCAGAGCCAGAGCAGCACACGTGTGTTTTGCATTTTCTTTCAAGTCTTCTGGGCCGGCTTGCTCCCATCCCTCCCCCAGCCTCTGTGTTCTGGGGCTGTAATCAGTTTGGATAGAGAGCAGCAGACACACTTCTGGGAGAGAGGCGTGTGTGGGAGGGGACCAGTCGGGGCTGGGAACCATTTCAGGATTTTGTTACCTGCCAGCAGCTCACAAGCCTATCTGAGGGTGGGGGTGAGGGCGCGGGCATGGAGAAGTGGGCAGAGGGAGGGGTCAGCCCCAGAGCCTCCAACACCAGGCAGATAGAACAGACTGGGCTCACATTTTGGTTCTGCCCTGGCCAGCTGAGTGATGTTGGCTGTGTTATTTGACCTCTCTGAACCTCGGTGGCCTCATCTGTGAAATGGAGCCTAACTGCCTATTGTGGCTGTGAAGATTAAATAAGATAGGCCTACAGACTGCTTGGAGCCCCTGAGTGGTACAAATGTGCTTGGCTGCTAATGGAAAGGTTGGAAGTTTGAGTCTGCCCAGAGGCACCTTGAAAGAAAGGCCTGGCAATCTACCTTGCAACGTCAGCCATTGAAAATCCTATGGAGCACAATTCTACTCTGACACGCCTGGGGTCACACAAGTCGGAACTGACTTGGCAGCAGCAGGTACAGAGGGCTTAGCGCAGAGAGCTATTCTGCTGCCGTGGACCCCCTTGCCTTCAGGAGAGTGGGGCCAGGGTGAGGACACAGGGTTGTTTGCACAGAGACTGGACTGTTGAGGTCATTAGCACAGCAGAAATCAGGCCTGGATAGCAAGACATGCTCTCTGCACATCTCCACACTGTCTGTAGCCTGTATCTGCAGGACAGGCGGCACCTACATCAGCCAGGCAAGCGCTCCCAAAGCTGTTTCTATCCCCAGGCCACTGGGCCCTCTTTGGGCCTGCCTGCCCTGACCACCACTGGCTACTCTCCCCCAGCGCCCATCATTCACCACCTGCTCAGGGACATCCAGGGCTCCTGCTCCCACTCATTTGGGATATGGGGGGCTTAATTGTCCTTTCTGTCCCCTCAGTCTGGGGCTGCCACTCTAGATGTCACCCAGGTTCCAGGCCATCCATCCTGGACTTTTGTAAAGTCACAGGCTCCTTTGAGAATCAGATGAAAATTATGTTCCCTGTCCCCAGGAAAACGCACCCACACGCGAAACTCAGCCCACAGCTTCAGAGTTCACAGACTGTCCCCTGGAGCCCCTAAGTTATAAAATTCCTGTTTGAGAATTCAGAACCCCACTGCCACCAGAAAAACCCTCAGGCTAAGAATCCCTATTTTGTACGCTGCTCAAGGAGAGATGGAAGAAAGGACTGTGACACCTGGTGGTCAGGCCTCAGCAGAGAATTCCGCCGTCCAACCCCATGGAGGGACAGCCCTGCCCTGGCTGCACCAGGGGACATCAGCACTGCCACGTGTCAGAGCCAGAATGAGGTGCAGAGGTGTGCTCGTACCCATCCACCTCCTTTTACAAATGGGGAAACCGAGGCTCAGAGAGTCCCACTAGGTCAGCCAACATCCCAGGGACTTTTTCCAGCCCACCTCAGGTTTTATGTCTGAGGCCCAGAGCACCTGGGGGGCTGGAGCTGAGCAAGGGTCACCAGCCCACACATTGGTGGGGCAGCCCCTGGCCTCCCCCCACCGCTGACTTCTGTTGGTACTGATAGAAAGTGGCAACTCAGAAAGCAGAGGTTTCTGGCTTGCCAGATTGGAGCTGGGAGAACAGATGGCTAATTCATCCCACCAAACTTGGCACCTCAAACAAAAGAAACAATATGTGTTTGGCTCCCTGATCTTTTCCTCAGGTTCCCAGGCAGGTGACTGGAAAGTCTGATGACAAGAAAGCGTCGACTTGCCTTTCTCAGGACACAAGTCAGGCCTGGCCCTTGTTCTGCTTGCTCCCTCCACCCATCCTGCTCTCCTCCCTCCCTCCCCTCTCTCAGGAGCAGCTCTATGTCTCCTTCAGAGTCAGCGCCTTGTGAAGGGGAAGGGAGGGTGGTGGCAGGGGGCGCTCAGTCTCTGAGCATCACACCCTTTCTCACCTTTCACCCATACAGCAGCCCTATGAGGCAAATACTGTTATTATCCCATTTTGCAGATGTGAAAACCAACAGGATATGCGACCTATGGGTGGCAGAGCAAGAGTACTGCCAGCAGGTGTCATGGGTTGAGCTTCTTCGACAGGGCCTCATTTTACAGATCTCAGTGAGGTGGAATGACTGGCATCTGGATCTGGACCCATTCACTGCAGGGTCTCTCTGCTTTTCGAGTGGCTTTGGAGAGCTGGGCACGGATGCCCTCCCGTGGAGAAGTTTGGACATGTGGCCACACTTGTGCAGACTGGTTTATGGAGGGAGAAAAGGGACTCCGTTGTAAGCCCTGAAGATAAATGCCTACAGCAGTCACTTATTGAGCACCTACTGTTTGCCGAGCACCTACTGTTTGCCCAGCACTTGGTAGGTCCTTCACATTGATCTCTCCAAATGGACTATGTTTGGTGAGTGCGTACAATTGTCCCAGTCTTACAGAGGAAGAGTCAGAGGCATGGAGAAGTGATCTATCAGTCACACAACCAGTTAACAGCTCAAGCCCGGACTCTTTCCACTGCCTCAGCTGTTTCCCTCTGCCCCTGCCCCAGCCCCAGCCATCCCAGCCCCAGGGATGGTGTTAATGAGGCCATCGGAGGGAGAGGCAGGGGAAGGCACTCTGCCCACAGGTGCTGGCAGGTCTTTGTGGTGGCCAGATCTGGACCTGGCGCCGCTCTGCCCCTGCCTGTCTGCTCCCACCATGTGAGATGGTGGCTGATAGCCCTCTGGGAGGGGGTGAGGGCCCTGCACTTGTCTGGGCTCTGCCAAGACCCCGCCCTGGAGACCCAGAGTCTGTCTCCCTAGGACTGAAATCATCTCCACTCTGGGATCCCTGGGCAGGGCAGGTAGGGTTTGGAGAGCACCCAGGGCTGGTAGAAGGGCTGGGAACTCTGGGCACAGTGGGAGGTGGTGAAGGGGAACCACAAGGCCTTGAAGGCCTTGTCTCCCCTTGTCTTTTTCTCTCTGTAATCAGCTGGTTGGATCTTTGACTCTCTTTCTCTCTGTCTCTGGGTGACTCAGCCTGATGGATTGCCAAATAAGCAAGGTATGCATGGGCTTACTTGTGCTTACTTACTAATCTGTAGTGTGCAATTTCACCTGCTTACTGTTAATCTGCCCCCGGGCTACTCAAGGATCAAAGAGTTTGTGGTGTGTGGAAAAAAACCAGGATGGGAAGCCAGGAGACCTAGTTTTAGCCCCAAGTCTGCTGGGTGACCCCGAGGGAGTCCCTCCCCATCTCTGGGCCTCAAGATGCTGGACATACCTGCTGGACCACAGTTTAGGGCCCCTCAGGCCCCTTAGGTCTTGGTGACTGTCCATCCCAGGGTGGTAAGAAACTTCGAAGACAATATCTGTGTTTTCCATACAGAAAACATCTGAGAACAGCTCCAGGCTCTCAGTAGGAAGAGATTTGGGGAGGAAAATAGTTAAAGCATGGTAAGTGTTCCTCACTGTAAAATCCAAGCTCTCTGAGACCGGCCTCTGCCCCTATCCCACTTCCCCATCCCCTCTGTGGCTTGGGAACCGTTTCACAAACCCCCAGCCCCTCTCTGCACCTCCTTCCTCTTCAAGCCCTTACTCTGGAAAGCCTGCTTCAAAATGTGGGAAGAAGGGAGGATCAGAACAAGAAGGTTGCCAAAGATCCATAGGAAGACCCCAAGAGTTCCTAGAAAATACACCACCACCGTCATCACGTCTACCACTATCACCACCTTCACCACTTCTACCACCACCACCACTATTACCACTGCCTTAACCACCACCACTACCACTATTACCACTGCCTTAACAACCACCACCATCACCTGCACCACCACCATCACCACCACCTCCACAACCATCACCACCACCTCCACAACCATCACCACTATTACCACCTTAACCACCACCACTGCTACCATCCCCACTACATCCACCACCACCATCACCACCACCACCTCCATCACCACTATATCCACCACCACCATTACTTCTACCACCACCATCTGTATACCACCATCACCAACACCACCATCACCAAGACCATTATTACCATCACCTTAACCACCACCACCACCATCACCAACAGAATTATTACCACCACCATCACCATCAGTACCATCACCACCTCACCACCACATTAACTACCACCACCACCACCACTATCACCACCATCACCATCACCACCACCACCACCACCACCTTAACCACCACCACCACCTCCACCACTACCATCATCACCACCTTGACTACCACTAGCATCACCACCGTCACCTTAACCACCACCACCACAACCGCCATCACCACCACCTTAACCACCTCCTCCACCACACCTCCATCACCATCCCCGCCATCACGTATGCCATCATCATCATCATACCACCATTATATTATTCTTCTATTGCTACTGTGACAAATTACTTGATGGCTTAAAAGAACTCAAACTTATTGTCTTACAGTTCTGGAGGTCAGAAGTCTGAAATGGTTCTCACTGGGCTAAAATCAAGGTGTTGGTGGAGATGCATTCTGAAGAATCCATTGCCTTGTCTTTTCCAGTTTCTAGAAACTATTCGTATTACTTGTTTCGTTGCTTCCTTCCTCCATCTTCAAAGCCAGCAATGGTTGGTCAAGCCTTTCTTATACTAAAAAAGAAAAATAACCAAATCCATTGTAGTTGAGTTGATTCTTACTCATGGTGGCCCCATGTGTTACAGAGTAGAACTGCTCCATAGGGTTTTCTTGTCTGTAATCTTTATGAAAGCAGATCATCAGGCCTCTCTTCCACTGGCACTGCTGGGTGAATTTGAACCACCCACCTGTAGGTTAGTAGTCAAGCACAAACAACTGTGCCACCCAGGGACACAACATCACTCTAAAAGTCTCTCTCTGACTATACGGACCCTTGTGATTACACCGTGCCCAACTATGTAATCCAGGATAATCTCCCCCTTTTTAATGTCAGCTGATCATTCTTGTTGTCATTGTGTGCTTTTTGAGTCGATGCTGACCCATAGTGGCCAATCATAGCTGACTAGCCACCTTAATTTGTCCTTGATGTGTAGCATAACTTATTCACAGGTTCCTAGAATTAGGACATGGACAGCTTTGAGAACCTGTTATTCTGCCTACCACAGCCATCACCACCACTCTCTAAAGCAATCAACACCATCCCACTTATATCACCTTCAGCCCACTATCACCACTATCATTGTCAGCACCATCACCCTCACCACCATCACTACTACCATCAACACTACCATCTCCATCACCATCAACACCACCCCGTATCCACCAATATCACCACCAACACCATCACCACCACCACATCTACCATTATCACCACCAGCACCACATCTACCATTACCACCACCACCACTATCACCACCATCATCTTTGATGCCACTACCACTACCAGCACCACCACCTCCACCATTTACATCTCAGCTCAAATGGTCTTCTCAGATCACCCTATCTAAAGTAGGGTCACCTTCCTACTCCCTCCCCCATTACTCCTAATCACATCATCTTTTTTTATTTTCTTTATAGTGATAAATACCCTAATAAATTATCTGACCCCCAACTCAGCACACATACACAGACACATACACTAGAGGGTAAGTCCATGAGGACATGGACCTCATCTGTTTTCTTCACTGCTGCATTTAATGCCTGGCACAGAAGAGACACTCAATAAGTCCATTGGATGGATGGATGTATCTGAGACTATATTAGTGGATTTGACCTAGTCTGGGATGCCAAGAAGAGTGTCTCTAAAGGAGTGACAACATAACTGAGATCTAACTGAAGAGTGGGGGCTAACGAGGTGATTAAAGAATGGCGGGAGCAAAGCTGGGTGTCTGCAAGGGAGCACAGTATGTTCTGAGAACAGTAAGTTGTTGGGGGAGGCTGAAGCCCAGAGTGCAGGGTTGCACAGGTGAAGTATTACCAGAGCAGCAGGCAGAGGGTAGACTAGGCAGGGCCTTGTAAGCATGTCGAGTATGTTACTCTTTTTTCTCAGAGCAAAGGAAGACTTTGGAGAGTTTTAAGGCTTGTGATCAGACACACATTTCTGAAAGATCACTCTGGCTCTACTGTGAAGAGTGGATTGGTAGGGAACGGGGGACAGGAGGTGTGTGGAGGCTGCTTAAGATCCTCTTGCTGTTGTCCAGGAGCTAACGGTGGAGATGGCTCTAGATTGGACCAAAGTGGTAGGTGTGGAGAAGGAGAGAAGTGGACAGAGTTGGGAACCATAAGAGATAAAAATCAAAAGGACTTGTGGATGGCTTAGACTTGAGAGTGAGGAGTAAGGAAGGGTGGTGCTAAGGATACTACATAGGCTCCTGCTTGAGTAGCTAGATGGCAGTGACATTGACTGATAGCTGGATGGCAGTGGCCAATGACTCGTGAGTATAAGTGTCCACCCAGTTAATCCACTGCCACCGAGTCGATTCCAACTCAAAGCGACCCTATTGGACAGAGTAGAACTGCCCCATAGAGTTTACATACATATTTATTACTATTTTTCTATTACTATTATTATTAAAAGTAGTCTATAATAAAACAATGTTTGTTGAATGCTTACTATTCATCATACTCAGTTAAAAGTAATCTGTAGGTGCATAGGTGGTGTCTTAGTTTGGACTCCCCAGAAGCCAACCCTAGAACAAGTATTCAAACGCAAATAATTTATTTGGGAAGTGAATAGCAAAGCGGGAAAGTGTGACAGGGAAGAGAAGGCAGTCAATGAAGTGTGTGTTATCAAGAAAATTACCTCAGTGGGAAAATGGAAATTAATCCTGTTGGGGAACTCTGTGAGCCAGTGAGGAACATACATCTCAGAGCATTTCAACTAAGGATGAGGAAATTGGGGTATTTGTATGCCAACTTGGGCTAGTCATTGATTGGAGACTGCTCTCAAGGGTTTTTAATTTCCCATCACTCCCAGCCTTCCACACAAAGGAACAGATAAGGCTTGGTGGCTAGAGAAAGCCAACAGAAAAGATTTAGGTTCTGGCAGTTGGAAGCCAGACCTGTCTGTGTGCACTGAGATGGTAAAGACTAAGGGGATATGAGAAGTGACAGCATATGCTACTGGTAGTAAATGATAAAATAAGAATTCAAATCCAGGTCTGTCTGATTTGAAAGTCTATGAATGGATGAACATATGGATGGATGGCTGAATAGATGGACATATATATGAATAGATGGACAGATGGATGGATAGATGATTGGATGGTTAGGTGTTCAAATGGGCGGATGGGCAGGTAGGTAAACAATGGATGGATGGACGGCTGTTTGAGTGGATACGAAGGGATGAGTAGGTGGAGGACAGATATATAAAGATGGATAAATAGATGGGGGATGGGTAGGTAAATTGATGTGTGGATGGATGGATGGACGGACGGACAGATGGACGGATGGCTGGGTGGCTGGGGGGCTGGGCGGGTGGGCAGGTGGATGGATGGATGGATGGATGGATGGATGGGGGATGGATGGGTGGGAGGAGGGTGGGGGGTGGGGGTGGGTGGATGGATGGGTAGGTGGGAAATTTAGTGTATGGGTAAATGGATAAATTATTTAAGAATTATGTTTATGACTGGATGGATGAATAGAGAGAAAAGTAAGTAGTAGTTGGTGTTACCTGCTGTTGAGTTGGCTCCCAACTCATGGAGACCCCATGCACAAGGGAACAAAACTCTGCCTGGTCCTGCACCATCCTGCACCATGACTGGTCTTGGATTGGACTATTGTGATCCATAGGGTTTTCACTGGCTGATTTTTGGAATTAGATTGCCCGGCCTTTCTTCTTAGTCCTTCTTGGCCTGAAAGCTCTACTGAAACCTATTCAGCATCACAGCAACATGCAACCCACCACTGACAGACAGGTGATGGCTGCACATGAGGTACATTGGCAGGGAATCAAACCCAGGTCTCCCACATGGAAGGCCAGAATTCTACCACTGAACCACCATGTAAATAAAGGGAAGGTGAATAGATTGGTAAATGGATGGGCAGGTAGATGGGAAGATAGATGGTCAGGTTGGGAAAAAAGAAGAGCTACTATGGCTTAGTAGAGAAAAACCTCAAACCACGGCCTTGCTTGAAGTGAGTTCAGCTAAAGACACCCCCATCACACCAGCAGCATCACTAGGTAGGTCTAGGGGGTGTGGGCTGTACTGGGTGACATTGTCAGAGGGGGTGGCACCAAAATGACTGTCTATAACAATATCCCTGTAGTTAGTTATAACAATGAACACATCTTTTGAAAGCCCAGCTTACATGTATCAATATACATACAAGGCTAAAACTCTGTGCTAATTTACTTTTTGAACCTTCTAATGTACTCTGGGCACAGCTGTCATTGTCGCCTGATTACAATGACACTTCAAATCACAGGGCTTCAGCTCACACATTACAAGCATGCGCTGTTGTTTTCATTGCTGCTGGGGTTTTTATAGTCACTGATTTTGTCAAATTATCTGGTGTTTTAGCTATAGTATTAAAGTAATTAGTATTTGTGAACCTGTATCAGTACCTTTCTTGAGAATGAAGTAGTAATTAAAGGAAAAGAAGGAGTGTTATATGGCGATTACAATTTATGAGTAACATTAGTACAAAAAACATTACTAAAGATTCTGTATGGTCTGGTACGGGAGGAGGTCTGTGGCATAGGTGACTCCATGAGTTACTGCACTGGGTGACACCAACCCTAGTGACGCCACTGCGTCACACCTCTCCTCCCACTGTTCCAGAAGGTCCTCAGTCACTGAAGCATTCCAGCTGTGGCCTCATGATGATGACTAATCACATCAGGAATGATATTCAGGGATCAGGGCAGATCTAGAGTGGCTGTAGCAGAGGGTGTGAGTTGGTGGAAGCCTGTGAGATGGACCTGGAGGAACAGGGTGGTGCCCACTTGTTCTTGCACCTAAAATGGTGTTGCCCTGCCTACAGCTGGCTGGCACTTGCCCAGCAGGCAACATCACAGGGCTGACTCTACCCACCCTGCCCTGTGGGTGGGTGCTGGACATATTCAGGCATGTCCCCTCACTCAAGCAAGGCCATGGCTGCAGAAGAAGAAGGCAGCTCTAATAGTGGGAGCAGCGCTGGCAAGGGAGGGCTGGGAAAGGAGGCTGACATCAGGACAGGAAGCCCCACCATCTTGGCAGAGCCAAGTGGAGCCCAGGGACACCTGGTTCCAGCATAAGCACAGCTGATGGGTCCAGCTCTGCCAAGTTTCACTGCCTGAGGCACGTTTTTATGACTGAGGAATAATGAGAGTCAGGCATCTGATTCCTGGCCTTTCCCTGGTGTAGTGTGTATGTATGTGTGTGTGTGCATGCATACACACACATGATTTGCATGAATGAGCGTGGATCTCATATGTGGGTCTCTATGTGGGTTTGTTCATGTGTGCTATTCTGTGTTTTTGCCTGTGTATGCATGTCAGGGTTTCAGTATATAAGCTAGGACGTTTGGTATATGAGATTTTGCGTATGTTAGCACGACTGTGAATGTATGTCGGCATGTTTGAATGTGGGTAGATGTTTTTGTGTGGACGTGCTTGCACATGTGTGAATGTATTTTCATTTGTGTGAACATGTTTTTGTGTCAAGGTGTTCACATCTGTATATTTGTTCATGAAGGTACTGTTGGCCTGTTGTGAAAGTGTGTGTAGGTAGAGCTTAGTGCTCATCAGGGAATAAGACTTCTTAGAATTAAGCCCCTCACCCCACTGCTGCATTCTCTATCCCCAGCCTCATCTCTTGCCAACCCCCACAAACCTTGTTCCTTCTTATAAACTTCAGGAGCTGAACAACTAGTAGTTCCCAAACATGCTAGGCTATTTCTGGCCTCCATGGTTTTGCATGTGCTGCCTGGAAAGCCATCTTTTCCTTTCTGTTTGGTAAAACTCTGGTTCATCTTGCCTGGTCCAGGCTTCACCTCCTTTGTGCCATCTTCTTGGTCACCTCAGACTCTGGGCTTTCTGCTGCCTCTTAGACATCCTTCTATTACAACCATGAGGTATTATCTGCTCTTTCTATAGACTGGAAGTTCCTTGAGGGCAGGATCTGTGTTTAAGTCCTTTCTGGGTCCCCAGGGCCTGGAACAGGATCTAGCATGGGGTGGATGGATGGATGGATGGATGGATGGATGGATGGATGGATGGATGGATGGATGGATGGATGGATGGATGGATGGATGGATGGATGGATGGATGGATGGAGAAACAGGTAGTTGGGTGGATAAGAGGATAGATGGATAGATGGCTAAGTGAATGGTTGGGTATATGGATGAATGAGTGGGTTAATGGATGGGTGGTTGGGTGGATGGATAAGTGAATGACTAAATCTGGGGCTTCTGCTCCCAGATTCTGGTTTCTGAAGGGAAGCTGCTTGCAGCCCTTCCTCACCTTTCATTCACTCTGGCACAAAAGCCATAGTCCCTTTGCTCACAGAGGAAGGCTATGACCTCAGAAATGGCAGGCACTCTCCCCTCAGCTCTGGCTGTCAGGAGGGCTGGCTCCAGACTGGCCACCTACCTTTCCAAGAGCAGATTAGGCCTGGAGAGGCATTGCTGAGTGGCTTAAGTGAGCCCCTGTTTGTGCTTCGGGGCTTTCAAAGGCCCGGTGACTGCAGAGGAGGGGTCCAACTCCAGGCCCCACTGCTAAGTGGGCAGGCCTTGTGTGTCCGCCAGGCCTGGACTACAGGCAGCTTAAGGCAGGACCCTAGGAGTTTCAAGACAGGAAAATGGTGTTTTGTCTTGTTAATGCATTCACTTGGCTTTGAACTGGAGAGTAGTCAGGTGTTCCCAGACGGCTGCTTTTGAGATGGTCTAGGATGGGGGCAGGGCATACTCAGGCCCCGGATTACAGAGGCCTTCCCGGGGGAAGGGGGCCTTTGATGGGGCCGGGTCTGTTGTCCAGAGTCTGCTGTGCTGGTGGCTGGAGCCCACTAATGAGGGGAAAGGGCTCCATTCCGAGGTATTCCCTGGGCCTCCCTTGGGCAGCAGGCGGAGACCTTCTTTGATGTTGGAGTCCTTAAGCCAAGTGGGGACTAATTGCCACAAGGTACAAAATGTTCTGGTTGCTTGGGGGGTCTGCAGCTTGCTCACAATGCCACAGCCACCCTGGGGTGGGGGGAAAAGGCAGCCACTTTCCCAATGTGACACAATGGCATAGGGTTTCTTTGCTGTTGTTTTGTCTAGATTCTTCTTTCATGAACACAGACCCACACACAGAATAGAAACACACACACACACCTTACTCCACTGCAACTTTGTAAGCAGCATTATGTTTGAAAGCGTACTTTTTTAAATCAAAGAGTCAGTGGGGTGGGAGGGATTACAGCAAAGAGAAAAGAAAGCAGACTTTGGCAACCCGGCGGCAGACAGAGAGATTGGGTTTTGAGCCCCAGTTTTCATCACTCGTTAGCTGGGGCAAGTCTCTGAATTTTGCTGAACCCCAGCATCCTGCTCTGCAAATGCGAAGTCATAGTGCCTTGCACTTAAGAAATAAAAATTAAATTAAAAAGAAAAAAGTTGTCATCGAGTTGATTCTGACTCAAGGTGACCCCATGTGTGTCTAAGTAGAACTGTGCTCCATAGGGTTTTCAATGGCTGGTTCTTTGGAAGTAGATTACCAGGCTTTTCTTCCAAGAGGCCTCTGGGTGGACTTGAGCCGTCAACCTTTTGGTTAGTAACCAACCATTTAACCATATGTGCCACCTCGGTGGCTTGCCCAGCCACTTAGTAGGTTCTTGTATTTGTTCTTTCCTTCAACTGCTTAAGTGACTGCATTCTCGAGACAGTTCACTAAAAACAGGGGTCCACTGATATAGCAAACACCAGATCATTCTTACTTAATAAGAGAGCAGAGAGAGGATGGTCTCCTTTGGTTTTAATATTTGTGCCAACAGAACATCTGTCTCAAAGGAAGATGACTATGTTTCCCCTGGAAACTCCCATCTCCACCTCAGCGGAGTCAGGAGTCAGACAGAACAATTATTGTCATTAAAAGTAAAATGTAAAACCCACTTATTAGTTCTTACACCGTGCCAGGGCCTCGGCAAGGAGATCTGACTACATCATCCCTCATCTTCAAAGTGGCGCTCTCAGAGGTAGCCCAAAACCAAACCCATTGCCATTGAATTGATTCTGACTCATAGTGACTGTACAAGACAGAGTAGAACTGCCCCATAGGGTTTCTAAGGAAAGCCTGGTGGATTCGAACTGCTGAGCTCTTAACCACTGCGCCAGCAGTAGCCCCATTTTACAGATCTGGAAACCAAGACTCAGACCAATGACTTGCCTAAGAAGGGTTGGTGAGCCAGTTTTCTGACTTGCCTGACTCCAGGGCCCCTCCAACGTATCCCAGCTGGATGTCCGGATCAAGCTTCTCTGAGCTTCCTTTCCCCATCTGGCCAGTGGGAATAATAAACAGCACTCCTTGCCAGGGCAGCAGAGACATTTAAATGAGATAACCTCTGTGAAAGTACCCAGTTGTTACTTAGTTGCCATGGAGCTGGATTCAGCTCATGGGGACCTTATGTATTACAGAAGGTCATCTGGTTCAGCACCATCTTCATTATCTTTGAACTGTTTGAGCCCATTGTTGTGGCTGTTGTGCCAGTCCATGTCATTGAAGGTTTTCCTTGTTTTCGCTGACCCTCTCCCCCAAAACCCCAATGCCGTCGAGTTGATTGCAACTCATAGCGACCCTATAGGACAGAGTAAAACTGCCCCGTAGAGTTTCCAAGGAGCGCCTGGCGGATTTGAACTGCTGACCCTTTGGTTAGCAGCTGTAGCACTTAACCACTATGCCACCAGGTTTTTCTTGACTCTAGGGGTAACTTATCTACATGGTAAGCTCTCAGTAAACCTTCGCTGCTTTCCTCCACATCATCACCGACATGCCCCCAACACACACACACAGAGAGAACACAGATATTTCTCAGTGTCTTTATTAAAAACCACCCACTTGCTGGAATCAGGAGAAGGGGCAGATTGGGGGGGGTTGTGGTGCCCCTTTTGCATGGTTCTATCCTGATCTTCTGGGCTGTACACAGGGATCTAACCCCATCCCCCACCAGCAATAGAAATGCTCCATCAGAAGCTTCCTGGGTGGAGGTGAGAATAGAGCCAGCCAGCCAGCCAGCAGCTGAATAGAGAAACTAGGTTTCAATGCCTAGTGAAGATGGGCAGTGGAGGCTTGGGAGCTCCTTAGGCTCATCCAAGGCTGGAGGTTGGAGCAAGAGAGGAATCAGGCAACAGAGAGGGCAACTGGGTGTTGGTAATATATCCCCTACTTCCTTCTGCTCATCCAATCTTTTCAACACCCGCAATCTAGGCATGTTGCTGCTGTGTGCCTTCAAGTCTATTCTGACTCATAGTGACCCTAGAGGACAGAGCAGAACTGCCCAATAAGGTTTCCAAGGAGCGGCTGGTAAATTCAAACTGTTGACCTTTTGGTTAGCAGCCAAGCTCTTAATGACTGTGCCACCAGGGCTCCAATCTAGATACGATGACCCCCAGTTACACAAGGCAGGGGGGATTGGTGGTTCAGTGGTAGAATTCTCACCTTCTGTATGGGACACCTAGATTCTATTCCTGGTCAATGCAGTTCATGTGCAACCACCACCATCTGTCAGTGAGGGCTTGCGTGTGACTATGACCCTGAGCAGGCTTCAGAAGAGCTTCCGGACTAAGACGAACTAGGGAGAAAGACTGGCAATATACTTCCAAGAATCAGCCAACGAAACCCCTATGGATCTCAACAGAATACTGTCTGATATAATGCTGGAAGACGAGTCCCCTGGGTTGGAAGTTGCTCAAAATACACAGTGGCCGCAACAATGGACTCAAGTATACCAACGATTGTGAAGATAGCAACATTTAGTTCCATTGTGCATGGGATTTCCATGAGTCAGGGCCCGACTCCATGGCAGCTAACATCAACAAGTTACTCAAGAGAAGGCTCTGAGAGGTGAAGTGGTACAGCCGGTAAGTAGCAGAGTGGGGATGGGAACCCAGGTCTGGCTGACTTTAGACTCCCAGGACCTGGAAACTAGGAGGTGGGTGTGAATGGGCCTTCCACATAGGCTGTGGTCTGAGGACTGGAGCCAGGAGGAGATGCCCCCAAAGGGGTGTCCTAGGGCAGACGCCACCATGGTCCCAGGGCAGTCCCAGGGCAGGGAGGACAGTCCTGGGCCTGTGTTCACCACAGCTGCCCATAGTTGCCCCAGGTGCACCCCACCCTAGGGAGAGAGTTGTGTCTCCCTGGCTGAGCTTGGAACACCTTAGTGAGGAGAGACACCATGTTGACAAAGGAAAGTCTAAGAAACTATGGCATGGTTCCCACATTCCAAGATGGCCCTTCTCCCCACACCTCCATTCTTTCTTCTTCTTTAACAAAATCCATGTGGAAACAGTTTTATTGTTTTGTGGCAATAATATATATATATATTTTTTAATGTTGAAAATACACAGAGGCAAAAAAAAAGGAAAAAATAAAAATACTCAGTGATGACCAGTGTCCTACAGATAAACTTGCTGGGTGTACGTACACACACACAGATGTGATGGCTGCTTCTCTCCCCTAATACTTTGTGAGCATCTTTCTATATATACATCTCCATCAACATTTTAAATGCTCACGTGACACTCCAAGGACAAGTCAGGGCTTCTTTAGCTAATCCCCTACTGCTGAACATTTCCGACGTTTGCAGCATTTCGTGGTGAGACAAAACCTTTGTGCTCTTGTGCAGCCTTCTCCGGAGGCTACATTCTGGGAAGTGGTGTCACTGTATTAAAAAGTTATTGTTGGGTGCCATCGAGTGGTTTTGACTCCTAGCGACACCACGTGAAAGAATAGAGCTGCCCCATAGGGTTTTCTAGGTTGTAATCTTTACAGAAATGCAGAAGCAGATCCCAGGTCTTTTTCTGCAGAGCTGCTGGGTGGGTTCAAATTGCCAACCTTTAGGTTAGCAGCCAAGCGCTTAACCACTGCGCCACTAGGATAGGAGTATGTTTGAAGTGTTTGATGGCGAAGCTGTCCCCTGGGCAGATCTGTCTCTATCACATGATCTGGGGGGGGCAGGAGAGCTGTTTCCTCTCACTGGGGTCGACACTGGTGTTAAGTCACTTTAACCTTTGGTGATCTGATAGGTGAAAATAATACTTTGTTTTCGTGTGAGTGTCTTTGACAACTAACTACCTGTGCCTTCTTCATTCATTCATCAAAATTCAGTGAATGTCTATCACATACCAGGCATCCTCTATGGCAGGGATGGGGGTATATTTTAAGCAGAAAAAAATCACGTAGACGATGTCACCGTCACTCTATAATGAGAGTTGCGAAGAGAGATGGCTCTGGCGGAAATGGACTAGCGGATGCTTTTGCCTCTCCATACATAATCTCTAACAGATTCCATTTTCTTTGACACAGAAATCAACCCTTCTCAACCCAATGTAAAATGCTCTGTCAAAGCAACACACTTTCAGATGTCCCTTGCCCCCTACCCCCGCCAGCCTTTCCGATCAGATATTATCCTGAGCTCCTCCAACACAGATGTCAAGAACGACCCTTGTTAAAAAGGAAAAATCCCATGGGGCCATTTTTCTGATGGAGTCCCTGGGTGGTGCAAAATGTTACCATGCTCAGCTGCTAACAGGAAGGTTGGAGGTTCAAATCCACCCAGAGATGCCTAGGAAGACAGTCCAGGTGATCTGAAAAGTCAGCCATTGAAAACCATATGGAGCATGGCTCTACGCTAACACACGTGGGGTCACTACTGCTAGAATCTACTCAACGGCAACTAGTTGGTGTGGTTGGTTGGCTATTTTTCTGGTGAGAAAGTCTAGATATCAACTAGACCCCAATTTGAATGCCACTTTTTCCAAAGTCTCTCTAGGTTCCCCCAGGACAAATCCCTCGCTCTTTATCCCACGCTGAAGATCTCTTTAAAAGATTTGAGGAACACAGTGATAGAATCAAGGGTGATTTTTTTCTTCCTGAGTGTGGGTGAATAGAAGGAATCCTCTGTGTCCCAGGAACACCAGGCCCAGGACCTGGCACGTGGAAGGTGGGTGCTTTTACATGTCTGTGTTTTTAGCATCTTTTTAAATTGGGGGAAGCTTTTCAAACTGAGGTTCACAGAGCACTTTCCAGGTGTTTGCTGGAACCTCAAGATGTAGGCATTAGCCCATTTCACAAAAAAAGGCTCAGAGAGGGCCAGGGGGCCTGCCTGAGTTGTCATGACCAGCGAGGGGGCTGGATGTGAGTCCTATTCCCCTGAGCCTCCAGGCAGGCCCTTGCTCCTACATCTTAGCCAAATTCAAAACCTATGCTTTCCTCCTCTTCTAGACTAAAACTCCTATGAGTCCTGGGCCTTTTGGATTCTGGAGCTTCTAGGGAAGGGTCTTGCCAGGGGTGCCCTGGCCTGGGACTTGTTGGCACCCCCAATTGCAAACTGAGTCTAGAAGCCCAGTAGCCAGAGTCCATCTGTCCAGATAGGCATCTGGGCAGTGCCCACAGAGGCTCCAGCTCTGCTGGGCAATGGACTCGGCGTGCCTTCCCTGCTGGCTGATGTCATGAGCTCATTAGAGCAATGAGGTTTATAGGACAAGGCAACTGTCCAAACAATAAATTAAGCGGCACCATTTAACACGTAATTAACCTCTCTCTCGTCTACTTCACTCTCGTTCCCTGGGTGTCCGTCTGGGCCCTCCAGCTAGAGGGCAAGCTCTTCCCTCTGCCTCACACCCCACAGCCAATCTGCTGGTGCCATCTCGGGAACATCTCTCAAATACTTCCCCTTCTCCACATCCCCACAGCCTTGACCTCGGCCAGTCCTCACCCCCTCTGCGCTGGAGCATTGCCAGCCTGGTCTCTCCTGCTTCCACTCCCTCCCTACTCTGCCTGAGCGACACCAATGTGGCTTCCCTTGGCCTGAAATACAAACTCCCAAGCCCTCATCTCGGCATTCAAAGCCCTCCGAAACCAGGATGGCTTGCCCACATTACTAGTCTCCTCTTCCAAAACCCTCTCCTTCCCCCATAGCCTACCACATTGAAGAGCTGCAGTTCTGTCCCCAGGAGGGGCAAAGTCAAACTCCAGGCTATTTTGATCCATGAACTTGGCACATGTCAGGCCCTCTATATGGAATACTCTCTCCCCACACACACGCATACCCTTCCCACTCAACTAGCAAATTCCTGCTCATCCCAATATTTAGCTCTGGAATTCAGGAAGCCCACGGCTATTTTCCCAGCATGCCCTGCAGCTGAGGATCCTTATTTCCTTTCCATTCTGACTTGCTTACTTTGGACCCATCATCAGGATACACCAATCACTAGAAGGACATCATGTTTGGTAAAGTAGAGGGTCAGCAAAAATGAGAGAAACCCTCAATGAGATGAATTGACACAGTAGCCACAACAATGGACTCAAACACACCAACGATCGTGAAGGTGGCGCAGGTCCGGCAACATTTTGCTCTGTTGTACGTAGGTAGGGTGGCCTTGAGTCGGAGCCAACTCGACAGTGACTAACAACAACTAGGACCGTCCCGGAAGGCACCACCTCCATAGGGAGGCCTGGGATACTGATGTCGACAATCAGAGCATCCACCGGTGCAGGGCGCTGATGGCTATGAAGCACTGCCACATTCATTGCTTTTGAGTCCTCACAGTTAAATTCTCACCATAAAGCCCTGAGGAGCCATAATAATGCTCCCTTTACAGACGGGGTACAGGTAAGGAAACTGAAGTTTGGATTCCAGGGCTAGGTCCCCAACTGGCCAACCAAGCCCAAGTCCGGAAGGGTGGGACAGTGTGCTGGGGCTCAGACAGAACAGGTGAGAGGGCGCACTTGGGCATCATGGTGGGTAGGGAGGCCCAGAGAGGGTGTAGGGAGTGAGGGGGTGACAATCTGGAAAAGTGCCATCTTTTGACCTAAAAGGGTTTTGGCTAGCCAAATAGCAGCAGCTCTGCCAGGCACGCCCTCTGCTCCCCCATTTTGCCGTTGGGTAAACAAAGGCTCCAAGAGAGGGAGGGAGCAACAGAGAACAAGGCTACAGAGAAATAGGGATCAGGTTTCCTGATCCAGTGCTGCTGACCCAGTGGTCCATGGGCCCAGGGAGATCACGCCATCCCCCCTTTTCCTCTCCCTCCTCCCTTCACCCACTACCCCCATCACACGTTTCCTGCATGCCTCTGATGGGCCAAGTTCCACGCTGGTTGTGAAAGATACAGAGGGCCCCTGTCTGGTTTGCTCAGAGCTGTGCCTAGAACAGTGCCTGACACACAGTGTGTGTGCTCAGGTGATGTTTGCGAGGTGGTTGGATTAATAAATGAATATGCTCTGGGGTATTAATGTGCCTCTCTTTATTTCCAGAAGGACCTAGATGAAAGCCTAAACTATAAGTTGGAATCAACTCGATGGCAGCAGGTTTGGTTTATTTTAAGCCCTTTTTCCACCACCCATCTGTGAGTTTGTCATACTATGGTGGCTTGTGTGTTGCAATGATGCTGGAAGCTATGCCACCGGCATTTCAAATACTAGCAGGGCCATCTATGGCCAGGTTTTATGTGAGCATCCAGACTAAAACAGACTAGGAAGAAAGGCCTGGTGATCCACTTCTGAAAATCAGCCAAAGAAAATTTTAGAGATCACAACAGAATATTGTCCAATATAGTGCTGGAAGATGAGCCCTCTAGGTTGGAAGGCACTACACAATAGCCTCAACAATGGACTCAAACATACCAAAGATCATGAAGATGGCACAGGACCGAGAAACTTTTCCTTCTGTCAGACATAAGGTTGCCATGAGTTGGAACCAACTTGACAGCAACTAATTACAAGAACAAAGCTCTTTATGGGCATAGTCTTGTCAGTACCACCTTATGGGTCAGTGTTATCACACACCCATTTTACAGATGAGGGCACTGAGACTCAGAGAGGGGGCAAGATTTGCCCAAGACTCTGTGGTTAGAAAGCAGTTATCAGCCACCCTAGGAAAGAAAACATTGCACATGTTTTATACATATGTGTGTACATATATATGTTTTCAAAGAAAGGATGTTTTCCCTCCAGTATCTAAACAGGAGCAGGGCTCCCTGAAAAGGCCATTGTAAATATCATCACTTCTAGTCAGGGCTCTGTCAGTTTGTGTGCCTTCATTTATCAGTATTCTACAATGTGTGGATCCAATTACATGTCCTCACACAGGCCACCAAAGAGGATGAGTTTTGTGAGGAATCAGGCAGGGGCACCCTCCAGGCATGAAACAGGACTTGCTGGAGGTGGGAATTGGGTCCAGATGCAGGGCTGCGAGGGGCTGAGCAGGGGAGCAGGGGGTACCATTCCCCACAGCACCCCTCGGCCTGGGTGGTGCTCAGGCCCCAAGTCAGGTTGGAGTTACAGCGGAGTGTCCCTCATTTCCATAAGGGGGAGCTTGTGCACAGGAGATTCTGGCCCAGCTGGCGCTGCCTCAGCATCCAGGGACTGGCTCTGGGCAGAAGCGACCATTTGGGTGGTGTCTGCCCTGAGCAGCTGCCGCCTCCTGCCCTAGGGGTCAGCCGCGGGGTTATATGGGGGCTGCCCCTCCGTGTTTATCCACCGGAAACTAAGGAAAATGTGAGGCAAGGGCCCTGGTGGAAAGAACACAGCTTTGGAGGCAGACAAGACTGGGACTCACTCTAGCTCCATGAAGGACTAGCCACATGACTGTGGGCTAGTCACCTCCCCTGAATCTCAGTTTCCTTATCTGTAAAATGGGAAACATATCGTCTTTAGAAGGAGTTATGCAGAGCAGCTACTACAGTGCCTGGTGCAAAATAAATGTTTAAAAGTAAAACAATGCTACCAGGACGATTGTTATCTGGATTATTTATGCAAATGTCAATTGCCACTCCAACCCTCAAAGAAATTTCTGCTCATCATTTCCCTGCCAAAACTTTAGGGTGATTTGCACAGGTGCTGTGGTCCCCCAGAGCCACAGAGATCAGCCCAAGAGAAAGGCATTCCGGGCTGTGGTTGCAAACACAAAACCAGGTGCTTCTCTTAACAGAAATGATGACAAAGCCAAAATATTAAAGAATATTTTACAGAGAGAGAAATCCCTATAGCTTCATTCCTTACCCAAATTCAACAACCAGTTTCTCTTCTTTTTTACGCAGACCCCCCGAGTCCCCACACATATTTTGGTGGGGCTGTAATCCTGGTGAACAGACCAGGTGCTATTTTATTCCTGGCTTGCTGCGGTCTTTGGTCTGAATCACTCCATCTCCTTTCATTCGGTTCCTGCCAAAAAGCAAAGCACATATTTCATGGTCCCTTCCCCTGGGAGGAGGAATTTAGAAATTCTCCACCACCCTCCCTCTGCTCTCTGAGCTGCGCTCGGGCAGAAACGGCAATGCAATCTGCTGCCCTTTGGCTGCCTCTGGAAGACCCCCCTTTTTTTTGTCTCCCCAAAATGGAAATTGCATTTCTCCCTGATTAGAAAAGTAACACATGTGTGTTGTACAAAAAAAAAAAAAATTGGGCAGGTACTAAAAATGTCAAAGGACAAAAGTCACCCAGAGATAATGACTGCTAGTGTGCTGGTGGTACAATGGTTAAGCGCTTGGCTGCCAACCAAAAGGTTGGCGGTTTGAACCCATTCAGGGGCTCCATGGGAGAAAGACCTGGAGTTCTGTTCTTATAAAGACTACAGCCTAGGAAACCCTATGGGATAGTCCTACTCTGTCATGTGGGTTAGTGGAAATTGACGTCAAGGCACCTAACAACAATGTTTTGGTGTATCCTGTCAGACTTTCTCCCATGCACACACAAGCCCAGTCACAACAATGAAATCTCACAGAACACGTTGTTTTGTATTCAGATTTTCTCTGTCTACCTGTGTGGTTTCCCTAGATCATTTCAAATGGCTTCAGGTAGTTTTATTGTATGGATGTAGCACAGTTCATTTAATCAGTCCCCTCTTGTTGAAGATTCAGGTTATTTCTGCTTTTGCTTCTTTTCAACTTCTGAGTTTGAAATAATTCCAGATTCACAGGAAGTGGCAAAGACAGTACAGAGAGGTCCCATGTACCCTTCAACCAGTTCCCCCCAGTGCTTACATCTTACAGAGCCGTACAACAGCATCAAAATCAGGAAATTGACATTGGTACAATCTCTGTGTATAGTTCTATGTCATTTTATCACATGTGTAGATTCATGTAACCATCACCCAAATCAAGATACCATCACTGCAAAGATCTCCCTGGTGCTATTCCTTAGAGTCATATCTATCCTCCTTCCCTCCCACTCTCCCTAAGCCCTGGCAACTACTAATTTGTTCTCCATCTCTCTGAAGTTGTCATTTAGAGAATGTTATGAGTACATACTTTTTTTACTCAGCCTAATGCCTTTGAGATCCATTCAAGTTGTTGCATGTATCAATAGTTTGTTCCTTTCTATTGCTGAGTAGCATTCCATGGTATGGATGTACCATACTAACTAACCATTGCCCTCTTTTACTTGTTTCTAGTTTGGGGCCATTACAAATAAAACTGCTACGAATATTCTTGTAGAGGTTTTTGTGTGGACCTAAGTTTTCATCTCTCTGTGATAAAATGCCCGGAGTACAATTGTTGGTTTACTTGGTAGTATATATCTAGTTTTTTAAGAGGCTGTCAAACTGTTTTCCAGAGCGGCTGTACCATTTTACATTCCCACCAGCAATGTATGAGAGATTCAGCGTTTCCACATCCTCACCAGCACTTGATATTGTCACTATTTTTTATTCTAGCTGTGCTAATAGGTGTGTCTCCCACCTGTCTGCCAGTTTGTCGTACTGTGGTGGTTTGCACGTTGCTATGGCCAGTGGGTGGTGGGATGATGCTGGAAGCTATGCCACGAGTGTTTCAAATACCAGCAGGATTACCCGTGGTGGACAGATTTCAGCAGAGCTTCCAGAGTAAGACAGACTAGGAAGAAAGGCCTGGCAATCTACGTCCAAAAATTAGCCAGTGAAAACCCTACGGAGCACCATAGAATACTGTCTGATATAGTGCTGGAAGATGAATCCCCTAGGTTGGAAGGCAGTCAGGATACGCAGTGGCCACAACAACGGGCTCAAGCAAACCAACAATCGTGACGATGGTGCAGGGCCAGGTAACATTTCGTTCTGTTTTACATGGGGTCACCGCGAGTCAGACCCAACCCAAAGGCTACTAACAACGACAACAAGATAGGTGTGTAGTGATACCTCATTTGGCCTTAACTGGCATTTGCATGATGACTTGTGATTCTGAACACCTTTTTGTGCGCTAATTTACCTTCCTTGCAGCCTCTTCAGTGAAATGTCTCTTTGTGTATTTTGCTCACTTTCTTATTGGATTTTTTTGTTTTTCCACTATTTTACCTTGAGATTTTTAAAATGTATTCTGGATATGAGTCCTTTGTCAGATATGTGGTTTGCAAATATTTTCTTCTAGTCTGTAGATTGCCTTTTCACCCTTTCGACAGGGTCTTTTTGCACAAACTGCAAGTGTTTTTTCATTTCAACAAAGTCCAATTTATTGATTTTTTTGGTTTGTTGTTTTCTAGGTCATGCTTTTGGTGTCATGTCTAAGAAAACTTCACTAAACCCTAGGTCCCAAAAATTATTTCTGTGGTATTTTTTTCCCTCTTCCAAAAACAACCGTATCTTATGCAGAATAATGATCCTTCAAAGATGTCCACATCCTCATCCCAGAGCCTGAGAATCTGTAACTTTACATGATAAAAAGGGACCTCGCAGTGTGATTAAATTAAGGATCCTGAGTTGGGGAGATTATCCCAGATTATCCAGGCAGGCCCACTGTAATTACCTACTGCCACCTAGTAGATTCTGACTCATAGTGACCCTGTAGGACAGAGTAGAACCACCTCCGGAGGGTTTCCAAGGCTATAAACCTTTACAGAGGCAGACTACCAGATCTTTCTCCTGAAGAGTGGATGGTGGGTTCAAACCATTAACCTGTCAGCAGCCTAGCACTTAACCACTGTACCATTCAGGGCTCCTAATACAATCACAGGGGCCTTTATAAGGAAAAGAGCAAGGTAGGAGAGCTAGAGAAGGCGATGTAATGATAGAAGCAGAGGCCAGAGTGATACAATTGCTGACTGGAATGGGGCCACAAGTCAAGGAATGTGGGTGGCCTCTAGAAGCTGGAAAAGGCAAGGCAATAGATGTCTCCCCTGGAGCCTCCAGAAGGGACACAACTGCCGACACCTTGATTTAGCATGGTGAGACCCATTTTGGACTTTTGACCTCCAGGCCTGTAAGATAATAAATTTGTGTTGTTTTAAGCCACCAAGTTGTGTGGTAATTTGTTACAGCAGCAACACAAAGTGAATGCAAACCCTTTTGATGAATATCCTTGGACAGAAATCTTTGCATGCTTTATCACCTGCTTTCTTGGGATCAAATCCTAGAATTCAAAATCGTGAACCAAAGGATATGTCCCCGAACTGATATCCATTTACACTTCACCACGAGCTTAGACTGGTTTCTGTTTCCTTGCTGCAGGAAACACTGGGTCTTAAACCAATATAAAACATTTAAAGTCGCCTTCATTTCCTGTGTGTGCCTGCTGCATGCATGTGTACAGGAGGTGAGAAAGAGGAGTACAGGAAGGATAAAAGTTTTTGCTAAATCATCCTAACTTGCCCAGTCCAATATGGTAGCCACAAGTCCCGTGTGGCTCTTATGCACTTGAAATGTGGCTGCTCTGAATTGAGTGTCAAATACGCACTGGGTTTTAAAACCTTCATTTTGAGGTTTGAGTTTTCTTTTTGAAAAAGAAAAATGAAAAGTAACTCAATAATAATGTTTTATATTGATTACACATTGAAAATGATGATATTTGGGTATACATTTGGCTAAGTAACATACCTTAATAAATTTAATTCCGCATGTTTCTCTTTACTTTTTTGATGTGGTGACTAGAAAATTTCAAATTACATGTGTGGCTTGTGTTTGTGGCTTGCAGTGTGTTTCTACTGGTCAGCGTGGGTCCAAATTCCCTCACCCACAGCCTGTAATGAGCAGCAGTGGGCAGTGTAGTGGCCAGAGCCCGGAACTCCACTCTCAGCCGCTGCAAGGAAAGCAGCCAGCTCTGGGCTCCTGGACTCAGCAGCTGGTGCCCAGCCACAGACCCCACAGTGTGGTGGAAAAGAAGTTGGGGTCAGAGAGACCTTGGTTTGAATCCCAGCTACTCCAGAGTTTTCTTACTTTTGAAGCCTTTTCACCTTAGTTTCCTTATCCCTAAAATGAGGGAAATAACCCCATCACATTTATTGAGACAAAATGAGCTCATTCCTTTATTCAACAAACTTCTATTGAACCTACCACGTGCAAGGCACTCTTCTAGGCACTAGGAGGAAGCCTGGTGCTGGCGCACGGGGGTACTCAGTGGTTTCTGTTTCCTGCCTCCAAAGACTATCCCTGTTGCTAGCAAGAACATTTTTGGTGGAATGGTACCTGCTGCTAGCACTTTTATGAACCCCCTGTTTCCCTGTTTCCCCGGATGGGAATGTTAGCTACAGGGTATGGGTTTGAATTCAAGCTCAGACATTACTTTGTGATCTTAGCTAGTGATTCATTTCTCTGTCCCTCAGTTTCTCAATCTGTAAAATGGGGATAATAACAGTACTCACCTCACAGTGCTGCTGTGACGGCTAAGTAAGATAACTCATACAGAGCACAATTCCTGGAACTTTGCAGTGTCAAAAGTGGTACCAAAAAACCAAACTTGTTGCCATCGAATTGATTCCGACTTTCAAAAGTGGTAGCTGCTATTATTATTATTAACCAGTTGCCATTGAGTCAACGCTGACTCATGGGAAACCCAGTGTGTCAGAGTTGGGCTGTGCTCCATGAGTTTTCAATGGCTGTGAGCTATTGGAAGCAACTCACTAGGCCTTTCTTCCAAGGTGCCTCTGGGTGGGGTCGAACCTCCAACCTTTCAGTTAGCAACCAAGCTCTTAACCGTTTGCACCACCCAGGGACTCCCCACTCAGGGTATTGCTGCTGTTAGCTGCTATCAAGTTGGCCCCTGGCTCATGGGGACCCCTAGAACTGCTCGGTAGGATTTTCTTGGCTGTAATCTTTACGGTTCACCACACCTATCTTCTGCGGAGCCGCTGGGTGGATTTGAACCAACAACTTTTAGGTCAGCAGCCAACAGCAAACTTCTCGTGCCACGCAGTCTCCTTCCACCCAGGGTTAACAGGAGCTCAATCCCACTGAGAAACCCAGAGAACAATGTAGAATAAGCCTCAGAGGTATACTGATGGAGAACCATGGAAGTTAAGGAATTTCTCCACAGACAAGTTAACCTACTGTCCTAGTCTTTTAGTGCTTCTATAACAGAAATACCACAAGTGGATGGCTTTAACAAAAAGAAATTTATTCTCTCACAGTTCAATAGGCTAGAAGTCCAAATTCAGGGCACTGGCTCCAGGGGAAGGTGTTCTTTCTATGTTGGCCCTTGGGGAAGGCCTTGTGCATCAATCAGTCTTCCTTTGGTCTGGGCGCATCTCAGGGCAGGAACCTCAGGTCCAAAGGACGCACTCTGCTGCCAGCACTGCTTTCTTGGTGGTGTGAGGCCCCTCTGTCTCTCTACTTGCTTCCCTCTTTTATATCTCTAAAGAGATTGGCTTAAGACCCTATCTAATCTCGTAGATCTCATCGCTGTAATTGCCACTAATTCATCTCATTACATCATAGCGATAGGATGACAAAATGGTGGACAATCACACACTACTGGGACTCATGACCTAGCCAACTGGACAGATATTTTGGGGGGAAACAATTCAATCCTTAACACCCACAGTTACTGACTTGCCATGACTGCAGGCCTGGTAAGTTCCAGTGGCTACAAAAAAGCCCTCAAGTAGAGAATCGCAGGTGTTTGCAGGTGGAGGTGAGTACCGAGGGGCTCCTCTTGACCACTACTACGTCTATTTTCTCAGTTACTCTTTATGTGACTCAGAAAGTTAGTAATTATTACTGACGTGCTTACTTTGCAGGTGAACAAACTCAAGCCTAGGGGTTGGATGCAGATAGGAGATCTCCCAAGGGATCACAAGTAGACAAGAGGAGATGAGAAGCTGGGAACCCTGACGGAGGGTGGCAATGTTCCAGCTTGAACAATAAGATTTAGAATCAAGGTGAACAGTGGTTTGGGAAGAAGGCGAGAGCATAGGAGGTCTCCACGTGTGTCCGTGCCTTGACTACTCTCTTGAGAAACTGCAGGTGTTGTAATGCAAGCTGAAGTTCAGGAATTTTGTAGCAATTCCCTTTAAATGTAAAAAACCCTTTCACCCAGTGACAGTCCATTTCTAATTATGAAATAAAATAAAATGATTAGTAAATGTGCACCCCAGGGGTTGCAATCATCCCCATTTCATAGTTGGGGATGTCGAGGCTCAGAGAGGGTCAGTCACTTGTCCAAGATCACACAGCTGGGTAGGTGGAGCTGCCAGGCCCTCAACCCTGGGTCTGACCCCAATGCCTTTCCCACCATTCCAAGCAGCTCTCACGGGGTCTGCTTTAGGCTTAAATGAGAGAATGCTGTGAAAGCGCTTTAAAACAGTAATGATGCCCACTTCTCAGTTTACCTGGCTCTACCCTACCGTTGGAGTCCCTGAGTGGTGCAAATGGCTAAGCACTCGGCTGCTAACCTAAAGGTTCAAATTTACCCACAAGTGCCTCAGAAGAAAGGCCTGATGACTTTTGTCTGAAAAATCAGCCATTGAAGATCCTATGGAGCACAGTTCTGCGCCGACACACATGGGGTCTCCATGAGTGGGAATCGACTCCACAGCAACCAGCTTGGTTTGGTTTGTCCTACCTTCGTTCTGCCCCCATCCTACATTCAGCAGGTGCTGGCAAGAGGGCCCCACTCCCACCCTCGCCCCTTTCCTTTCAGAGCCAAAATTTCTGAAGGCCATTTCCCAGGACACCTTCTTCCCTTGTGTCACCTCCCCTAGTTAAAAATCCTATTATTCTATATTAAAAACTTTTTATTGTTGTTTGTTTGTAATGTACCATTTCCTATTGCCGGTTTGGCTCCTTCAATTAGTAGGAATGCACAGAGCAGCAGGAAGGGGAAGGGAAACGTAATCATTGTCCTGTCTGTGAAAAATATGGCTATTCTGACGAAGGGATCCAGAGGAGAGCTTTTCTGTTATCAGGCCAATATGGTATACATTCAGTTTTTAAAGATAAAAGCTCTAAGCTGTTCATACACTCTTCGTTCGGCTGGTGACATTTGATACCCAGCAGACCTGAGTATTGGTGGCTCTGTGGTAGAGTCCTCACCTTCCATGCAGGAGACCTGGGTTTGATTCATGGTCAGTGTACCTCACGTGCAGCCACCACCCATCTGTCAGTGGAGACTCGAGTGTGGCTATGATGCTGAACAGGTTTTAGCGGAGCTTCCAGAACTAAGAGAGACTAAGAAGAAAGACCTGGCAATCTACTTCTGAAAATCAGCTAGAGAAAACGCTATGGATCACAACAGCCCAGTGGTCCAATCTGCAACTGATTGTGAAGATGGCACAGATCAGGAAACGTTTCTTTCTGTTGTGAGTGGGGTCCATGTGAGTCTGGAGCCAACTCGATGACAGCCAATAACAACAACATGAGCAAGTGACTGGTTTTCTCAAGCTCTTCTCGTGGTTACTTTGAAGAGACTGTGCTGCTCTCTGGGAACCACCTAGTCAACCATATCAAAGCCACAGTGTTACAGTTTTTCTCTCTGGAAGTCCAGGAGGATATTTTTCTATAGAAAAGCCCAGAAAGCACTATCATTCACACCATCGTTAAGGCAACCAATACTGCAGAAGGGGCATCATCTAGTCATCTGAGCTGGGGTTCCACTTTCCTGGGGATTCCACCATCCCAGAGTGCTGCTTGGTATTGGGGTGCCATCATCATGCATAGGATTGGGCTTCCTGATTTTAAACACAAATTCAAATATAAGAAGCAGATACATGGAGAAAGGGTAATAATTCACATCTTCCCAAAAGGTATTTAGCCTGATAAGAGGCAGGCCTCACCTCCTGTGGATTATTTCCTATAGGATTTGATTTATAAGGATTCAGTTGCCAAACAATCTGTTAGAACCAGGACTGTGGGGTACATCTGTGCTTAAGGGTCTACCTCTTAGCATCCCAAGGGGCTGGGCTGACAAGAGTTGCTAAGGCTGCAAAACTCAACATGCATCAAGAGACAGAGGTTTTATACCACTTGATGGCAGAGAGAAGGTGGGCTGGAGTGGAATGGCTTAGCTTCAGGGTTGGCCAACCCAAGCTCCAGGCTGAGCTGAACTGGTATATGACCTTGGGCAAGTCGTTTCACTTCCTCTGTGCTTCCGTTTTATTTACTGATCTCTGATGATTAAGAGAGAGTATAGAAAATCCTCCTCACAGCGCTAATGTATGGTAGGTGCTCAACCATATGATCGTTCTCTGGGTAGTCGGCTCTTTCAGGATCTCGGGAGATTGTCGGCAAAACTCAGGGACTTCCTGTCCCGAACAGCCACTGTCTCTTCCTTATCAACACTGTGTCTGCAAAGCAGGAGCCTAAACCAAAACCTAAACCCACTGCCGTTGATTCCGACTCCAAGTGACTCTATAGGACAGAGTAGAACTGCCCCATAGAGTTTCCAAGGAGCGCCTGGCAGATTCAAACTGCCAACTTCTTGGTTAATAGCCATAGCACTTAACCACTACGCCACCAGGCTTTATCTATGGTAAATAGCTCAAAGAGCAATTAGTGTTAAGTTGCCGAATGATCTCTCACAGCTGGCAATGGAAACTGTGATGGTCAGTAGAAACTGCTCACGGGTGCCCCGCCTCCAGCAGCCCCCAGGGCATGTGCCCTACTGTCCTGTCCTAAATAGGCCTCTGCTGCAAAGCCACATTTACGGGCTGAGTTTTCCCACTCTGTCCCATGTGCTTACTGCCTTCCAGAGATCTGTCATGTCCATTAACCACCTGTGCAAGAATTTAATGCTTTCCTTTAATTTTTCTTCTATTCTCTTGCCTCCTCCTCCTCCAGCTTCCTGTCCACCTCTTCCTCTTCCCTCTTTTCCCTCCCTCTCTTCCTCCTTCTCCTTCTTCTATTTTTTTCTTTATTTAGCCATACACTAAGCCAAGGGTTGCAAACTTTTTCTGTAAAGGGCCAGAGAGTACATACTTTAGCACTGCGGGGCATACAGTCTCTGCTGCAATTACTTAGCTCTAAAAAAAAAATTTTTATTATTTTTTTACCGTTGTATCACAAAAGCAGCCCTAGTCATTATGCGAGTGATGAGTGTGCCTGGGTTCCCGAAAAACTTTATTTTCAAGAACGGAAGTGGTCCCACTGGTCATAGTTAGCCAACCCCATTCTAAACAATTATATGTAAAGCATAACAGATTTAATACGTTGATTATGCTTTTTCTAATACCATTTAAAAAAACCCATGGCTGTTCAAATTTAAGAAAAATCTTTGCCTCACCAGCATTATCTATTCCGCTGAGTTCAGGTGTGTATTGATTGAGTTAATGTTCAGAAAGCCATCAGCCCAGGGCCTTGCCCATTATCGCAAGTACTCAGGAAATCGCCCTTTTGTACTTGTTTAATAGGGACTGGCAGTGGCAAAGGCACATATTTTGGGGTCACATGGGCCTCAGTTTGAATCCTGGTTCTTCTGTGTAACAGCTGTGTGAAGCTGGACAACTTGAGGCACCTCTCTGGGCTCAATTTTCTTTCCTTCTCAATACCTTCACTACAAGGATTGTTATATAGAGAATGAGAGGGTGTGTGAGAAGTGCCCACACTTATAAATGGGCAGAAGAGCAGCTTTTTTTTTTTTTAGGTGCTCAATAATTTTTTTTTTTACAATTTTTATTGTGGCAAAATATACATATAGCAAAACATTTGCCATTTCAACTATTTTCACACATACAATTCGGTGACGTTCGTTATGTTCACCAAGTCGTGCAACATCACACTATTCATTTCCAAATTTTTTCGTCACTATTAACAGAAACTCAGTACCCTTTAAGCAATACCTCCCCATTTTCCTGACCCACCCAGAGGGACTGCTTTTTGAAGAACAAGTACCAGCACAGCTTTTTGCCACAATTGTCAAAGCCTTTGGATACTTTAAAGTGAAGTCAGTGGTCTCCACGCCAGGCTTGGGAGTTACATGGGAGGGTCTGCTGTGTGGCTTTGGGCAAGATGATTGCCCTCTCTGAACCGATTTCTTCCACTGTTACATGAGGATCATCATGGTGACCATCCCCCAGGGTCATTGGGAGGGTTAAAGGAGGTGAAGCATGTCAGGGGCTGTAAAGAGACAGCTCACAGGCCACCTCAGGACACCAACATTTTTGGTTTGTCCCATACCATTTTTTATTTTATATAATTTGAATTTGTTACCAACTTTCACTACTACCTGTCAGTTTGTCCGCTGCCTGTCTGTCAGTTTGTCATACTATGGTGGTTTGTGTGTTGCTAAGATGCTGGAAGCTATGACACGGGTATTTCAAGTACCAGCAGGGTCAGCTAAGGTAGACAGGTTTCTGGGGAGTTTACAGACCAAGACAGATCAGGAAGAAAGGTCTGGGGGGTCTACTTTTGAAAATTAGTCAGTGGAAACCTTATGGATTACAACAGAATATTGCCTGATATAGTGCTGGAAGATGAGCCCCCTGGGTTGGAAGGCATTCAAAATATTCAGTGGCCTCAACAATGGACCAGTGAAGATGACGCAGGACCAGACAACGTTTTGTCCTGATGTACCTGGGGTCACCATGATTTGGAGCTGACTCAGCGACAGCTGACAACTAACAACCAATCCTCAAACATTAGGTGACTTTACACAAAAACCCCAGATTCTCTTGAGAGGTCAAAAACTTGCTGAACCATCCTGACTGTGAAATAGTCGGCTGGAGCTGAGTAGCAGCTGGCCCCACACACGGACTCTTCCTTTCTCCACAGTCTTCACCCTTCCCTATTACTCACCTAGCCCCTGCTTCACTCATTCCCTTCACCTGGCTGGCCCCTAGAGGCATCTGTGTTTGCAGCCCTTCTGTGTGAAAGCTTTTTGTAAACTGCTTGCTAATTTGATTTCTGTTTCACTGAAGACAAAACCCAAACCAGTGTTTTCTTTCATGAGAGTGTCTCCATTAGGGAGAGGGACTGATGAAAACCTCTGTCAGGCAGAATTTTTTACTTAATAGAATTTGTTGTAACCAGATCAGCAACGTCCTTTAATCCTAGACCTCTAACTTGTGGAAATCTCTTTGTTACCCAGAACTAGATACAAATGATGGTACTTGTTAAAACCAGGCGGTCTGGTGGAAAGAAATTTCCATTTATGCTTGCTCTTGCCAATATTTTGATGTCCCAGGCTTTTTCTGGTTTAATAGTTAAGTAAACGTTCATTTTGGATTCTGGTTGAAATTGCTTCAAGGAGGTGATTTTAAGAAAAACTGACAACACTGGTTTGCATTTTTTCAGCAAAAATAGCAACGATTTCCTTGGAGTTCAGGGTTCAGCAAAGGAGCCAAGTTCAAGGAATCAGACTCAAAACTTGACCTTGCCTCCTGTGAGCTCTGTGACTTTGGGCTGATACTCAAGGCCTCTGAGCCTCAGTCTCCTTATCTCTTTAATGATTTGATTTTTTTTTTTTCCTAGCTAACGCACCTCATGCACGGCCACCACCCATCCGTCATTGGAGGCTGTATGTTGCTCTGATGCTGAACAGGTTTCAGTGGACCTTCCAGACTAAGAAAGAAATAGGAAGAAAGGCCTGGTGCTTTCTTCCAAAAATCAACCAGTGAAAACCCTATGGATCACAGCAGTTTGATCCACAATCAATCACGAGGATGGCACAGGACTGAGCAGCGTGAGTTGGAGGTTGACCTGCTGGCAACTAACAACACCAGAGGACAGGCTCTACATCACAGGATTGCTGTAGGGATCGGAGATGGTGCGTGTCAAGCTCAGGGCACAGGCCCAAGGACACTAGAGATAATTATCCTTCTTCTTCTGATTGATTATGGTTTAATGAGACTGCCTGGATTCTGGCTTAAGAAGAAATCTTAGACTGTGAAGATTTTATTGTTCACAAATACATATAGCAGAATGCTGCCTCAATTTGCAAACCTTAGCTGTAATCAAAATGATCTCGGTCATAACTGTGCGGGCTAGTATGTACTGAGTGTTTCCTAGGAACAAAGTTTTCCTTACCTCTCCCCTCTTGCACTTTCCCCTTTCTCCATTCTGACCTTTGGCACTTGGGCGTTAGCTGTACATCAGTATGTGATGTCTGAGACACTTAGAATGAGAAAATCTTCTCAAATTCTATTGGTTTCCACACCAAACGGTATCATTTCTAATGTTGGGTGCCAGCCTGTGGGGTCAGATCCAGAGTTGGGAGATGGGGGTGCCAATGGCACACTGGGACACAATTCTTCACTCCTCGGCTCTATTCCCTGTGTTGCAGGGGGCTTGGCACTCCTGGGTCCCTGGCATTAATGCCAGTGGTGCCTCCCACATGTCCCAGGGAGTTTGAGAAGCACCATTAGTCAAACGAAGGTGGTTAATGAGAATATTCAAGCTCTCCTGGCCTGCAACCTTGGCCTAGTCTCTCACTCTCTCTGAACCGCAGTCTTCTCACCTGTCAAATGGGGAGGGTCTTATCCACCTCACTGGCTGCTGGGAGGACATTGTGCCCGGTAGAGCGTCAGCAGACCCCAGCCCCTCTCCGTTTCCCACCAATTGCACCTCCAAGCGACAAGACCGAAGGGGGACATTCAAAGCCCTCCAAGCTTCATTCTGCCCTAATTGGAAGTCATTGTGGAATGAAGTCCAGTATTTAATTTGGCCTGTGTTTGACAGATCCTGTGGGCTCAGCTAGCAGCGCTCACAGGGCCTGTGATACAGGGGGGATTCTTGGCCTGAGCTCAGGGGGGATTGGGGAGAAAATGTCACATCCAATTAAGGCTGATTGGCCCTGACAGTTGTCTGGGTGAAGTTTATAAGGTACATCTAATCTGGATGCATCTGGTCATAAAAATGCAAAACAAGCCATTCCCACCCAAGTTCTAACTCCAGATGTGGGCTGATTCTCAGTGATTGACATAACATTTTTTGCAGCTGTCCTACATTTCAAATCTTTTTCTATTTAAAATATATTCATCATAATTATGGAATGCAATAAACAAACTTCAGCCTGATGACAAGCTTTAAATATAAGAATGTTTTGGCTTAAAATAAATGCCGTGATTTCTCAGCCCGGGATGGAGACAGCACCAACGAGAGTGCTCCAGAGGGCCCTGACCTTGTCACCATGAACCAGACACAGCTATTTTCTCTCAAGTATTGACTGAGATTTGGGGCAGGAGAAGGGGCCCAAGGGGAGAAAAATTAAAAAGCTATTTATATCAAATAGAAAAAATTGCACAACTCATCAGAAAGCCACATTTGTAAGACAAAAACCAAAAATGAGGTTCCACCTAATCACGTTTTGAGGGCTTTCAGGTGTGCAAGGCCTTTCCGAAGCAGCGTGGAATCGCAGTGACACATGTAGACTTGGGACCAGGGTCATCTGGTTCCAAATCACAGCTTCCATGGTCCACGCTCTGTTACCTTGAGCTGGGCCCCTAACCTCTCTGTATCTCAGATTCCTCATCTATGAAATGGAAGGTGATAAGAGTTATTATTAGAACGAAATGAGTTATTATTAGAACAAAATGAGTTATTATAAGTCAAGTGCCTGGAACAGGGCATGTTAGCTATTAAGGTAATGAATAACATCTTACCTCTTCCCACTGCTCTTGTAAGGTAAGGATGGAGGCTTTCAGGTGCTAGGTGTCTTGTGCAAGGTTGCAGAGTAATTGGCAAAGCTGGGATTCAAAGCCTGGTCATCTGACTTCACCCCAAACATGCCTAAGAATGGTCAGTTTTGCACATATTAGCATTTTCTTCCTCAACGCAATGCATTTGAAAGCTCTACTGATGGCTGGTCCCCTCATTGTCACTGTTCATGCATTCAAATAGTGTCCCATTGAGCCTGGCCAAGAGGGCTGTGGTAGTTCAGTGGCAGAATTCCCACCTTCCCTGTGGCAGGCTGGGGTTGGATTCCCAGCCAAGATACCTTAAGCCCAGCCACTACCTGTTTGTCAGCAGAGGCTTGCCTGTTGCTATGATGCTGAACAGTGGAGCTTCCAGATAAAGACAGACTAGGAAGAAAGGCCTGGTAATTTACTTCTGAAAATCAGCCAATGAAAACCCTGTGGATCACGACAATCTGATCCACAACTGATCATGGGGATGGCCAAGACCAGGCAGCATTTTGTTCCACTGTGTATGGGTTTGCCGTGAGTGGGGGGCCGTCTCGACAGCAGCTAACAACAATAACAAGAAGAAGCCTGGCCAAATGATGGCCCTTACTTTTCTTTCTCTGCCCCTGGGGTTAATCTTTTCTTGTTAATGGTATTTAACGAGTCTGTAATTGAGATGATAGCTAAATAAACAAACTCTTAGGTTAATTATCAAAAGGTCAGCCTAAAACCAAGCTGCTGGATTTTCTAGCCACTTATGGACTTCAGCCACGACCTGACATTTCCACCATTCATGGTGTGCCCAGCTTTGTTCCTGGAGAAAAACGAGAACTTCACTGAGCTTGTGTCAATAATCTGCTCCTCTTTAAAACAAGTCCATAAGTCACAAATCCTCTGAGTTCCCAAAGAAGTGTCTGGAGCTAAATTTATATCCTGACTTTGATAATTGTTCTCCCATTAGGCTGATGAGAGAATTAGCAGAGCCAGGATCTCCTGGGGCTGTGCCCATAGCTCTGGCGAAGATGGAAATGGCTCTGGGAGTTTCCTTTCTGAGATGTGTAAAAGGCTTGTCCATCACAGGGCCCATGGGCACATGTTCAATATCAAAATCAAGAGCACCGCCTTTCCCAGGAGATGGGCTCCAGTCCTGGCAGGAACCTCTGCTTCCATCAGGAATGAGAAATCTCTGCCAGAAAGGGGGTGGCTGCACTTAATTCCTCCTTGAGCCCTGGATGGTCCCAGTGATGTCTCTGAGCCTCACCTGACCTACTAGATTCCTGTCGGCGGGGAGGTAGTGTGGAACAGTGGCAACAGCATGTGCTCTGGAAACAGACTGGCATTCAAAGAAGATGTGGGGTAAAGGACCTAGTTTTACCCCAAGTGAGGGTAGCTCTTGTCCTTGCTCCAGAGAAATAATCCTTGGAATAATTGGGGTGCCTCGGTCTGCCACTTCCAGGCCATATCTGAGAATCTGGGCTGGTGACTGGGTGTAGCCAGACCAGAAAAACTTACCTGAGGCTGATATCAACTAGCCTCAGGAGGTATGACTTAGCCTGTCATACAGGACTGGCTGATAAACGCCTGAAACACTAAGGCTCAGAAAGCTCCCTGGTTGACAAGGACATCTATTCTTAGGAAAGTGGTGCGTGCATCCTTTAGGACATGGAAACTCCCTGTTGGGAGTCCCTCCAGACCTCGCTTTGTGCGTTTCTTCATTTGTATCCTTTTTGGTTATAAAAAATCTGTAGTAGTCATAAGTATGGTATACTCTGTAGTTCTATGAGTCGTTCTAGTGAATTATTGACCCAAAAGGGGCAGTAGGAGCCAGTAGGTCAGAAAGCAGGGGTATTGTGTGGACTCTTGAGCTTGCACCTGGCATCCTAAAGGGGTAGTGGGAAACCGGCCCCAAATTGGTGGCCAGCAGTTCAGAAGGCTGGGGTGTTATATGGTAACCCCAAACTTGTGCCTGGCACCTGCCTGTTTGGCAGTCTGAAGGACAATGTCCTTTTAACTTGTGAGCTCTGACCTAGCTCCAGGTAACTAGAGTCAGAGACAGACAGAGAGAAGAAAGAGTGTTGTAGGGGTGGCTGGCCACAAGGATGGAGAAGTGGGGATGTGAGGACTGGATCGATCTCCACATTCGGGGGATTGGATCCATGCTGACACTTACCATACAGAGGGGCTCTGCCAATTCCAAGCTAGGTGAACTCGGTTGAGCACCCCAGCCATCTGGGAAACTCTCCTGTGAAATGATAACCTCTGACTTGCAGGATTGTCATGAGGTAATATGGGGAATGCATGCAGTCAGTGTTCAGCAAACAGTGACTATGTTTTTATCTCTGGAGTCAAGAAGGCACTTAAAATGGGTGTCTGTGATTGGGAAATTTTTTTCTCCTTCTGTAGCCAGAATGGAAAATAGGCTGTTCCTCTCATCTCCATATGGGTTAATTGGAATTGCATGCTTGGAGCTCAGCAATTGATTTGTAATGTCTGCCATAGTCTAGGAGGGGTGGTTAGAATATGAATTCCATGCATTGCTGTCATTGCTGTCTCTCTTCTTGAGAGTGTAAGTTCCAAGGGCAGGAACTGGGTCTAAAAAAAAAATCCCTTAATTTGTACATGTTTCAAAGTGTTTTTGCATCACTTATTGCTCTTCTGATAAAAAAAAAAAAAAAGCCTTGTAAATGGCATGTGGTGATACCACATCTGCTGGATTTCAAATATTCTCTTCTCCAAAAGGACCTGGAGTTTAAAAACTATGGACACTGTAAAAAGGCAAAGAAAACATTATTAATCCAATCTTACAGATGAAGAAATTGAGTCTTAAACAAGTTTTAAAAACTACTAAAAAAACAAAAAACCATCGCTGTCGAGTCGATTCCAACTCATAGCAACCCAACGGAACAGAGTAGAACTGCCCCATAGGGTTTCCAAGGAGCAGCTGATAGACTCAAACTGCTGACCTTTTGGTTTGTAGCTGAGCTCTTAACCGCTGTGCCACTATGGACACTATTAAAAGGCAAACAAGCAAAACATTAATAACCCCATTTTACGGAGGGGGAAATTGAGTCTCAGTGTGGGACATGAATTGTTCAAGGTCACAAAGTGAGTTGACAGCAGAAACGGAGCTCAAATCAGATCACTCATTTATTCATCCATCCAACAGTCATTTCTTCAGTGCCTACTATGGGCAAGTCCTGGCCTAGACACTAGCTTTGCCCTTGAGGTGGCTCACAGTGAAGAGGGGGAACATAGGTGTGGAACCCACAAAATTACCAAACAGTGTATAGAGTGTAAACAGAGTCAAAGAAGAGTGAACATTTTAACTGAGCTTTGAAGGTATCAGATCCAGAAGAACCTGGTTGATGAGCTTGATCTTTATCCTGAGGCAAAACAGAATCATGGAGGGCTCTAGGCAGCGAGTGGTGTAATTGCCCTAGTGTTTCAGACCAACCACCCAAGGACAGCATGGAGAGTGGACACGAGGGGAGAGACTTGAGGAGAAAGTTTGTGACCAGGTGAGGAATGGTGAGGCCCAAGCAGGAGAGGGCATGTTGCAGTGGGTGGTTGAGGAGACATGTGATAGGACCTGAAAAGTTCACATTCTCTCTATCGTGAGCAGGAATTGGAGAAGGCTCAGCAGAAGACTGTCTTGTGCTTTGTAGGAGGGAAGGACAGGAACTATTGTCAAAGAAAGGAGGACCAAAGAGATTCTAGCTGGTCAGTAGGCAGCGGGACTGCTGTGTTCTCCTACTTCACAAGTAATCTGGGAACTGTTTCTATACGGACTAACTTGAGGGGCCTTAAGGAACTCTCCTTTAACATATACACCTACATGTTGTTAGCAGTTGTCAAGTTGGCGCCGACTCGTGGTGACCCCATTACAATGGAGTGAGACTGCCCAGTCCTGAGCCATCCCCGTGTTGGATCGTGGATCAGACCATTGTTATCCCTAGGGCTTTCAATGGCTGACTTTTGGCAATAGATCACCAGGCCCTTTTCCTAGTCTTAGTTCTAGAAGCTCCATTGAACCTTGTTCAGCATCAGAGCAACACTCAAACCTCCACTAACAGACAGGTGGTGGGTGTGCATGAGGCACATTGGCCAGGGATCGAAACCAGATCTCCTGCATGGAAGGCCAGAATTCTACCACTGAACCACCACTGCCCGCTATACACCCACATAATAGTAGCTATGAACCAGTATAAGTTATGTTACGCTGCAGTAACAGATAGCCTACAAATCTCAGTGGTTTACACTATAAGATTTGATTCTCACTATGCAGAGTCTGCTCTGGGTCTAGACCAGTCTCCGGGGCATCCATTCTCTGTGCAGTGGCCCCACAATCCTGGCTGAAGGAGGCTCTACACCCTTAGCTGTATCATCTGGAGCACGAGGCCTTCTCAGTCAATGCAGAAGAGGAAGAGAGAGAAAGGGGGATTCTCATACCAAAAATTTAATCGGCCAAAGCTAATCCTGTAGTCCTGCTCAGCCACCAGGTCCTGGGGAGCACAGCCTCCCACATGTCTGGAAGGAGAGGAAGCAGGTGATTGTAAGAAACTAGTAATGTCTTCTACTGGGTCTAAGAAATGGTTGTTGCTTTTTATTTTCAGAATTGCATAAAATCTAACTTCTTCTGATTAGTCCCTGGGGCAATTATCATTTCCATCTGAATGAACGTGGACCGTGGAAACTAAGGTCAAAGAATAAAGGGTGCAGACAAGCGAAAAAACAAGATCAGCATTTAAAAAATTTATCTGTAAAAAAAAAAAAAAAATTTTTTTTTTTATGTGATCTAGCAATCCCAATCCTAGGTATAAACCCAAAAGAACTGAAAGGAGGAACGCAAACAGAGACTAATACACCAATGTTCACTGCAGCCCTATTCACAATTGCCAAAAGGTAGATATAGCGCATCAACGGCTGAAAGAATAAATAGAATGTGGTACCCACACAATAGAATATTACTCAGCCAGCAGGAGAAATGAAGTCGTCTTCGTGCATGCCACCACATAGACGAACCTTGAAAACATTATGCTGTGAGTGAAATAAGTCGGACACAAAAGGACAAATAGTGTACGATCTCACTTACACGAAATAGGCAATTCGTGGTTACCAGGGACAGAAGGGAGGGGGAAAAGGGTGTCATTGCTCAGAGGTCACTGAGTGTTGATGGTGGTGGAAAAACTTGAAAAAGGATAGCGGTCACGGTTGCACAACGTGATGAACGTAATCAATGTCACTGAATTATACAAGATTGTTAAATTGGGAAATGTTTTATAATATACATGTTTACCACAATAAAAAACAATAATAAAAAAAAAAAGATCTGTAGCATTACTCCAGCAAACTGCCAAGGCCTCTAGCCTCCCACTTGGAATCTTGATGCACTCACCCATAGCAAGTGCAGCAGACACGGGCCCTGCTCCCTGCCCTTCACTAACCCACCGAGGACCTTGGGCAAGTCGCTTTATCTTTCCAAAGCTTGGTTTACCTGACTGCAAATTGTGGATGGTGCTACCCCATCCTCCTGATCTCAAAGGGTAGGGAGAGGCTCAGGTGAACAATGGGTACGAGGTAAATAAGGCATGGATCATGTTCCCATTCTCGCCATTACTTGGGAGAAGTGGGGGAAATAATTTGGGGTGCAGTGCTCAATGCACTTGTCAAAGGGGGTCTTTGCAAGTTTATTTCTGGAGCTCGGAAATTACCAGTAGATTTCCCAGACTGCCATGATAGGGGCTTTGGTGCTTAGGGTTGCAAACCTAGACTGACTTTGTGACCTTGGACAAGTCCCCTCACCTCTTGGACCTACCTGGACATTCTTTACCTTCATACTTGGCTGAATACTTTCCTTGAGGGGACATTGTGGGGCCCAGAGACAAGGTAGAGAAGTGACTTGGAATGCGGAAAGCACTCAGGGCATCTCAGTTTCCCTTCTCCTAAGGATCTACTAGAAAACTCCGCCAGAGATTTGAGGTACAGGATTTTATTTCCTTCAGAGAAATGTGCGTGTGTGTGAGAGAGAGAAAGAGAGGATATGTGTGTGAAGATGTGTGTGTCTATGTCTATGTAAATGTGTTTGTGTGTGTGACTGAGTGTGGATGTGTCAGTGGGTATGTGAGTGTGTGCTGGTGCCTGAGTGGGTACGTGAGTGGAAGGGTTAGTGGGTGTGGGTGTACAAGTGGGTGTAAGTGTGCATGTAGGGGGAAATGGCTGTACAGAAATAAAGTAATGATGGGAAATAAGCAACAGGACATTTTAGTAACTTGGAGATGAAAGCTTCTTTTTAAGCTGGATTCATTAGCCTTCTACACACCGGTTTAGCTGTGTTTGGAAAAATACTTAGCTTGCGGTAGGATGCCAAGTCATGAATATGTCAGCGAGGGAGAAGAGAGAGAAATGGAGACAGTCTATTTTAGAAATTTGCATATTGCTCTCCTAAGAGAAAAAGGTCTATTGGAACAAAGCGGTTGGTGCTGGGGACATTCCCTTTTTTCATTCTTTGTGTGAGGGTATTGGAAAGAAGTCAGAGGAAAGGGTTTATGCATATTTTTCTGAGAGATAGAGAAGACAAAAGAAGAAAAGGAGAAGAAAGAGAAGAGAGAAACTGAGAGAGGTGGAAAGGATGGAGAGAGATTCAAAGAGAGAGAGAGACAGTGGAAGATGCAAGAGTGGGAAGACAGAGAAGGAAAAGAAAAGGGAGCGAGGAAATGTGGGAGGGAGAGGGCAGAAAGTGATGGAGGAGACAGAGAGAGAAAGACAAAGGGAAGGAAAGAGGGATCGGGAGAGACAGACAGACCACAAGGACGGGTGGAGGGAGGGAACGGGGCGGGTGAGGACCTGTCCGTCCCCTTTCATCCTGAACCTGGCTTGGTGTGCTTCGAGTCGACGTTCACCATTTCAGACCTTGCAGGCTCCTCGTGGGGCCGGCCTGCCCCACCAGCTGTGTCTGTAATGTTCAAAGTGCCCGTTTAACATGTGGAGGCAGACGGTGGCTCAGAGCCAGCCCGCGTTTGACAACCAGATGCTGGGCTCACACAAAGGGGTCTCCAGCCTGGCTGCTGGAGGAGAGATGAGCTCAGCTTTGCAGAGCACCAGTTCACCCTCTGCGCCTGGGAGCCCAGGGCAGGTCCTGCCACAGCCTGGGGCACCACGAGAGGCCCCAGGAAGCTCCCAAGAAGGGCTCGCTGGTGTGAGCAGGGCTGTGGAATCAGACAGAGCTGGGCTTGAATCAAGATTCATCCCTTTCCAGCTCTGTGGCTCAGGGCAAGTGAGCCTCAGTTTCCTCATCTGTGAAATGGGACTAATCAGAGAAGAGGTCTCATGGCATGGCTGGAGGATATCAAGTATCCGGTACAGAGAAGAACAGAGGTTGTAAACTCAGGTCCAGCAGGCTGAATTCCACCTGAAGAGGGCTTTAGTTTGACCTCTTTAGCCTTCAAATATTTTGAATTCAATGCTGGCATTAAAAAATTCAGGAGATTTCTTCTAAAAATCCATATTCCTGGCTTCTCATGAAAGATCCTAGCACCAATAGTGAAAGTGAGCAGCAGCTACCCACCCCCCACAAGCACACCTCCTTGGATTCCTGCCCTCCTTGCAGTATCACATCCTGCTTCCCTCATTTGCATTTCCTTCTTGGCCCCTGATGTCATTTGACCCTCACAAAAATTCTTTTTAGTTGTTAAGTAGCCAGATTCTTTTGCAGGCACCCACGTTATGTCTGTGTTCCTACAGTGGCTGACATGATCTTTCACAGAGAAATCAAAGCAAAACTCGCTGAGGGAGGAGTTGTCATCTCCTCCCCAGAACAAAGCTGTTGGTTCCAGTGCAGACCCCATCAGCCCATCACATGAGGGGCCAGACTCGCAGGGAGGACCTGTGCATTGTCTGAAGTGGCAAATGGGTTTCCTGAGGAGCTCTGAGATTCAAATGAGTGGCTGCTTTCCTGGAAGAATATGTTTCAATTTAGTGTTTAAGTAACATGACTCACTCAAGCCATTGTGTTCAGCTTTCCAAGAATCTTCAAGTATTCTGGCAGGAAACAGGTAAAAACATGGAGGTTCCCAAATGGATGAGTCTTGTAGCTTCTCAAGGATTGGGGCACCTGGTTACGTATACCAGTTGTTGACAAGTTCATTTCAACTCATAACAACCCTGTAGAACTGTGCCACCCTTTCTTCTAGGCCACCTCTGGGTAAACTGGAACCTTTAATCTTTTGGTTAACAGCTGAGTGTGTTACCTGTTTGCACCATCCAGGGACTCCTGGGTATATATATCCAGGAGGATATAACTAGCCAAAGAAAAAGGAAGGCCTGGGATGATGGAGAAGAGCCGGTACCTCCTGTTGGTGGAGTATCGTGTCCTGCAGCTGGGAACATGGCTACCATGTACACCTGTTTACAAGATTTTATAGCCTAGCATGAGAGGTAACAAGTAAGCAGACAATTATAAGTTTCCCAAAGATAACAGTATAAGGAACTGGAGGAGTCCCAGGGAAACACCTAACCAGCTTGGAGGGGAGCGATTTGGCTCCCTGGAGGAGGTGAGACCCACAACGGGCTTTGAATAACAAGTAGGAGTTGTTGAGAGGAAGAGGGGTTAGCGAGCACTCTAGGGAGGAGATGAGAAAGAGCAAGGTGTATTTGGAGTCCTGGAAAGATTGTGGGGTGCTGGAGCATCTGTGGAGGAGAGGTGAGGGAAAAGTGAGGGGTGAGATAGAATCATTGAGTAGGGCCTCATCCAGAAGGGCCTGGAGTTTGGAGATAATTTGGAGTTAATCCTGTAGTGGACTCTCCGGGAGGTGCTAAACGGTTAAGGGCTTGGCTGCTAACCAAAAGGTTGGTGGTTGGAATCCAACCAGAGGCACCTTGGAAGAAAGGACTAGTGATCTCCTTTGGAAAGATCATAGTCATTGAAAACCCTATGGAGCACAATTCTACTCTGACACACTTGGGGTCGCCATGAGTCAGAATCAACTAGACGGCTACTGGTTTGTTTTTTTTGGAATCCTGTAGGTGGTGGAGGGCAATGGGGAGGTGTATAGGTGAGGAGAGTTATGATTCAATTTATGTATTAGAAACATGATTTTGGTGGCTGTGTGGAGGGTTGAAGGGATAAGCCTGTAGTTAGGAAGGCCACAGAGTAATCTGGTGCAATGGTGGCGGCCAAGGGGCCAGAGTGGTAGGGCGGATTTGGGAAATTGGTGTTGGCAGAAAAGCCAATAAGACGTGGGGATAGCTGCAGCATCCTCGGAGAACTCTGATTTGCATAAAAGCCCAGTCTCTGCAAAGTTCCACCCCAATCGGTGGGTGGTTAATTGAATTCATTCATCCAGACAGCACACATTTATAGATGCCAGCTCCGCTGGGAGCTCCCAGCTAGATGCTGAAAGGAAGGTTGAGGAAGACCCGGTTCCTGGCCGTGAAGTGGTGGGCCACCAGGCAAGCTTGCCTTTTAAAAGGTTCTCATGACCAATCATTCTATAAAGCAGATGGCTGCCTTCTCCACCCCACCCCACCCCAACCCACCCCCTCTCCCCAGCTCCCAAGCTCTCTGGCTCGAGAAAAATGTATCGCTGCCACTGAACCCAGACACTCAGAGTGCCAAGCACTGCGCCGAGTGCTTGCCACGCTCTATCTCATCCTGTGATGGAGTTCAGGGTTTGGCAAACTTTCTGTAAAGAGCCAGATAGTAAAAAAATTAGGTCTTGTTGCAACTACTCACCTCTACCATTGTAGGGCAAAGAAGGAAGAGATAATATGTGAATGATTGAGGCTGGCTGTGTTCCAATAAAACTATTTACAATAACAGGTGATGGTAGACAAGGTTGTGGAGAAACTGGAACCCTCATCCACTGCTGGTAGAAATGTAAAACGGTACAGCCACTGTGGAAAATAGTTGGGCAATTCCTCAAAAAGTTAAACATAGAACTACCATATGATCCAGCAATCTCCATTCCATGTATATATCCTGGAGAAGTGAAAGCAGAACACAGACAGAAACCTGTACACCAATGTTCATTGCACCACTTTTCATCATAGACAAAAGGTGGAAACAACCGAAATGTCCATCAACAGACGAAAGGATAAATCTGGTACATACATAAAATGGAGTATTACTCAGCCATAAAGACAAATGAAGTCCTGATACATGTTACGACATGGATGAACCCTGAAAGCATCATGCTGAATGAAATAAGTCTGTTACAAAAGGACAAATATTATATGATCGGACTTATATGAAATAAGGAAATATATAGAAACCAAAGATTATTAGTAGTTAGCAGGGGTAGGAAAGAGGAGGAAAGGGGGAGTTTTTACTTACAGGGTATCACGGATTGAATTGTGTCCCCTGAAATATTTGTAAACTTGGCTAGGCCATAATTCGAGTATTATGTGGTTGTCCTCCATCTTGTGATCTGCTGTAATTACCCTATGTGTTGTAAATGAGGCAGGATTAGAGGTAGTCATGTTAACGAGGCAGGACACAGTCTACAGCATTAGGTTGTATTTTGAGATATAAAAGAGAGAAGTGAGAGAGAGAGGGGCTTCATTACCATCAAGCAAGAAAGAGCCAGAAGCAGAGCACATCCTTTGGACCTGGGGTCCCTGTGCTAAGAAGCTCCTAGACTAGGGAAAGACTGATGACAAAGACCTTTTCCCAAAGCCGACACAGACAGAAAGACTTTCTGTGGAGCTGGTACCCTGAATTCGGACTTATACCTTCCTAAACTCTGAGAGAATATATTTCTGTTTGTTAAAGCCATTCACTTGAGGTATTTCTGCTGTAACAGCAGTAGATAACTGACAGGAGGCATTGAGTTTATGTTAATGATGGTGAAATAATTTGGAAAAGGACAGCGAGAACAGTTGCACTACCTGTAGAATGTAATCAATGTCACCAAATTGTAGAAATTGTTGAAGTGGCATATGTTTTGTTGTATATGTGTTAACTAAAATTTTTTTAAAAATTGCTTTTGAAGACAAAAACAAAAACCAGGTTGTGGGCCATATTTGGCCCACAGGCCGTACTTGGCCAACCATGAGGGAGTTCTCAGGATGCTCCTTATGCTGCAGATGAGGAACTTGAGGGTATCAGCCAGTGCCCAGTGCACAGATGGCCACTCAAACAGGGCAATTGAAGAGGGTTTATTTTCTGAAGGGACTATTTAAAAGGGCAGAAAGTTAACGAGAAAACACAGGGTTGCTGAAGTCCTCCAGGGTGAACAGCAGTGGGGAGACCTGGGGGCTACCAGGCCTAAAGGGGGAAGAGGAGGGGTGGTTACCAGAACCCAGGAGACCTGCAGCTGGAAGAGCAGACCAAGCAACAGAAGCTTCAGCCTTTGGGAGAGTAATGAGTCACTGCCCATCAAGGGAAACTGGAGAAAAACACTCCTCCTGCCATCCAATCTCCTGCTATTGCCTCTCTTTGACAGGACCCCATAGGAGGCAAGGGGAGGAGGGGGCTCTCTGAGGCAGCCTACAAGGCACCAAGCCCAGTGGATAAGGGTGGACTGGCAAATGGAGGGTGTTATGGATTGAATTGTGACCCCCCTAAAATATAAGTTGGAACCCTGACTCCTTCCTATACTTCTAGATGTGATCCTGTTTGGAAATAGGGTTTTCTTTGTTATGTTAATGAGGTCATATCAGTTTAAGGGGTGTGTCCTAAATGTAATCACTTCCAAGTTATCCAAAGAGCAGATTGAAGCAGAAGCAAATGCAAATAGGAGAAAGATAGATGCCAGGTGGACATCGCCAAGGAATGCTGAGACTAGGAAAGCTGAAACAAGGCCCTTCTCCCAGAGCCAACAGAAAGAGAGCCTACCCTCAGAGCAGGTGCCCTGAATGCAGACTTCTAGACTTCTGAACTGTGAGAAAATAAACCTCCATTTGTTAAAGCCACTCACTTGTGGTATTTCTGTTATAGCAGCACTAGATAACCAAGACAGAGGGCAAACAGAATTCCCCAAGCAAGGTTCAGGAGTCGAGTGATAGACCCACGATCTTATGTCACCTCTGGCCAGCATAATTCTCAAATTGCCTTTTTCTCTTTGGGCAGAAATTGACATGAGCGATGTAGTGGGGTAAAGGGGGGCGCAGCAGAAGGGCTCCCCCCAGGCAGGACCTTTGCTCTGGCTGATTCTGGAGGAAGAGGTATCCCCAAACATGACCTTATCCCAGGGCTCTGAGATCAGATGGGCCTGGGTTGAATCCCAGCTCTGCTACTGACTAGTTCAGTAGCGTAGGGCAGGTCACCATACCTCTTTGAAGCTCAGTTTCCCCATTCGTAAAACTGGAGTGAGATTCTCAACTTATGCAGTGAATTTCTCAGGGGTGGTTTGCAGGCCCCCAGTTCAGACCACCCACGGTGCTGTTTAAAAAAGCAAGTTCCCAGGCCCCATCTCACATTGTCTCAATCAGGCTCTGTGAATGGGGCCCGGCAATCTGTACTCTGACCAGGTCCTGGGGTGATTCGAATGATCCCCAGGGCAGGAGAGCCCTATCTGCTGGTTTCTTGTGAAAATTTCATAACTCAGCCCATGGCCTGTCTAGGCACTTGCATCTTCTGTGGAGTAATCTCGATGAGTTGCACAATTGACTTGAATCAGTTCATATAATTGCCCTGGCAACCAGGGAGCCACTATTACTTGGCATTCCCATTTTACAAATGAGAAAACTGAGGATGAGAGAGATCTAGACTCTTGTCTGAGTCAGGTGAGTATCCACTAGACACAGAAGTAGCCAGTTCTCTTCCTCTTCTGCCTCATGTGGGCAGAGCAGGGAGGACACATCAGGGCAGGAGTTGTGTGCAGCCCCCTCCCTCTCCGGCTTGGCAGAGTAAAGTTCACAGGCTGAAAGGGAAAGGCCATGTACCTCACAAACTGCAGAGAAGGGGCCACCCAGGAGGGCCTGGTAAACCTGAGACTGAACAGCCTTAAGAGAGAGGCACAACCTCCACTGAGCTTGAAACCTCAGCAGGCCTGATTAAATTAGCCAGGTGTGCAATTCAAGCTAAGGGATTGTGAGGACTGAGTCCTTCCAAGCTTTCAAATGGAGCCTTATATCTTCTCTTCAAAATTAGGCTGCAGGATTTGTCATGTGAAGGATCCTAAGTACCCTGGGTCCTCGTGAGAGGTCCTCACAAACGTGTCTTTGCGAGCTGGAGGCGTCTGTCATTGGCGTCTTTGTATGGCGGTACCTCAAGCTGTATTTTTTAAAGCTAGTAAATCATAAACCTTGTTTGAATTCCAATCCAGAACAGATGTGATGCATATGGTCAGTAGACTTGGAGTTGCAAATAAATATGTTTGGAAACCAAATATTTGAAAAGCAATTCTTCTTCTCTGTCTCCTCTTCTTTTAAGTGCCACTGCCAAAATCGGTTCAGGGATTTCGTTTCCCCCAGAGCTGTTACCATAGCACTTGATTCCCTGAGCCAGAAGGGTGATATGATGCCCCAGGCTGGGGGTCAGGTCGATTGGTTGTGATTGCCTGCAGCTCTGTGCTGAGAAGGGACCTCAGGCTCAGCTGGAGAGAGTGCCGTGATTGATTGGTGATGTCTGCCCTAGCACTGGTAGTAGAGAGTTGAAGTATAAGAGCCATGTAATTTGCATCCCTGTCCTAGCTGTTTTAGTATCTGCCAAACTCTGGGCTTCCTGCTTCTTTGGCAGGACTGTGCTTTGCTATTCTGACTGCATAAATAAAAATTTTACGGCAAAAAAAGTATAAGGAATATGGAGGCACTGGGTTTGGTTTTGGGTTTTATAAATTCAATGCCCAAATAATCTGTAGACATTCTTTTTACTAATTCAGTCCTCGGCCTGAAGATGGGACTCTAATCTTTAATCCCAAGCCCCAGAGGTGGCACTTAATCACGAGCAGCAGTTTTGTTTATCTGTGTCCTTGGTTATTGCCTATTTCCTCCTTAGAATATCGGCTCCATGAGGACAGGGATTTTCTCTGTTTTGTTCATCACTTTGCTGAATGAATTCATTTTTTTTTTTTTCATTACCTCGTGCATGTGCTTATTTATACCTTCACTATTTATGCCTGGGCTCAGCCCAGGGCTGGGTTTGTAGCTCCAGATACAATAAGACAAATGAGAAACCCCTAGCCTGGAGTGGAGACAAACATATAAGTTGATGATTCTAGAACACCGTGAGAAGGGCAACAATAGAAGTGGGTGCTGGAGTGGAAAGTGACTGACATCAGGGAGAGATGATGGAGTTGGAGCACCAGGAGAGACTTCGCATAGACTTCTTACTGAACTAGGTTTTGAAGGATGAATAGAAGTTTTCTAGGCAAAGATGCAGGTGTGTTATGCTTTTTATAAGGATTTAGAAGACTCCTACGGTACCCTGGTGGCATACTGGTTAAGAGCTATGGCTGCTAACTAAGAGATCAGCGGTTCAAATCTACCAGGTGCTCCTTGGAAACCCTATGGGGCAATTCCACTCCATCCTATAGGGTCGCTATGGGTCAGAGTTGACTCGACGGCAACAGGTTTTCAACGGGAAAGTCCCTGGGTGGTGCAGACAGTTTGCGCTCAACTACTAACCTAAAGGTTGGTGGTTCAAAGCTACTCAGTGGTGCTATGAAGGAAGGGCTGGCACACTGCTTCCATAAAGATTACAGCCAAGAAATCCCTGTGGAGCAGTTCAGAATTGATTTGGCTACAACAGGTTTGCTTTAGCAGACTCCACAACAGTGTGGTATATGGTATATTAGTGGAAAGGGCTGTGAAATGGTCTTAGAGTTAGACACATACTTATTTGAATCCCAGTTCTGTCATGTTTCAACTGTGTGACCTTGGGAAAGTCACCTAACATCTCGGAGCCCCAGCTTCTACCTGACAGGACTGTTGCGAGGACTGAGAGGGAATGGAGGTAAATTGCCTGGCACTGGCCCCAACACCTCACCGGCCCTCGAGACGTGACAAGCGGTTCCTGTTAGGATGCCGATCAGGACCACACTCTCACCCAGTCTACAGAGAACTCCTTTCTTTGCACCCTCCCGGGTGCGATGCAGAGAAAGGCAGGTCCCCCCTCCCTGGCCCAGGTCCAAGGGACTTAGTTACTGACAGCCTCGTGGAGGACCTTGTTAGCAGGGGAGCCTCACCCTCAGTGGCTCTGTGTTGAGCACCCCCATCCCAGCCCCGCCCCAGGGATACTGTTCTCGCTGCCTCCTTGCCTGGCCCGGGGGCACGTGCAGCCTGTTTTTACAGCTTTTCACTGAGCTGAGCCGTGAGAAAATGCCAGCTTGATCCATTTTTCTTTCCTGTTCTTCAGACATGTGCAGGCCAAAAAGCTGGCTCAGCAGATTGCCTGCCTGGAGGATTTTGGATAGGAGGCAAGTTCAGAGCCTCATCATTTAAAAGACCCACTCTCTTCAAATGTAAGAATAATACACATAACAACAACAACAGCTACCACGCACAGCGTGTTCACTCTGGGTAGGCTCTGGCAGGCGCTTTATATGTGTTATTTTATATAAGCCTCACCAAAACATAACAAAACTAAACTAAATCAATTACTGTTGAGTTGATTCCAACTCATGAAGTTCCCGGGTGTGCTCCACAGGGTTTTCAATGGCTGATATTTCAGAAGTAGATTGCCAGGGCTATCTTCTGAAGCATCTCTGGGTGGATTTGGATGGCCAACCTTTTGATTAGTAGCTGAGTGTTTAACCCTTTGCATCACCCTGGGGTTCTGTAAAGCTGGTGTTATTGTCTCTATCTCCCTGTATAAACCCTAAGTCCAAGTTTACACAGCTAGGAGCAACAGGGCTGGAAAGGGAACACAAAGCTTTCAGACTCCCAAACTCCATTAATTATTTCTTTTTACTGTCTTTACTGGTACTCTTTCTCCTTCCAAAAAGATTTGAGGCAACTGGTGGAAATACATACAGCAAACAAAGAATAAAATCATCCAAGGAAATCAGAGCCAAGAGAAACTGAGACAGGAAAATTAGACGCAAGTTGCTACGGCTGTGTGCAGGGTTCTTCCTACGTTAGCTGGGTCAAGTTTGTTGGTTGTGTTGTTCAGATTGTCTTTACAGCTTCTGTCTGCAAGCTGTATCAGTTACTGAGAGATGCGTGTTCAAAATCTCCCACTGTGGTTTCAGATTGGTTTGTTTCTCCTTTTGGGCCTGTCAATCTATCATTTCTGAAGTTTTGCTGTGAGATGCGTACACATTTAGAATTAATCTATCCCCAGTGGAGTGATGCTTTTTATTGTTATGAAATGTCCCTCTTTGTCTTAGGTAAGGGTTCTTGCTTCAAAGTGTCCTTTCCTGATAATATAGCATAGCTACATTTGCATAGCCTGTCTTTTTCCATCTTTTTCCTCAACCTTTCTGCAACCTTATGTTTAAGGTGTGTCTCTTATAAGCAGCATATAATTTTGTTTTGTTTTTTAATGCCAGTGTCTTAGGGCTCTCTAGAGAACCTATGTGAGAGATATATATATATAGAATCAGTGAGAGAGATAAATATAGAGAAATTTACTTCAAGGAACTGGCTCATGCAATTGTGGGGGGCTGGCAAGTCCAAGGAGTCTCTGGGTCATGCAAACGTACTTGGCTGCTAACCGAAAGGTTGAAGATTCAAGACCACCCTGAGGTACCTTGGAAGAAAGCCCTGGGGACCTATTTCTAAAAAATCAGCCACTGAAAACCCTACAGACCACAGTTCTACTATGACACACATGGGGTCAATACGAGTCGGAATCTACTCAACGGCAGTGGGTTGGTTATTGTTTATATTCCTGTACTATTCTTTTAAGGGTTTTACATTTAAGCAATCTAAGCAATTACATGAGGTGTCCTTGACTTGTTAAAGTCTATGTAAGTCAGTACTTTTACCATATATGGATAATGCAAGAAATTTTTAAAACATTTTAATTTTATCCTGTTTGGATTTATGTTATTACTGCAAAGTATGTGGATTCTATATGTATTTTAAACTTCACAACACATTATCATCATTATTTTATAAAGTCTGACTTCATTTGGGTTTACCTACATAGTTACCGCTTCTATTGCTTGTCAGGGGCCCTGGTGGCACAGTGGTTAAACATTTGGCTGCTAGCCAAAAGGTCCGCAGTTTGAATCCACCAGCTGCTCCTTGGAAACCCTATGGGGCAGTTCTATTCTATACGGTCGCTATGACAACTTGAGGGCAACAGGTTTGGTTTCTTTTGGTTACTGCTTGTCCGGCCTTTCTGCATTTCTGAGGATTCATCCAGGATGATACTTTGTTTCCTTCAAGAAGCTCCTTTTAGTATTTTTTTTAGTACAAGTGTTGTGACGGATAATTCTCTGTTGTTTGTCTGGAAATGTCTTTAAGCTTCCATTTTGTAGTGTATTTTCACTGGGTATAAATTGTCTGTTGCCAGTAATTTTCTTTCAGTACTTTTTTTTTTCTTTTATATGTTATTCTGTTATCCTCTCGGTTACATCCTTTTCAGCTGCCAGTTAGTTTACTCCTTTTAACGGTAAAACACCTTTTTACCATTCCGGCTGCTTTGAAAAATATCTCTGTCTTTCAGCAGTTCTACTGTGATGTGCTTAGTGTCTTGTGGGGTTCATAGTGATTTTTGAATCTGTGGTTTTTTAAAAAATGCTCAACCATTTTCTCTTTAAAGATTGCTTCTGTCTCATCATCTCTCCTACTCTTTGGACTCCAGTTACACGTAGGTGAGACCTTTTCATTATTTCCATATATATTTTATGTTCTTCCTATATTTTCATCCTTTTAATAATTCATGCTTCTATCTGGATACTTTCTATGAATCCATCTTTCAGGTTACTAAACTTTTCTTCATCTGTGTTTAACCTGCTGTTAAAACCATTGCTTGTGTTCTTAATCTTAATTATTATAGTTCTCATTTCTAGAATTTTCATTTTATTCTTTTTTAAAATTTTCCAGTTTGCTATTGAAAATTTTACTTTATCATTTATTTTACTGAATATGTTAATCTCAGCTTTTCAAGTTCCAGCCTAATAGTTCCAATATCTAAATCACCTATGAGTCTGTCTGTTTCTATTATCCTTTTGTTGTTGTTGTTGTTCTCTTGCCTGACTATTTGTAATTAAATACTGGAAATTTTGTATAAAATTTATAAAGTTGATGTTATTTTCCTCCAGAGAGGACTTTCTTTAGCTTTCAGCAAACAGTTATAGTAGGAGATCACGTTGATGTAATCAGCATTGAGCTGATTGAAGGCTGAGCTTTAATCTTTGTAAGTCCTGATCTATTTTCAGTTTACCCTTATTCCTAGGGTATAGGTAGACACAAGTTCCATCTAAAAGCCAATTCAAACTAGCTTATGAAAAAATTGAGGAGCTTATTAGCTGAGTAATATTACTTTGAGAAGGTAGGGGTACATCTGGGCCGTAGAGATATTAGAACCAGGTAGATGAACACCCCAGGGCTCTTGCTCCCCAACAGGCATCTCTCTTTTTCTTTGCTTTCTGACTTTATTGTCTGAAACAGATTGTGACTGGAAATATGGTCACCAGCAAATCCCAGGAACGTAATTACAAGATTTTCTACCAGAGAAGCACTAAGATTTGTTTTCTCTAGTCTCAAGGCCAAAAATACCAAGAAAGAGTAATGATTGGCTCAGCTTTGGTCAATCACTGTAGTCAGGCAGGAAGAGTCCTAGGGGAACACATATGACTCTTTAAGAACCGCAAGGCTGGCGTGGAAAAAGGAACATTTCTCAAAAGAATTAAGTAGGAGTGTTGGACATGAAACTATAGATGTCTCATACAACTAGGCACTAAGCTTATGCATTTCCCAGATAAATGTGCTATTCTTAAAGGAACATAAAATTATTTCTCTTTAGTTCATACACTGCTAGTACAGAAGGGTTTTCCCAAGCTCTTAGCAAAAAGGAACTTCCTGGAAAAATCTCTGTGATGATAATAATAATAATACAACTGATATTTTTTGAGCATCCTAGACCTGGGCCAGGGGAGACATTTACACAAATCTCATAAGAACACCTTCCACCTGCCTGCAAGATAGGTGTAACTATGTCCATTTTCAGGAAAGTATTCAAATTGCTAAATTGAAAATATGAAATTAGGTACAAGACTGAATATATATTTAGTGTGTGAAAAGAAATCACTCACTACGTATTTTAAAAAGCTGACAGATACCACAAATATCACAAAAGTTAGAAAAATTGCATAATATTTTTAATGAAATAGTTGCCTATCATTTCTCTGGAGCCCTGAAAGTACAGGGGTTAAGAGCTTGGCTGCTAACCAAAAGGTCAGCAGTTTGAATTCACCAGGTGCTCCTTGGAAACCCTATGGGGCAGTTCTACTCTGTCCTGTAGGGTCACTATGAGTTGGAATCGACTTGATGGCAATGGGTTTTTTTTTTTTTTTTAAATCGTTTCTCTATTTATTCCTATACTTTGGGCTGCATGCTCTTTGGTCATCTTTTCATATGACAAGGAGGTAATATTTCCTACAGAGACAATCAGAAAATAATCTAGTCTTTCCTCTAGAATGGTAGAACAAAATTTATTCTTACTGTTGAGAGTTGAGATGCAAAACCATTCAAGTTCACTCAAGAACATACTTGCTGTTTATAGTTGTGCTACAAGTTTTTGTCTACAAACAAAAATTTAATAAATGATGTTTTACATGTTTCCCATCAAAAGAGAAAAAAAAGAATGGCGAGTTTGTAACTGCATATGCGGCATAACTCAGCCTCTTCCTGAGAACAGAGAACTTTTATTTTAATTGGTTGTCCAAGAAAAACAAATCACCTGCTTATGATTTTGCATGTTGGATGAGTAGAATTATTCTCCAGACTAGCTTCTGGTTCCATACGTTTCAAACTTTCTCTACCCACATACTTCTGGTACTAGGCTCTCTAGGAAAATTTCATCTCATGAGATGACCTCCACCTTCATGCCAGGACTCCAGGTCTTGGGAGAAAGGAGTATTCAATGAGAGGTAGGACTACCTGTGGAAGTGATTTCTATACTAGGAAGGCAACCACAAAAACATATTCCCTTAGACAGAGAGAAAATGTAACCCTGAGTCATCTCACCATAACCTGATCCCCAGAATGCCCAGAGCCCTTCCATGGCCACCTGATATGGTCATGGCAAAGACTAACAAAGAGGAAATCATGTGGAAAGAGACAGAAGTCTTAACCAATTACAACTAAATATCTTCTTTTTTCATATTTTATGAAAATATGTGATCATACTAATACATTGCCAGGATCCCTTCCCAGGCTTTGGAGGAGATTTGTGCAAAGTGAGAGGTCCTGAAAGTTAAGCTGCATTAGCTTTATGATAAATGTATCATTTTCCACTTTACACATAAGGAAGCTGAGGCTCAGGGAGATGTAACTTGGCCAAGGTCATGCAGCTAATAAATGAAGTTGGTCAATGGCAGGCATGGTATCTGAAAAACAGTAGAGGTCCAGGATCTATTGATTCCCTTCTGTCAGTCTCCTCATCCCTCTGTTGGGCCTGGGGAAAGCTGGGATCCAGAGATGTTAAGGAGTGTGCACAATGTCACCCTAAGAACTAGTGTCCTAGCGGCAACCAGAACCCAAAGTGCCTCATTCCACCACCACGAACTTCCTCTGTCTAGACATCATCATAAATCAGTGGTCTCAGATTGAATCTGAGGGATCCCCTGGAGGCTCCACCAGCACCAACGTGGAGAGTCAAAACTCTGGAATCCAGGCTTAAGCCATGTTTAGTAGCTCTCCTCCTCCTTGGGGAGACTAAACTCTCTCTCGTGTCAGAGCTTCTCTGTTCCCTGTGGGAAGGTTCCTGACCTGTGAGGAGCGGACAGGTGAGGAGGCAAGGCAGCACCTCTCGCTGTCACCTTGGTGAATGATTCTGGAACTGATGCAATGGGAACTGGAATCCAGTGGAGCTGTGTGCTCTCTTGTGTACAGAGGACTTGGGCCTTTGTCTCTTTAAAAGCAAAAATGCAATGATACTTTGGGGTGAGTGTTGTCACTTTCCTTTCTAAACTCTTATTTCACCTGTGGGTTGAAAGTCGGTGCTCATATGTCCACCCCACAACATCTAGAGGGTCAGCAAGACTTCAGGACAGAGTCTCGCAGAGCTTCTTACCCTGTAATCATTGGAAACAGACATGCGATGCACTGTGTAGTGTTAACACGCAGGAGGTTAAGTGCAAGCTCTCAGGCCTTTGATGTGTTAAATACCAAGGACTTTAACGTAATAGAACTGTAAACCTCAAATCAGAGCTAATCACCCTAATTTGCTGAGCTCCAAAACCAAACTGAAACGTTCATTTCTTTTTAAACGGAACCACAAATCTGAGTTGTTTTGATCTACAAATCTATATAAAAAAAGATTTGAGGTGGCTTACAAGAAATAAGCGCAATAAAACAAACGTAACTAGATAAAAACCAGGATCAGGGAAAAAATCAAAAGAATCAAAACCAGAGGGAATATTACAACATAGATCTGCAAGACAGAGTCTGAAGCAGTAATTTAAGTTGAGTCAATGAGTTCCTGAGCCTCCTGGCAGCCGTAGCAATATGGAAGACACATTAGTTACATGACATGCATTATCCATAAAGAGAAGCCATTTTTTTTTTTTAATAGTAGTTAACCGGCCAAGCTAAATCTCTTCCAATAGTGGTGGGGGGTGGGGGACGGGGGTGGAGAGAATACCAAAATATTGTTAGTCACACTTGAACTCCTTCATTTGGTTCAAGGTCTTGTTGAATACACACAATGATTTCAAAAACATTAATTTCTATATCATTTAGCTTTTGTGTTATTGGCTTTCAAACTCTGCTTAAAGATATTACAATTCCCATCAGCCCAGTGTGTCTAGGTTTTCCCGTTTTGCACCTTTGCCTTAAATGATTTCAAGCTACCCCCCCCCCTTTTGGTTCTGTATACAACCTCATTGTTTTAACAATTAAAAAATAAAACTTCCTCGCATGTCTCCTGGGGAAGGAGGATGCAAGAGGTTAAGTGTCGGCCTCACACTGCAGAGTGTGGTTCCCGGTCCCCGGAGAGCTCCCTTAAATTGTTTGGATAAACTGAGGAAATGTCAGGGGGAGTTCTGACACTGAGCATGACATTAATCTTCGTAACAATTCCTCCAGATGTGCACACATGTTCCAAGGATGCTGAACAACGGAGTTCACCACTGCAGCCCAGTCTCCTCTGGGGGAGGGCTGGTGAGACAAGGCGGAGGTGGGACGGCCAGTTTGGTCCCCTTTCCTAAGTATTCTCACATCTGAAGAAGATCTGTATGCTTCTACTTGCAAACAATGGTCATCCTGGTGACTTGAAATAGTACTTAAAACCTTGGGAAAAGGCTCAGCATCTATTGTTAAGTGAAAAAGGAGGTTATGAAACAATGTTTGCAGCATGATACCAATTTTGCAAGTGTGTAGACATAGACCTAGATACAAATACAGATGTAGATCCACCATCTGTCAGTTTGTTGCACTAGGATGCTGGAAGCTATGCCACCGGTATTTCAAATACCAGCAGGGTCACTGTCTTGGTCATCTAGTGCTGCTATAACAGAAATACCACAAGTGGATGGCTTCAACAAAGAGAAGTTTATTCTCTCACAGTCTAGTAAGCTACAAGTCTGAATTCAGGGCACCAGCTCCAGGGGAAGGCTTTCTCTCTCTGTCGGCTCTGAAGGAAGGTCCTTGTGATGCATCAGTCTTCCCTTGGTCTGGGAGCATCTCAGAGTAGGAACCTGAGGTCCAAAGGACGCCCTGCTCCCAGCACTGCTTTCTTGGTGGTATGAGCTTCCCATGTCTCTCTGCTTGCTTCTCTTTTTTATATCTCAAAAGAGATTGGCTTAAGACACTACCTAATCTGGTAGACCTCATCAATATAACTGCTTCTAATTCATTTTGTTAGATCTTAGTGATAGGATTTACAACACATACGGAAATCACATCAGAAGATAAAATGGTAGACAATCACACAGTCATACAAGGGGATCATGACCTAGCCAGGTTGACAGACATTTTGGGGGTACACAATTCAATCCATGACAGTCACCCATAGTGGACAGGTTTCAGCAGAGTTTCCAGACTAAGACAGACTAGGAAGAAAGGTCTGGTAATCTACTTCTGAAAATCAGCCAATGAAAACCTTATGAATCACAACAGAACGTTGCTTTGGATACATCATCAGGAGGGCTCGATCACTGGAGAAGGATTGTTTGGTGAAGGATGTTTGGTGAAGGAGAGGGTTAGCAAAGGCAAGGGAGACCCTCAGTGAGACGGAATGGCACAACACACACAACGATGGGCTTGAACATGCCAGCAATTGTCAGGATGACGCAGGACCAGCAACGTTTCATTCTGTTGTAGGCATCTACTCTGCAGCAGCTATATCTATCTATAGATATAGAGACAGAGACATAGATGGATACAGATATATAGATATAGATGAAATATTGACTGTGAATACATCCAAATGTTAATAATAATGCCCTCTTGGTGGAGGAATTTTTACTCTTTACACTTTTCTAAGTTGTCTACTACCAAGGTCTATTGTTTTTATGAAGAGATACTGAGTGTCTGTTAAGGGTGATGAAAACATTTGGACATGGATAGTGGTGACGGATGCATAAGATGTGAACATAATGTCACCGAATTATACATGTAAAAATGTTTGAAATGGTAAATGTTTTGTTATATGTGTTTCGTCACAATAAAAATTTTTTAAGTTAAAAAATGTATTGTTTTTACAAATGGCCAAAAACAAAAGTTATTCCTTTTTCCCAACCTTAAACTTCGCCATTCAGAATATCCAAAACTTCTCACATCTATTTGTGGCAGAAAACTCTCTGTACATCCATGATGAGCTTATCATTTTTCCCCAAGGCCATAATTAAGTGTGACCAAACTTTACATAGGGTCATACGTGCTACACACGAGGCATGCCTTAAAGATTTTTAAATAACCCCACCTGAAAAAAAAAAATTTTTTTTTTTTTTTCTCACAAGAAAGATTGGAATTGGTTTTCAGACTGTATGCTTTCTTTTACTGCTTCTGGGGGCTCAAATCAGTTTGCAAAATATTGTTGAATTGAAAATGGAGTTTTAATACCCACTGCGTAATTTGTTCTCGGCCCATCTGTCAACTGCAGAAACAAATTAGCTTCTCCCCACATGGTCTGCCGCTACCCTGTTAGCCACCCCCGCCCCCTGCCAGCTGCAGTCCTTTTCCAAAAATTCAAGACTTGGGAAGAAAAGCTGAGTGCAAGAAAGGCACGCACTTCCCTTGCCAAGCGGTGAGGCGGCATGTGTCTGCGTATGTACCTGTGAGTGTGTGTGCGTGCACGTTCACAAGTGTACCTGTGTATAGAGACGGGTATGCAGGTAGCCAGGCTGCCCATTTCTTAAGCTCAAGGCACAAAATGAAGTCACATTTCTCTTAAAGTCCAAATTATAGTACCTCCTGCTTATTGTGAGAGAGTCTTCCCTCCCCAGTGGCTCTTCCGTGATGTTCATATGGTCCAGAACCCACTGAGTCCAGGATATGACATGGTTACCATCTTCTCAGAGGTCCTGGATGGTGCAAACAGTTGGCCCACTAGGCTCCCAGCGGAAAGGTTGGTGTCTTGAGTCCACCCAAAGGTGCCTTGGAACAAAGGCCTAAAGATGTACTTCTGAAAAATCATCCATTGAAACCCCTATAGAGCACAGTTCTAGTCTGACCTGACACATATGGGTTCACCATGAGTCAGAATCAACTCAATGGCAACTGGTAAGTAAGGTAGCTACCACCTCAGAGAGAAAACTAGGAGATTGGACCACGTCCAGAGCTGCAGCTGCCACCGCGAGTTATTTCTGAAGGGAACAGAGAGCTCATGACTTGGGTGAGAGGTTCTTCTCACCCCATGTAGTGTGGTGGAAGCTGAAGGCCCACCATGAGGGTACTAGGCAGTGCATCAGGGTTCCCCTGCTGCACTGATCACCTGTCAGCACTTCTCCGTGTGGATGGGGACAGGAAGTCCCATCCTCCTAGTGGTGTGCTCAGCCATGGGTGTCTGCACCCAAGGAGGTGATGGACCAGCAGGGGCTGTGCCTAGAATTGGTATACTGCCCCCCATCCCCATCCACCCACAGTATTTAGACCAGGGCCCAGGCCAGACCCCTTCCAGGAGTTGAGCATCTGGTCAAGCACCCTCTCTCCTAAGAGGCCTTCCCATAGCTCTGAACCTCAAAGGCAGTATTGTGATCTCAGTCCCCTTTTCTTCCAGAAGTCAACTCTCATGGATTGAATTGCGTCCTCCCAAAATGTGTGTCAACTTAGCTAGGCCATGATTCCCAGTATTGTGTGGTTGTCCACCATTTTGCCACCTGATATGATTTTCCTCTGTGTTGTAAATCCTACCGCTATGATGTTGAGGAGGTGGGATTAGTGGCAGTTGTGGTAATGAGGTAGGACTCAATCTAAAAGATTAGGTTTTGTCTTAAGTCAATCTTTTTTGAGATATAAAAGAGAGAAGCAAGCAGAGAAAATTGGGGACCTTATACCACCAAGAAAGTAGTGCCAGGAGAAGGGTGCGTCCTTTGGACCTGGGGTCCCTGCACTGAGAAGCTCTTAGCCCAGGGGAAGACTGATGACAAGGAGCTTCCGCCAGGGCCGACAGGGAGAAAAACCCTCTCCCTGAAGCTGACGCCCTGAATTTGGACTTCTAGCCTACTAGACTGTGAGAGAATAAACTTCTGTTTGTTGAAGCCATCCACTTGTGGTATTTCTATTATAGCGGCACCAGACAACTAAGACATCCCCCTAGCCTGTATGCAGATTGACCCAACTTCCTCCCAGTAACCCTCAAGCGCAAGGGACAAAAGGAAAAGGGGTAGATGGGAAAACAGTCCACAAAAAAGCCGAAGTCTCAGATTCTTGACAAGACAAATACTACCCCCTCTCCACCAAAACCCACACCCAAACCAGAACAATGACTGTCTACTTCTCTGACCTCCACATAATTAGAAAGACAACTCAAGTGCTCTTGGTGTGAACACAAAAGGCCTTTTCCGCTAGGAACAGAACTGGCTGACAATTTTTTAATGACAGTTCTTGTTTTTACTAAAAAATAATAAAATAGCATAATAAAAATAAACCCTATATCAGTAAGAACCCCAGTACATTATGTGTGAATACATGTCTATAATAATATCTATCACCGAACGAGTGTTACATATGTTCCAGGCATTGTGCCAAGCAATTCATAGGCAATATATTCTTTATTCTCCAAACAACCCTTTGAGGTTAAAACTAACCTTAGCCTTCTCTGCAAATGATAAAATAGAGGCTTAAAGGGGTTAAAATAATTTGCCCAAGTTCACAGAGCCAAGGGACATTAGTGCTAGCATGCAAACCATAGTTATCTGACTTCAAAGTCTTCATTTCTACTATGTGTATGTGTGTCATTTTTTTTTTTTTTAGTTAGTAGACTTAATTTTTTTAGAACAGTTTCATGTTCACAGAAAAATTGAGGAGATAATACAGAGAGTTCTCATATACCACCCGTCCCTGCCCCCAAACAGTTGCCCCCCTTAACATCTTACATAAGTGACTTAGTTATCTACTGCTGCTATAACAGAAATACCACAAGTGGTTGGCTTAACAAACAGAAGTTTATTTTCTTACAGTTTAGGAGGCTTGAAGTCTGAATTAAAGGTACCGGCTCTAGTGAAGTCTCTCTCTCTCTACTGACGCTGAAGAAAGGTCCTTGTCTCTTTGAGCTTCTGTTCCTGGGCAATCTCCGTGTGGCTTGGCATCTCTCTTCCCCCATCTTTGCTTCTTTCACTTGATAGTTTAATTTCTATTTCTTTTATATCAAAAAAAGGGATTGACTTAAGACACACCCTATACTAATCCTGTCTCATTAATGTAACAAAGACAACCCATTCCCACATGGGATTATAACCACAGGCACAGAGGTTAGCATTTACAACACATATTTTGGGGGGACACAATTCAATTCATAACAACTAGTATGGGATGTTGTTACAACTAATGAATCAATACTGATACATTATTATTAACCAAAATTCAGATTTATTCAGATTTCCTTAGTTTTTACCTAATGTCTGTTCCAGGATCCCACCCAAGATACTATCCTGGATACACTGTTGTGGTGTTGTTAGCCGCCATTGTGTTGGCCCCTGACTCGTGGTGAGTCCATGCACAATGGAATGAGATGCTGCCTGGTCCTACACCATCCCCATGATTGGTTGTGGATCAGACCATGGTGATCCATAAGGTTTTCACTGGCTGATTTTCAGAAATTAAATGATAGTCAATATACCAGGATACATTCAGTCATCACCTCTCCTTAGGCTCCTTTTGGCTGTGACAATCTCTCAGATTTTCCTCAGTTTTGATGACCTTGACAGTTTTGAAGAGTACTAGCAGGTGTATTGTAGGATGCTCCTCTACTGGAATTTTTCCAATGCTTTTCTCATAATTGACTGGGGTTATAGGTTTGGGGAGGAAGATCACAGAGGTGAAGTGCCATTATCATCACATTGTATCAAGGGTGAATACTATCAGCATAATTTATGACAGCTGATGTTGACCTTGATCACCTGGTTGGAGGTGTGTGTGAGTGTGTGTGTGTGCACGTGCATAAACGAGCACATGTAGCATAGAGAGGGGGGAGATTTTGAGACTCAGGCAGAAGTAATTCAGGCCCTGAGAGCTGGAGTTTACTCAGGATCCTACAAAACCCTGCAGCCAGCTTCATGTTCCACCCCCTGGGCTCCCAAACACCACTCCTTCCACAGGGCTTCTGGCAGCACTACCAGGCCCTTGCCTCCGGTCTCCACATCTGGGACTTAGGAGGATCATCCCTGCTTGTCCCAGCTGTCACACCTCACTGTTATTCTCCTTCCTCCATTAAGAAACCATTCCATCCTAGATACTCAGGGCTTCAAGAAGGCAGAGAGGAGGTCTTGAACTCTTCTTTATTTCAGAAAGCTGAAGGACCATCATTAAATCTCAGGTAGGTTGCCTGCGCTGTGACCTAGAATTGGACATCTGCATGCTTTGAAGTAGCCCTGGTAGTGCAGAGATTAAGCTCTCGACTGCTAACGAAAAGGTTGACGGTTTGAACCTACCAGCTGCTCTGGGGGAGAAAAAATGTGTCAGTCTGCTTCTGTAAAGATTGCAGTCTTGGAAACCTTATTCTGTCCTGTAAGTTCTACTCTGTCTTATAAGGTCGTTATGAGTTGGGTTATGGCTGACTACTTTGGTTATTCCCTGCTGATCAGAACCTCTGATAGGCAGGTACGGTCATCTCTAATGATAACCACAATGTTTATGCATTTTTTTTTCTTGTACTTTAGATGAAGGTTTACAGAACAAACTAGTTTCTCATTAAAAGGTTAGTACACATATTGTTTTAAGACATTGGTTAACTACCGCACGTCAGCGCTCTCCCTTCTCAACTTTGGATTCCGTGTTACCAGCTTTCGTTTTCCCTCCTGCCTTCTAGTCCTTGTCCCGGGCTGGTGTTCCCCTTTATTTTGTTTTGTGTGCAAACATTCTTACCTAATATGTACACTTGGCTGGAAAGATCAAATCTTTCAGATCAGGAGGTTGGAAACCAAGTGGCGCTTGGGTTTGAGAAGGTTGGGACCAGTTTCACAGGAGTGACACGGGCAGCCTGCGGGCCCTTAGGCTGTAGCCAGGTCACAAGCAGGTGGTTATTATTATTATTATAATTGTTATTAATATTAGAATTAGTTGCTAATATTTAAAAATTAGAAGATTTCACACGGAAATCTGGATTTCCAAGTTTTCCTTAAAGCCCCAAAGATGTAACAACATGGAGCACAAATTCCTGTATGGTGGCACTTGCCTGGAAAGAGGAGTGACTGCACCCTTTGGGAGGCATGTGCTCTCTGATGAGTCTCAGTCACCACCCTTCCCTACTGCCTCAAGATGCTGAGCTCAGCATCAGTTTCCTTGTTCAATCTTTCCTTACACTGAGCCCTCTTGGCTTATTTAAATCACTGCCGGGCCTCTGAGGGCACTGGATTTTGACAGTCTAATTGTTTCAGATGTCAATCCTGTCTCACTATCATTGACATAAAATGCTTGAGGGGGAGGAAAGTAAACTTGATTTATTTAGTATTTGTTATGTTCCAATCCAATGAAGTGAAAAAGAAAGACAGAAGAATTGATGCATTAAAACTGTGGTGTTTGTGAAGAATATTGAATATAATATGGACTGCCAAAAGAACAAACAAATCAGTCTTAGAAGAAGAAATACAACCTTAGAAACAATGATGGCAAGATTTCAACTCACTTACTTTAGACACTTCGCCAAGACAGACCAATCGCTAGAAAAGGACATCATGCTTGGTAAAGTACAGGGTCAGCAAAAACAAGTGAAACCTTCAATGAGATGGATTGACACAATAGTTGCAACAATGGATTCAAACATAGTAATGATCAGGAAAATGGCGTAAGACCAGGAGATATTTTGTTCTGTTATACGTAAGATCATTATGAGTCAGAGCTAACTCAATGGCAACTAACAATATGCTCCAGCCATCTAATGTGCAGTATGTATTCAATTATCACATCATCTCTTGCAAGGAAGTATTCTTACTTGCATTTTATAGATGAAGAAACTGAGGCTTACACAACTAAGAAGTGGTGGAGCATGGCTTTATATCCAATTTTGGCTCTTTGATCCCTGTTAATTCCTCTAAACCAAGTAGTTTCACTTGAAAGCAGAGAACCTTGGTTTTTCCAATGGCACATTTCTTAGAAATTACAGGTGTCCCCTGCAAGCCAAGCTCTCCCCACTATGGCTTGGTTGTTCAACTCCTTCTAGGAATCATAACTTGCCCTCATCCACTGTCCCAGGGCTTTGATGAGAGTTGTCATATTAGCACAGGGTCACTATATTAGCTTCCCTTTATATCATAAACATATACAGTTATAGTGCCAGAAGATGAGCCCCTCAGGTTGGAACGCACTCAAAATATGACTGGGGAAGAACTGCCTCTTTAAAATGGAGTTGACCTTAATGATGTGGATGGAGCAAAGCTTTTGAGATCTTCATTTGTTGATGTGGCATCACTCAAAATGAGAAGAAACAGCTGCAAACATCCATTAATAATCAGAACATAGAGTGTCCAAAGTACGAACTTAGAAAAAATTGGAAGTCATCAAAAATGAAATGGAAGGCATAAAGATCGATATCCTAAGTATTAGTGAGCTGAAATGGTATTAGCCATTTTGAATCAGACAATCATATGCGGGGAATGACAAAGTGAAGAGGAATGGCATTGCATTCATCATCAAAAAGAACATTTCAAGATCTATCCTGAAGTAAAACACTGTCAGTGACAGGATAATATCCATACACCTACAAGGAAGACCAGTTAATACAACTACTATTCAAATGTACACACCAAACACTAATGCCGAAGATGAAGAAATTGAAGATTTTTACCAGCTTCTGCAGTCTAAAACTGATCAAACATGCAATCAATACACGTATTGATAATTACTGGTGATTTGATTGTGAAAGTTGGAAACAAAGAAGGATCTGTAGTTGGAAAATATAGCCTTGGTGATAGAAATGATGCTGGAGATCGCGTGATAGGATTTTGCAAGGCCAACGACTTATTCATTGCAAATATCTTTTTTCAACAATGTAAATGGTGGCTATATATCTGGACCTTGCCAAATGGAATGCACAGGAATCAAATTGACTATACCTGTGGAAAGAGATGATGGAGAAGCTCAATATCATGAGTCAGAACAAGGCCAGGAGCTGACCTCACAACGGGTCATCGATTGTTCTTATCCAGGTTCAATTTAAAGCTTAAGAAAATTAAAACAAGTCCACGAGAGCCAAAGAACAACCTTGGTGTATCCCACCTGATCCCACCTGAATTTAGAGACCATCTCAAAAACAGATTTGACACATTGAACACTGATGACCAAAGACCAGATGAGTTGTGGGATCACATCAAAGACATCATACATGAAGAAAGCAAAAGGTCATTAGAAAGACAGGAGAGAAAGAAAAGACCAGAATGGAAGTAAAACGGCTGAATAGATTTCAAAGGGTGGCTCGAAAAGACAAAGTAAAGTATTATAACAAAATGTGCAAAGACCTGAGTTGAAAACCAAAATGTAAGAACACGCTTGCATTTCTTAAGCTGAAAGAACTGAAGAAAAAATTCAAGCCTTGAGTTGCAGTACTGAAGGATTCTGTGGGCAAAATATTGAATGATGCAGGAAGCATCCAAAGAAGATGGAAGGAATACACAGAGTCACTGTACCAAAAAGAATTTGTCAACATTCAGTCATTTCAGGAGGTAGCATATGATCAAGAGTTGATGGTATTGAAGGAAGAAGTCCAAGCTACACTGAAGGCACTGGCTCTAGGAATTGAAGGAATATCAGTTGAGATGTTTCAAAAACAGATGCAGCCCTGAAGAGCTCACTCTTCTATGCCAAGATTTTAAACTGAAGAAATTCCAACTGACTGGAAGAGATCCATATCTAATGTCTATTTCAAAGAAAGGTAATCCAACAGGATTCGGAAATTAATGAATGATATCATTAATATCACACACAAGTGAAATTTTGTTGAAGATCATTCAAAAGCAGTTGCAGCAGTACGCGGACGGGGAATTGCCAGAAATTCAAGTTGGGTTCAGAAGAGGCTGTGGAACAAGGGATATCATTGCTGATGTAGACAAATCTTGGCAGAAAGCAGAGAATACCAGAAAGATGTTTACCTGTGTGTTACTGACTATGCAAAGGTATTCAACTGTGTGGATCATTACAAATTATGGATAACATTGCAAAGAATGGGAATTCCAGAACACTCAATTGTGCTCACACAGAATCTGTACATAGACCAAGAGACAGTCATTTGAACAGAATGAGGGGATACTGTGTGGTTTAAAATCAGAAAAGGTGTGTGTCGGGTTTGTATCCTTTCACCATACTTATTCAATCTGTATGCTGAGCAAATAATCGAAGAAGATGGATGATATGAAGAAGAATGGAGCATCAGGATTAGAGGAAGACTCATTAAAAACCAGCGATATGCAGATGACCCAACTTTGCTGAAAGCAAAGAGGATTTGAAGCACTTAGTGATGAAGATCAAAGACTACACCCTACACCCTTCAGTGTGGATTACACCTCAACATAAAGAAAACAAAACTCACAACTGGACCAATAAGTAACATCAAGATAAACAGAGAGAAGATTGAAGTTGTCAAGGATTTCATTTTACTCAGATCTACAATCAACACCCACGGAAGCAGCAGTCAAGAAATGAAACAAAGTATTGCATTGGGCAAATCTGCTGCAAAAGACTCTTTAAAGTGTTGAAAAGTAAAGATGTCCCTGTGAGGACTAAAGTGCACCTGACCCAAGCCATGGTATTTTCAATCACCTCATATGCGTGCAAAAGCTGAACAGTGAATATGGAAGACCAAAGAAAAATAGATACATCTGAATTACAGTGTTGGCAAAGAATATTGAATATACCATGGACTGCCAAAAAAATGACTAAATCTGTCATGGAAGAAGTACAGCCAGAATGCTCCTTAGAAGCAAGGATGGCGAGACTACGTCTCACATACTTTGGACATGTTATCAGGAGGGACCAGTCCCTGGAGAAGGACATCATGCTCAGTAAAGTAGAGGGTCAGTGAAAAAGAAGATGATTCTCAATGAGATGGATTGACACAGTGGCTACAGCAATGGGATCACACATGACAACAGTTGTGGGGATGGCACAGTGTTTCCTTCTGTTGTATGTAGGGTCGCTATGAGTCGGAGCTGACTCAGTAGCACCTAACAACAAAACAACATCATGTTAGCTTCCCTTTATATTCTTGTTAGTTGGTGCAAGATGAGCAAGTAACACACATCAGACTAATTCCAACTGAAATGAATTGAAATTTGAAACTGATGAATTTGAAGTTGGAACTGGATGATGCAGAGACTGGTAGTGGTCGCAGCTGAGTCACTGAAAGGGTGGTATTATAAGAAGGTTCTCCGAATGCCAATCATTGAAGGCCTGTGGTTGCTGAGGTCCTCCCTTCCTGTGACTCATTGTTTTATGCCTCATTCAATTCCGTGAGGCACCCTCAAGACCCCCAATTTTTTTTTTAAAGCTACTTACAACAACAACAAAATGGGAATTCCAGAACTAATTCAACTTACCATTAAATTGTCCATGAGCCAGACTCTCAGTACTCAGGTATAGGAATCAAGATGAAATGAGCCAAGATAACTCAGAGATGGAAAGAATGACACAGAAATCAGGCTTCTTCTAGCCAACTCTTTTGCTGTCTTGAGCAGTCCCCTCTTCTCTTCTGTTTTCAGCCTCCCTGGTAATTTTCTATTTAGAGCTATCAGGGAGTGAGTGATGGAGACCATGTCCTTGCTGTTGCAATGAATCCAGCCATTACAAGGCTAGAAAGAACCAAAAAACAAAGACAGAAGATAGAAAGACTCCTAGCAGCAGTGGAATCCCAAGATCCAGCTATGCATGAGGCCATCCTGTGTTTGTGGTAGGCTCCAATAACTTCCCCCTTTGCCTGAGCCCAGCCTGAGTCAGCACCCCACCCATAGCAACCCCAAGCACAACAGAACAAAACACTGTCTGGTCCTGTGCCATCTTCATGATCGGTTGCGTGTGGGACCATTATGATCCATAGGGTTTTCGTTGGCTGATTTTTGGAAGTAGATCCCCAGGCCTTTCTTCCTAGTCTGTCTTAGTCTGAAAGCTTTGCTGAAACCTGTTCAGCATCACAGCAAAACACAAGCCTCCACTGACAGTGTAGTGGTGGCTATGCATGAGGTACATTGGCCAAGAATCGAACCTGGGTCTCCTGCATAGAAGGTGAAAATTCTACCACTGAACCACCAGTGCATCTCTGAAACACACTAAGCACTCAATAAATGTTTGTTGAATGCTGTTGAAAGACTAGATGAATAACAGAATACGGTTGGCAGCTTACTGTGGGTATAGGGAGATTGGCAAAGAATGGGTAGAGACAACCAAGGACCTCCTTATCCCAGAATCCCCCATGATGAGACAAAGCCCCACTGTCGCACCTGCCTATCATGGTCACAGAGATGGTCGTGGGCCCTGGGGAGCAGCTGATGATCAGACTTGCCTTTGTTTTGCAGTACTTGGCCAGCACCTGGCCTAATTCTCAGTGCATAAGTAGGTGCTCACTACATAGTAATGAGGGCAAGAATAAGTGATTGGACTTCAATGGACTTAGCACCTGGGCATGCCAAGCATGACTCCCCTTCAAGGGAAGGAGAAGACCCAGTCTTCACCCTCCAGTTGTGGAGAGAAAGCTAATAACCCAGGTACTATAAAGATAATAATTAAGGGTTAAGTGCAATGCTAAAGGCACAACAAGAGACAATTCACTGCGTCAACAAATACTGATAGAGGATCTACTTCACGTTGGGTCTAGAGCTGGGACTGGCCATTTAGACATGAATAAGATGTAGTCAGTACCCTCAAAGAGTTCACAGGAGAGCAGTTATTATGATCTGGGAGCTGGGGGCACTCCAGAACAACACTCATTCATTTATTCAAAAAATTTCACTAGACTCCTGCTATGTGCCAGGCATGGTGCCAGGGTCTGCCACGGTGTAGTGCAATAAAGGACCAGGCAGCTGGGGCTTCTCTATCCTTGGATGTTCTTGAGCCTCTTTCCCTCTCTGAACCTCAGTTTCTCCATCTTTAAAATCCCACAATGAGGGCAAATGATCTAAGGGACCCTTCCATTTCTGACAAGTAAGACAGATCCACATGGGTAGAGTTCAATTCAAATCTAAGCCTGCCAATTCTCAGCATTCTCATCCGTGAAAATGGGCTTACCAGTTGGATTCTTGTGATAGTTAAGTGAAAGAATGTATGAAAATTACTTAGTACCATGCCTGGCACATGGTAAGTGCCCTACTCAATAGTCTTACCTGTATTACTATTACTCTATTTGACACCTGCCTTGTGCCTCTCAGTGTGTCAAACACTGAATTTAACATTGTGGAGAGAAGCGTAAAAGACCTCATCCATCCTGGCGGTTCACTGGTAGAATTCTCCCCTTCCACGTGGGGCACCCGGGTTCAATTCCCAGCCAATGCGCCTCATGTGCAGCCACCACCCATCTGTCAGTGGAGGTTTGTGTGTGGCTACAATGCTGCACAGGTTTCAGTGGAGGTTCCAGGCTAACATAGACTAGGAAGAAAGGTCTCGTGATCTACTTCCGAAAATCTGCCAGTGAAAACCCTACAGATTGCAAGGGTTGGATCTGAAACTGTTCGTGGGGATGGCACAGGACCAGGCAGTGTTGCAGTTCTGTAGTGCATGGGGCCCCTATGAGCTAACAATACCCTGGGTAAGCGCTCAGTGGAATGGGTGAGAGGAGGGAATTGTAATCCAGGGTGGGGAGAGTGAGCCTTGATGGCTGTTGGGAGACAGAGTCGCACAGGAGAAGGCGGGGGCGGGGGGACCCTGGACTGGTTGAGAGTTGTTGGGGGACCAAAGAAAGGCTCCTGGACTTTCATCCTTCTTTTCCAGGAGCCAGTGGTGGGCCTGGGCACAGACCCTGGTTGGGGCTGGGCTGGGGGTGCCGAAAGGTAGCCTTGTGGCTAAGTCCTTCCAGCTGGGCCAGGTAATCCCGGGCCTTCGTGCAGGAGAGAGGATACCCCCCGAGGGCCCGGCCTGGTCCCGCTCAGGATGAGTTCCCTGTGAAAATGCTCAGCAGCCCTCGAGTTTAGGAGAGCTCTCAGGTCCAGCATGAATCATTCCTTTTTGAACTTGTCTAAATGTGTTTATAAAATAAAGCTGCGGCCCAGGGCTTCTCCGGGCGGAGCGGGAAGGTAATATGTTTTTAATTGGAGAGATTGGGGGAAGGAGGCAGCGGGCCAGTGTGAGCTCACCCCGCATGCATGTGGCTGGGCGGAGAACAATGTACGTTCACATTCCTGACTGCGAGGGCCGAGGGCCCAGGGCCGAGGGCCACAGCCACAGGCCCGGGCCAGTGGGCCATGCTCAGTCCGGTGTCTCGGCCTCCACGCGCGCCGCCATCCAAGTTGCGCCTGCAGCGTGTGCCTCTGTGAGGTAGTTAGAAACCCCGGATTAGAATGTCAGTGTGCGTCAGCGCAGGGGTCGCAAACTCAAATGCACCGGGAGCCAAGCAAGAATATCTATGCGCATGCCACACCCAGTGTCAACGTGGTGAATTTGGGGCGCATGGCCCTTCCAAAGGGCACAGTCACTAATCAACTCCACATCTAATGATTTCTCAAGAGAAACCCGAAATCCTATATTTATGTGAAATCTCCTCATGTTAAATGTTGGCTTTATTTGATTTTATCCTATTTTCTTACTTATTTTTGGCTATGTGGGCCAAATAAAACAGATCTGTAGACCATATTCAGAGACTGCCAGCCCAGTGTGAAACTCCTCTTTGAGACTGTGGGTGTGGACCTGACTTTGTCATTTATTGGCTCTCAGACCTTAGGCAAGTTACTTAGCTTCTCCAAGCCTTGGTTTCCTTAACTAGAAATCTGATATTTTAATGCTACTTTTCCTGATTTTTAGAACCATTTCCAGGTTGAGAATAAAGAGAAGGGAAAAGAAGGTGATTTCATTTTGCACCTGCTGTATGCCAGGCACGATGCTAAGTGATTTCCATATTTTGTCTTTTTGTCGTTGTTTTTGTTTTGTTTTTAAATCATCACCATGATCCTGCAAGCTATATAGTATTCCTGCTTTACGAATGAGGAAACAGAAACTTGGAGAGCTAAAGCTGGAACCTGAACCAATGTTTCCAACTTTAGGAAATGGAAATCGTTTTGCAAATTTAGGGTATGGTGAAAGAATGCTACTCATGATTACAATGGGGAAACTGAGTCAAGAGAAAGTGGCTGACTTAATGTTGTACAGCTGTGCCTATGAAAGGCTGTAGACGTGTTAGATCCTTGCTCAGTTATAGTACATTCACTTATTCAATGAGTAAAATATGTCAAGAGTATCCACCACTGATCTGTCAGTTTGTCATACTGTGGTAGTTTGTGCATTGCTTTGATGCTGGAAGCTATGCCTCCAGTGTTTCAAATACCAACAGGGTCTCCCATGGTGAACAGATTCCAGCAGATCTTCCAGACTAAGACAGACTAGGAAGAAAGGCCTGGTGATCTACTTCCAAAAATTAGTCAAGGAAAATCCTACGGATCACATGAGAATATGGTCCGATAGAGTACTGGAGGATGAACCCCCCTAGGTTGGAAGCCAAAAAAACAAACTTATTGCTGTCGAGTTGATTCTGGCTCATAACGACCCTATAGAACGGAGTAGGACTGCTCCAATAGGGTTTCCAAGGAGTAGCTGGTAGATTCAAACTGCTGACCTTTTGGTTAGCAGCCAAGCTCCTAACCACTGTGCCAGCTAGGTTGGAAGGCACTCAAAATGCACTGTGGTTGCAACAATGGCCTCCAGCATACCAATGACCATGAAGATGTCACAGGACCAGGCAACGTTTCCTTCTGTCGTACCTGGGGGTTGCCATAAGTTGGAGTCAACTTGACAGCAACTAACAACAACAGCAAAGGTATAGTGAAGGGGGCACTCCCCCGTACTGCTCTAGTTACAACCTTTCTGGAGGACAATGTGGCAAATATGCATTAAAAGATTCATACTCTTTAACTCAGTAATTCATCTTAAAGGAATCAATCCTAAAGAAATAAAAGAGCAATGGGTAAAGATTTTCAAAACAGAATTCACAGGAAACCAAATGGTTATCATCAAGGAAACGGTCAAATAATTGATGTAATATCCGTAACATGGGATATTATACAGCCCTGAAAGAGAAACGTTATGGAGGATGTGCATGACAAATGCTTACGATGTAACATTAAGAAAGTAGAATGCAAAGTTACATAAAAATGTATACCATACATACAGAAATGCAAAGAAAGACAATGAGAAGAAAATTCACCCCAATATTAACTCTCTGTGTGGTGGAACATTAATTTAACTTTCTGCGTTCTTTTCTGAAATCTTTAGATTTCTGTAACGAACATATTGTATTTTATAATCAGAAATGTATATGCTTCCGGGCAGAAATGGGCCTCGTTTTATCCAGTTTGGGAAGGGAATTGAGAGGTGGTAGATGCTCTGGAGCGAGGTATCACATTTATCTAAAAAAACAGGAGAGTGGAAAGAAACTCTAGAAGGAAAAGTATCGCGATGCAAAGCAGCTATTGTTGGCTGATAGGATTGTGGGTAATTTTTTTCTACTCCTTCATACTTCTGTGTGTTTTTTGAACTTTCTACAATGAGATTTCTTTTGAAATCAACAACAAGGAAACAAACAAAGGCTGAAATACTCCCTGGCAAAATATTTAGCTGTTTCAAACAGGGAGATATCTGTGGCTGTAGAGCTGTACTAGAATCCAGACTTTTCTCGTGTGTTGCTCTATCTCCTTTCTCATCTTTGCACCTGTTATCCAGCCACCAGCACCACAGATGCTGGAAACGTAAATAATACCCAAATCAGTTTGACCCTTGTTGTTGTTGTAGTTGTTGTTGAGCCCGCTCCAAATTACAGTGACCTTATGTATAACAGAATAAAATGTTGCCTGGTCCTGTGTCACCTTCACGATCATTGGTATGTTTGAGTCCGTTGTCTGTGGCTATTATGTCAATCCATCTCACTGAGGGCTTCTCTCATTTTCGTTAACCCTCCACTTTACCAACCATCATGTCCTTTTCTAGTGATTGGTCTTTCTTGGTGACATGTCCAAAGTAAGCACATCGACCTAAAGAAACATAAAATTAGGATTCTTGTAACTGAAGGAGGAATGGCTTGGTTTAGTTTGTTCTCGAAGTCTGTTTTTTACTGCCTTGCCAGGTCAAAATTGTCTATTATTGATTATATTTAACTGAGGAAAACATGCCTATAACCAGGATGTTGCTGACCAAGAAAGCACGTTTCCCTGATACGCTGCCGAGATCTGAACTGTGTTCTCACTTCCTATATCCACCTTCTGGTAGAGGCATTCACTCTTCTGGCTTAGAAAGTCATAACCTCTCCAAGCATCCTTGATAAGAGTGAAGTCAGTTGCTGTCCTGTTGATTCCGACTCATGGTGACCCCATGTGTGTTAGAATAGAAGGGGGTTCCGTAGGGTTTCCATGGCTGCTTTGTCAGAAGTAGATCGCCAGGCCTTTCTGAGCTCCCTCTGGGTAGATTCAAACCTCCAACCTTTCAGCTAACAGCAGAGAGCACTAAGAGTCAAGTCCCTAACATCTCTGATCAGAGCTGTCTGTGTAGTCCTTTGTGGTATTTAACACCTGATGTGACTTCATCCCTGGCCAAGTCTTCATCATCTCACATGTTGTTGTTATTGTTGTTAGTTGCCATCTGGTGGTTTCCGTCTGACTCATGGCAACCTTACCTATAACGGAAAGTAACATTGACCAGTCCCCGTCCTCATTCCCTGAGATCCCCCAAACTTTGTAGTCCAGAAGACCCAGAACTCAATCCTGTGTGAACTTGAGCTAGTTGCTGCACTTCCTACAGCCCCGTTTCCTCATCTATAAAAGAGAAATATAACACCAACTAGACCCAGTTGTTCAGAGGATTAAAATAAGACAACCTGTGTATAAAACCTTGGGCATAAGGTAGACGCTCTTTCTTCTTCCTTTTCTGGAATGTTTGTTCTTTCCTGATTCAGGAGCCATTTCTAGTCTGCTTTCAAACATGTATGACAGCCAATTTCAACATGTCACCAAATCCTCATAAAACCCTGCTTTCATCATAGGACTACTGTGGGAATTACCTGAGAGAATGCAGAGAAAGCTCCTAACTTGGTGTCAGGCACTTGGGATGCATGGCTTCTATTTTACATGGTCCTCACTACAGCTAGTTCTGTAATGTGGGCGTCACAATCGTTATTCCCATTTTGCAGGACATTGAGGCACAGAGAGGTGATATGACAAGCCAGCAAGTCTCTTGATGGGGATTCTGTGTTTGTTCAGTTTTTTCACCTCCTTTCTGCTCAGCCCTCCTCTCTTTCCCCCTTCACTGAGAATCCTTCCAAGTTCTCAAAAATGCAAATCTTCCTCAAACAGGAAGACAAATAAGAATTGCCATTCTGGCCCAAATCTCCACAATCACCTAATATTTAGAGGGTCACCATGAGTTGGAATCAACTCAACAGCAACGGGTTTGGTTTGAGTTCTTGATTACTGTGCCTAGAGTCAATTCCTCTACAAGCCAGTTTGTGCAAATTTCACGTTTATCAAAGTAACAATGGTTTCTGGTCAATGGAATGCTATCGATCTGTTTTGAGAGTTTCTATATCCTTGGGTGTTGCTGTGATGCTAAAAAAATTTCAACAGAGCTTCCAGACTAAGACACACTAGGAAGAAAGGCCTAGCTATGTACTTCCAAAAATCGCTCAGTGAAGACCCTATGGATCACAGTGGTGTGATCTACAACCAACCATGGGGAAGGTGCAGGACCGGACAGCATTTTGTTCCATGGTGCTTGGGGTCGCTGTGAGTCAAGGTCCAACTCAACAATATCCTCTTCAGCATCTTTTTCTACTTTGAGAACTTTTGAACATTGCAAGGCTTTTGTGACTGTTTGGTTTTTTTGGTTGCTTGTTTAATGACCTAATTCATCTAAGGTCATTGTACCTTAATTTCAAGAAAACAAGCACATTTAAAGTTAATAACTAGAAGGTGAGGTCGCAAGTAACCAAAAGGAATGAGGCTTATAAAGAAAAAAGGACAATCAGCCTACTGTGTAGCCTTGGCCAACTTACTGAAGCCTCAGTTTCTCCATCTGTAAAACGGGGATAATAATTTCTTTCTCACGGGGTTGCGTGGTTGTGTGATGACTAACTTCAGTGAGACAGTTTCTGTAAAACACAGAGAACTCAGATACCTGGTAAATGTTCAGTTATGCACAACAACAGTAGTAATCTCTCTCTTTAATGAGGGGAAAAGCCAACACAGGCCTGTATGCTCTCCTGTCACTCACGGTACCCTTGCTTCAGTACGGCCTGGAAAGAGAGAAGCTCAGGATAGGGGAGCCGGCAACTTGGAAGTGTAAATGAGGCCCCCTTCTCTTGCAAATTACAAGCCTTTGGTTAGACCCTCCCTTTACACTGTGCACTGAAATGCATTCCAGATGCACTAAAGAATGGAATTTTTTTTTTCTTTAAATCAAACCTTAGGGGGAAAAAGACTTGAATATTTATCAGACCTCTGGAGAGGAAAGGCTGGTTATACTTGGAAGCATCAGAAAAGATCACAAAGAAAGAGATGGACAGACTTGACTGCAGAAAAATTTAGCACATCTGTACATAAAAGGACGGAGAAAAATGTATGCAGCAAAATGACAGGCAAAGGCATTGTGTCTTTATTATATAAAGAACTTTTACAAATAGATGAGAAAGTTATCCAGACCGTATTTGAGAAAGAAGCAAAGAATTCAAATAGATAAATCATAAATGAAGAAATACATTTGGGAAGAAAAGGAGAAAAAACAACCTCATTAGAATCAAAGAAATGAGTTACCACTTCTCCACCAACAGATAGTACCAATTTTTAAAATAATAATATCCAGTGTTAATGAGGGTGAAATGAAATAGGCATAATCAGATACTGGTCAAAGCCAGAAAACTAAACCCATTGCCATTGGGTTGATTCCAACTCATGGCAATCCCCCGTGTTACAGAGAAGAGCTCAGCTCCACAGGGATTTCTGGGCTGTCATCTTCATGGAAGCTGATCACCCGGCCTCCTTTCTTCTGCAGAGTCACTGGGTGAGTTTGAACTGCCAATCATTCAGTTAGTAGCCACACACAAATTGTTTGCGCTGCCCAGGGACTGCATATGCTGGTAGCAGGAGTGTAAATTGGTCTAACTCTTAAGGAAAAAAAAAAAAGTAGCATCAAGTATTGTAAAAAATTGTCTAGTATATGGTTCGGAGAAAAATAAAACTAGACTCCTGCCTCAAAGCATATACAAAGGTGGACTCCATGTAAATTAAACACTTAAATGTGAAAGGTATGAAGTATAAAGCTAATTGCAGAAAATGTAGATGTTCTCATTCTGATGCTTATTAGCAGTGTCACCTTCACAAGACATTTCTCCCCTCTCAGCCTCAGTTTTCTCATCTGCAGGTGACCACTTAACCACTGCACTACCAGGTCTCCTTAATACCCACCTTACAAGGTAATGTATATAAAGCATCTGGCACAGTGTGCTCGGTGATCCCTTTCCTCCTGGGTACACAGCTAGATCACCTTTCCCAGCCTCCTGAGTGTTAATTTGGCTTTGTAAGTGAGTTCTGGCCACCGGAAAGCAAGTGCACGTGATGGGTGCACTTCCAGGTCCAGCCCATAAATGCTTCCCGTGTACAGTTGCATAATCTCTTTCCCTATCCACTGGCTAAACAGAGAGGATCTGAGACCCAGGAAATCAGCCTGGCCAAGAACACTTGATTAGACTTTATATGCAGAAAATTTAAACTTCTATTGGTTTAAGCCAACAACATTTAGGGTTATTATTATAGTAGTAGCAGAGCCCTGATGGCACAGAGGTTAAGAACTTGGCTTTTAACCAAAAGTCAGCAGTTCAAATCTACCAGCCACTCCTTAGAAACCCTATGAGGCAGTTCTACTTGGTTCTATATGTTGCTTTGAACTGGAACCAATGGGTTTGGTTTTGGAGTTTGGTATTACAGCAGCTGCTCTGCAGAAGAAAGATGCAGCCATCTGCTTCCAAAAAGATTACAGCCTTGGAAACCCTACGGGGCAGTTCTACTCTGTCCTTTAGGGTTGCTATGAGTCAGAATCAACTTGACAGCAACAGGTTTTTTTATAATAGCAACAACAACAAAAGAACAGAACTGCCCCATAGGATTTCCAAGGAGTGCCTGGTGAATTTGAACTGCTGACCTTTTGGTTAGCAGCAGTAGCTCTTAACCACTATGCCACCAGGCTTTCCAATTATTGTTATTATAGGAGCTAGCAATACCTATACTAACACAATGCCCAATAATTGTTATGAAATGTGACCAATAAATCCCACTTCTGGGAATCTAATTGTTGGGGTTCACTAAATCTGGTTGTTGGGTGGACAATAGCGGGGTTTCTTCATGTAGTCACTAATCAGAAGTGCATATTGGAGGGTTTCAGAGAGTGGCTAGTAGAAAAATAGATTCTGTTCGTTGACTTAAAGTTTTGTTCTAAATTGTTAAACTTTGGTTTTGCACATTCTGAGGTTGGGATTGGCCACCGTGTTTTGACTAGACTAAAAGCTCAACAAATATTCAAAGGCTAAGCCAAAATAAAAGTAGAAAAGGGGAAAATATGGAAGTAATCAGATTGTCTATACCAGCTGATAATAGTTCGTCCCTGGGCCCACAGCCAAGAAATGTTAACCCTAGCCAGCATTTCACACACTCCAGGTGATCTGCTAAAACAGAGACAGGTGACAGCTCACCTGGGGGAGGGAGGGCCAAGCTCGCAGGGACAGGGAGACACAAATAACTCTCAGACCAAGTGCCTCCAACCGTGATTTCCAATAAAATAAGGCGTTTATTAGAGCCCTGAGACTTGTGTATCTGTGTGTCTGTGTGTCTGTCTCCAACCACCTTGGTAACCAAGGAGAAAATTTTAAATGTGGAAAAATCTTTGTACAAAACAATATTCAGGCACTACATAGCAAAAAACTTCAGAAGCAAATGAAATGCCTGTGCAGATACTGCTGGCTCCCTACCCAATAGCCATTCCCCTTTCTTCCTTAGGAAACAGTATCTCGATTTTGACCTGGCTTCAAAGGTTAAATCATGATTGTTCTAAGCTAGTCTTGGCCCTTCCATTCCCTCTCGTCAGTGATTGGCCTAGGATTGGACATATGACTCACTTCTGACCAATGAGATGTTAAGGGAAATTTTCTAGGGGCATTTCCTCTCATGTCCTCATTCTCTTTTCACTTTGGACACTATAGATGAAGATGTGATTCCCGGAGGTGCTATAGCCATTTTGTCACCATGGGGAAAAGGCCAAGAAGACACACAGAGACACCAATTTAGAGTTATTGAACTTTTGAACCAACCCAGGAACTTGTTATATTAAATAATTATGCTTTTAATATTCACTTTCATTAAGGTGTCCTGCTGTAGCTTCACACTGTGATGCTATTGGAGGGGTGTTGGTAGAAGAACCCTTGGAAAAACTTAACCAGTATAACCTGAAGTTACCTACACATGGTACCCAGCTCTCACCTGGGGAAGTCTAAAGGCAAAAACCTGGACTGGCTTCCCATGCAATGACAAAAGAGAAAATGCTTCAGTGGGAGTGGCCTTCCCTTCCAGAGTTTGGCTGGGCAAAAAAATGTTGAGTTTCTCATGGGCTAAGTGGATGCCATGGACCATAGCTTGACTAGAACCTTCAGGAAGGGACCCCAACCAAAAGGAAGGTCTGCCAGGGGAAGAGGACCCCAGCAAGTAGAGTCTATGTGGTATGTATCACAAGAGTTCAGGAGCTGGGGGCATTGTAGGTGGCCAGCGGGGGACTATCTCTTAAGTTAGAAAAGAGGGGAGGATCACAAGCCCCCACTGGAAGAACCCATAAAAGAGAGAGCTTTCATTTGTCAATGGTACAACAGAGCGTAGAGAGCACCAACTGCTTACTACCCTAATGCTAGTCAAAGTTGCCTGGAAAATGTACTTTGCAGACATCAAACCCAGCATCAGAGGGCATTTGGCCATTGGATCCCTTCACTACTTTCCCTGCAAACTCTACTTAGTGCTGAATGAGTTGGAACAAACGTAGTGAGTGGAGGATGGACTACAGAAGAGCAAAAGGGATGAAAAATGAAAGTACGGCCATGCCCACGTGCTAGTTATTTACCAAGTTATTTTATAGAGTTCCTGATTTCTTATGCAATCAGACTCAGTGGGGCAGGAAACAGCTTTATATTTTGCCACCATTTCTTTTCAAGCCTGCTCTGTTAGCTCTCTTCTCCCTCACCCACCTCTAGGTAGTATCTTGGATTTCCCAATCATGTTTAGGCTTTAAAACATTATCAAGGGCCCCTGGTGGTGTAGTGGCTAGGAGCTCGGCTGCTAACCAAAAAGTCAGCAGTTTGAATCCATCACCCGCTCCTTGGGAACTCTATGGGGCAGCTCTACTCTGTCCTATAGGGTCACTATAGTTGGAATTGACTCAATGGCAATGGTTTTTTTTTTTTTTTTAGTACAACAGTATCAGTTTTTCAACTATTCCAAAACTCCACAGTATCTAATAACAAAACTGCAATCTCTCACCCACTTTAAAACATCTTTTCTTTCCTCAGTTCTGGCCTCACATGGGAATTGTTCAGATCACCACTTAGGAAGAGGAATCTATCAATTAGGACTCAGTTAGGAAAACTGAAACCATGCCAGGTATTTCAAACAGAGAGGACTTAATACAGGATATTGACCGTCTTAGTCATCTAGCACTGCTATAACAGAAATACCACAAGTGGATGGCTTTAACAAAGAGAAATTTATTTTCTCACAGTCTGGTAGATTACAACTCCAAAATCAGGGCGTAGGCTTCAGGGGAAGGCTTTCTGTCTCTGTCAGCTCTGGAGGAAGGTCCTTGTCCTCAATCTTCCCCTGGTCAACGAGCTTCTCATGTGCAGGGACCCTTTGTCCAGACGTGCTCTGCTCCTGGTCCTGCTTTCTTGGTGGTATGAGGTCCCCAACTCTCAGCTTGCTTCCCTTTCCTTTTATCTCTTGAGAGACAAAAGGTGGTGCAGGCCACATCCCAGAGAAAACCCTTTTATGTTGGATCAGGAATGTGGACTGAACACAGGTGTTACATCCCACTCTAATCCTCTTTAACCACAGGCAGAGATTATGATTTATAACACATATGAAAATCACAAAATGAAGGACAACCACACATGGCCTAACCAAGTTGACACATATTTTTGGGGGGACACAATTCAATCCATGACATTGACTAAAGAGATATTGGGGGATGAAAGAGCAAAAAGCGGAAGGTGAGGTAGCCCAGCAAAAAGTAACTGCAGGAAGCAGCTACCACCCCTGGCAGGGGGGAAGCACGTAGGGAGAAAGTATTATTAAATCCTGCAAGTTGGGGAGTCCCTGGGTGGTAGAAATGGTTAACGCACTCAGCTGCTAACCAAAAGATTGGAGGCTGAGGCCCACCCAGAGGTGCCTTGGAAGAAAGGCCTGGTGTTTACTTCCAAAAATCCAGCCATTGAAAATCCTATGGAGTACAGTCTTACTCTTACACACATGGGGTTGCCATGAGTAAGAATTGACTCAATGGCAACTGGTAACTGGTACAAGGACAGAGGAATCGCTGTCATCTTGAGAACTGGAACTTAGGAGGAGGAGCCATGAATCTAAAGATTATTGCCAACAAAACCCTTCAGAGCAGTTCTACTCTGTAACACATGGGGTCATCACAAGTTGGAACTGACTGACTCAAGCGCAATGAGTTTTTTACAATTCCAGGGGCTCCTTGAGGGGCAACCATCCCTCTGCCTCAGTACTAAGCTTGGCAAAAGGTGTTCTGTGTTTTGGCCCCCAGGTTCTAGTTCTTCCATGCACTTGTGGGCTCAGCTCTTCTCCCCTCTGCCTTCCTCTGTCATGGCTTTTTTTTTTTTTTCTTTTTTAAGATTTTTTTTTTTTAATTGTGGTAAATTTATAAATTCGTAACAAAACATTTGCCATTTCACCAATCTTCACATGCACAATTCAGTGACGTTAATTATGTTCATCATAATTAACCATCAACCCTTATCGGTTACCAAATTTTTCTACGGCCCTTAACAGAAGCTCAGTGCCTTTATCGCTAATTTCAGGGCTTATCTCTTGCTAGTCTCCTTGACTGTGAGCTCCTTGACCTCACCCAATTCATTTCTGAACTCTCACTGCCTAGAATAGGGCCCGACACCACAAGCGTGAGTTGATGGATCAATCCGATGAGTAGATAAATGTGTAAATGGAGTGCCAACACGTATGGTATTCAGTGTCATGAAAAACAAAGAATGATTAAGAAACTCTCACAGATAGGAACACTTAATGCAATATGGAACCCTAGGTCAGATCTTGGAACAGGAAGAGGACCATTAGGGGAAAAGAAAAAACCAACCAAAAATCAAACCTTTGAGTCGATTCCAACTCATAGAGACCCTAGAGGGCAGAGGAGAACTGCCCCGCTGGGTTTCCAAGGCTGTAATCATTATGGAAACAGACTGCCACATCTTTCTCCCTCAAAGCGGTTGGTGGGCTTGAACTGCTGACATTTTGGTTAGCAGCTGGGCACTTAACCACTGCGCCACGAGTTGTTCCTATTAGTGGGAAAGCTGGCAAAATCAAATAAAGTCTGTAATTTAGTTAATAGTGTTGTACAATGTTCATCTCTTAGTTTAGACAAATATGAAAGATGTTAACATTAGGGAAAGCTGGGTAAAGGGCATGTGAGAACTCTGTACAATCTTTATAAGTCTTCTGTAGATCTAAGATGATTTCAAAATAAAAACCTAAACAAATACCTGTTGAAGCAGTGCAGAGGCTAGAATTATCTAAGAGGCATTTCCCAAGTTGGTCAATAAATTAGGACTCGAAAGTGGGGAAGATGGAGGGAATTGGATTGGGGGTCCATGGGGAACAAATGCCTGACTGGGATCCAGCAGAAGGAATGAGGCGGTTTTGCTCAATCTTGGCAAGTTCCCTTGGCTCCTCATCTGCAAAATGGGTGAAAACCCAGATGTTTGGTGGGGCCTCAGCAACACTTCTGGTCTAGTGAGGATTGCCTGAAACCCCCAAACCCATGGATGGAGAAGTTTAGGACCTTCTAATATGTCTGCATCTTTGTAGAGCCGTGAGCTCTCATTGGTCATGCTTCTCAACTCCTGCACTATAGTGTGTGGGGGGAGGCCTAAAAGCCTCATTCACTAGATCCTATGTGCACATATGCATACACACATACACACTCACATACACACACACAATTAGAAAAGAAAAACCCAATTGCCGTATAGTTGACGCTAACTCATGGCAACCTCATATGTGTCAGATTAGAACTGTGTGCCATAGGGCTTTCAATGGCTGATTTATTGGAAGTAGATTGCCAGGCCTTTCTTCCTAGTTGCCTCTGGGTGAACTTGAACCTCCAACCTCAGCTGCCGAGTTTGGTAACCATTTGCAGTACCCAGGGCTACACACACACACACACACACACACTCCACACACAAGCAAACAAATCACTAGTGAGTTATACGAGTATCCGAAAGCTTGAGAATCGTGGGGCAGGGAGCATCCAACACAGCAGGGCCCTCTATCCCCTCACTGTCTGCTCTCCTCCCTCCTGGGCTGTCTCTGGGGACTCCACATCTTCTCCTCAATTATGCAGAACAACTCAGCTCTCTTCCTGGAAACCCTGTTATAGCTGACACCCAGGCCCTCAGGATTGCTACCCTCCTCCATTGCAGTCCAATATTAAAATACACTCCCCTTCCCAGGAGGAATTTCAACACCAGCTATTAAATTACCATTTTCTTTAGCTCTTTACAAGAAGACGAAGCCAGTTCTGGGTCCTCATGGGTTCATTACAGCTGTGGCTTTGAGCCACTGTGTGTAGACAACCTTGCGGTCCTAAGAAGTTAGGAGAAGCCTGGTAATGTAATTATTTGCTAATGACAGAGCACTGATGCTTCAAACGATTTGGGTTAAAAATACACAAATCAGAGTGGATCCAAGGTTAGCCCTATGTCAACATTCTCTTACTTCATTTGCATTCTAATATACTGTCTTGAGTGGGAGGAAAAGGGGCAAAGTGGGGAGCTGCAGCTCGCCTGTGGGGTTTGTGCATAGGAGAATGCAACATGTCTGTCAATCTCATCACATGTGACAACAGAAAAAGAGGCTGAGGACTGCTGGGTCAGAGGACCATGTGAGGGCCTTACAATCTGTAAAGTGATGGTACTCAAATGATGTTAGGGACTAAGGTTCCTATTTAGCCAAGAAGAACCTCTAAGGGAGAGCTGGTCCAGCCCTGGCTCCTTTCATTTTACAGATGGGGAAACTGAGGCCCAGTGAAGGGAAGTGACATTCCCATGGTCATACTGTGAGCCAATGACAGCACAGGCTGGTATCCCGGGGCTGGCCCCAGCACCTTGCAGCCTCTCTTCATATCTGGAGATGTTCAAATGGAAATGAAAGGGCCCTGGGGAGAGATGGGCAGCTGGCAACGTGGCCCTCTGTTTTTCCCCTGCATTTCTAAGAGTCCCGGGAGGTGAGCACTGCCCTTGGTTACTTGGGGACAGCATTCCTCTGTAACACTTTAGCCCTCTTTTCTCACTGGAACATGTCTTGTTTGACAATTTTAGGGATAATTATGACCAAACTCCCTTAGTCAGCGAAACTCAAAGTGGAGAAAGGATGCTGCAATTTGAAAGGGTTGGGACCTTGGCCTTGTGGCTCCCGGCTACCTAATCTGGGCAAGTGTGCTCATCTAGCCAGGCCTTGCTTTCCTCCTCCGTGAAACAGGGGTGGCCTCAGCTGTCTTGCAGGTGTTTGTGAAAATTGAAAACCCTTGGTTCTCAGTAGGTGTTCCCTTAGAATGTTCCACTGTTTGTCGCAGCCAGATCTCGGATCGTGGTGCTCATGAGGTGGGAGTGTTTCTGCATCCTGTTCCCCCATTTTCACAGATGCTTGGGCTTCTTCTCCTCCCAAATAATCCTCCCTTAAGAGATGAAGTCACCTGGGCCTTCTGTGCCCAAGGCAAGCCCCAGGAGCAGGAATGAAGTGGACATGAACAAGTCAGAATTTTTTTTCTGTAAGAGACAGCCCAGGTTAAACCACAGTATTCATCTCTTCAAGAACACCCATCCCCACCTCCACATTTTAACATTGTGTCTTGCAACCCATGGTGCCTCACAGTTAATTAACAGTTCATTTGGTATATTAAATAATACTGCATCTTCCACTCTTATTCAACATTGTGCTGGAAGTCCAAGCCACAGCAATTAGGCTAGATAAAGACATAAAGGGCATCCAGATTGGCAAGGAAGAAGTAAAAGTACCTCTATTTGCAGATGACATGATCTTATACACAGAAAACTCTAAGGAATCCTCCAGAAAACTACTGAAACTAATAGGAGAGTTCAGTAGAGTATCAGGATACAAGATAAACATACAAAAATCAGTTGGATTCCTCTACACCAACAAAAAGAACATCGAAGAGGAAATCACCAAATCAATGCCATTTACAGTAGCCCCCAAGAACATAAAATACTTAGGAATAAATCTTACCAGAGATGTAAAAGACTTATACAGAGAAAACTACAGTACACTTCTGCAAGAAACCAAAAGAGACTTACGTAAGTGGAAGGACATACCTTGCTCATGGATAGGAAGACTTAACATTATAAAAATGTCTATTCTACCAAAAGCAATCTATACATTTAATGCAATTCCAATCCAAATCCCAAGGACATTCTTTAATGAAATGGAGAAACAAATCACCAATTTCATATGGAAGGGAAAGAGGCCCCAGATAAAAAAGGCATTACTGAAAAAGAAGAACAAAGTGGGAGGCCTTACTTTACCTGATTTTAGAACCTATTATACTGCCACAGTAGTCAAAACAGCCTGGTACTGGTACAACAGATACATGGACCAATGGAACAGAATTGAGAATCCAGACATAAATCCATCCACATATGAGCAGATGATATTTGTCAAAGGCCCCAAAACAGTTTAATGGGGAAAAGACAGTCTTTTTAACAAATGGTGCTGGCAAACTGGATATCCATCTGCAAAAAAATGAAACAAGACCCATACCTCACTCCATGCACAAAAACGAACTCAAAATGGATCAAAAGCCTAAATATAAAATCTAAAACGATAAAGATCATGGAAGAAAAAATAGAGACAAAGTTAGGAGCCCCAATATATGGCATAAACAGTATACAAAACATTACAAAGAATGTAGAAGAAAAACTAGATAACTGGGAGCTCCTAAAAATCACACACCTATGCTCATCCAAAGACTTCACCAAAAGAGTAAAAAGACTACCTACAGACTGGGAAAAAGTTTTTAGCTATGACATTTCTGATCAGCACCTTATCTCTAAAAGCTACACGATACTGCAAAAACTCAACTGCAAAAAGACAAATAATCCAATTAAAAAATGGGCAAAAGATATGAATAGACACTTCACTAAAGAAGACATTCAGGTAGCTAATAGATATGTGAGGAAGTGTTCACGATCATTAGCCATTAGAGAAATGCAGATCAAAACTACAATGAGATTTCGTCTCACTCCAACAAGGCCGGCATTAATTAATCCAAAAAACACAAAATAATAAATGTTGGAGAGGATGTGGAGAGATTCGAACACTTATACACTGCTGGTGGGAACGTAAAATGGCACAACCACTTTGGAAATCGATTTGGCACTTCATTAAAAAGCTAGAAATAGAACTACCACACAATCCAGCAATCCCACTCCTTGGAATATATACTAGAGAAATAAGAGCCTTTACACAAACAGATATATGCACACCCATGTTTATTGCAGCACTGTTTACAATAGCAAAAAATGGAAGCAACCAAGGCGCCCATCAATGGATGAATGGATAAATAAATTATGGTATATTCACACGATGGAATACTACACATCGATAAAGAACAGTGAGGAATCTGTGAAACATTTCATAACATGGAGGAACCGGGAAGGCATTATGCTGAGTGAAATTAGTCAGTTGCAAAAGGACAAATATTGTATAAGACCACTGTTATAAGAACTTGAGAAATAGTTTAAACTGAGAAGAAAACATTCTTTTGTGGTTACGAGAGGGGGGAGGGAGGGAGGGTGGGAGAGGAGGGTTCACTAATTAGATAGTAGGTAAGAACTGCTGTAGGTGAAGGGAAAGACAGCACACAATACAGGGGAGGCCAGCACTATTGGACTAAACCAAAAGCAAAGTAGTTTCCTGAATAAACTGAATGCTTTGAAGGCCAGCGTAGCAGGGGCAGGGGTCTGGGGACCATGGTTTCAGGGGACATCTAAGTCAATTGGCATAATAAAATCTATTAAGAAAACATTCTGCATCCCACTTTGAAGAGTGGCATCTGGGGTCTTAAACACTAGCAAGCAGCCATCTAAGATGCATCAATTGGTCTCAACCCACCTGGATCAAAGGAGAATGAAGAACACCAAGGACACAAGGTGATTACGAGCACAAGAGACAGAAAGGGCCCCATGAACCAGAGACTACATCATCCTGAGACCAGAAGAACTAGATGGTACTGGCTACAACCAATGACTGCCCTGACAGGGAACACAACAGAGAACCCCTAAGGGAGCAGGAAAGCAGTGGGATGCAGACCCAAATTCTCATAAGACCAGGCTTAATGGTCTGAGACTAGAAGGACCCTGGTGGTCATGGCCCCCAGACCTTCTGTTGCCCCAGGACAGGAACCATTCCTGAAGCCAACTCTTCAGACAAGGATTGGACTGGACAATGGGTTGGAGAGGGATGCTGGTGAGGAGTGAGCTTCTTGGATCAGGTGAACACTTGAGACTATGTTGGCATCTCCTGCCTGGAGGAGAGATGAGAGGGTGGAGGGGGTTAGAAGCTGGCGAAATGGACACGAAAAGAGAGAGTGGAGGGAGAGAGTGGATTGTCTCATAAGGGGGAGAGTAATTGGGAGCGTTTTTTTTAGCAAGGTGCATATGGGTTTTTGTATGGGAGACTGACTTGATTTGTAATCTTTCACTTAAAGCACAATAAAAATAAAAAAAAAATAATGGTGTATCTTAACAATTGATATGAAACATGGTACCTTCGTCATGCACTTCTCCCCAATACAAAGAAGTCCAAATCTGATCCTGGGGTGGGGGTTGATCAGAGGGAGGGCCCTTGGAAAGCATGCTTTCCTTCTCTGTCCACTTTCCCATGCCTACCCCCACACTGAGAACAGCATGACATCCCAGACAGGGCCGATAGGAACTGCCCATTTCCTCCCATGAACAATGGTGCCACCATTGGCTCTAACTGTGGATATGCAGGAGTGTAAACCGTTCCCATCCCTGAACATCCTGCTGCCAGGATCATCTGTGATTTTCATGGGACTGACTCATAGAACCAATATATAATAATAATCATCGCTACTATTTATTAAGTGTCAATTATAGGCCATTCACTGTGCTAAGGGCTGTGAAAACCATCTCGTTATTCTACATAATAACCTTTTATAATGAGTGTTAAAGAAATCGAGACTCAAGGAAGTAGAGGAAGGAACTTGGCCAAGGTTGCTCATCAGGAAGTGGCAGAGCCAGGACTAGAACCCAGGTCAGACTGACTTTAAAGTCCATGATTTGAATGCCTACTTTATGCTGCTCCTTAGCTTGTGCCATCAAAACAGAGATAAAGAAGGTCCAGACTTTGTTCTCAAGAAGCTCAAAGTAAGGGAGACCTGTGAATGAATTAATTGCAATTGGGTGAGAATACTAGGCACAAAGAAGTATGTGCTAGGTTCTGAGGTGGCACAGAGGGGGGCAGCATCAACAGGAATGATGTATTCTCTGTGACTCCCCCATTACAAGTGACAGTAGTTTGACTCAAGCTGGCCTAAGTGGGGAAAAAGGCAGAGGTGTAGCAGAAATTGATTGGCTTACATTTCTGAAATACAGCTTGATCCAGGAACTCAAGAGCGTTAATAAGAGTCTTTCCCTAGCTTTAAGCTTTGCTTTCAGCCATATTGACTTTAGTTTTAAAATGATTCCATTCTCAACAGGTGAGAAGTCCACCAGGGACATCTGGTCAACACTCTACCAGGTCAACATAGTCAGCAACCCCAGTGAAACGAAAGTCCGCTTTCCCTTTCAATTTCAGCCAAATTTCCAGGGTTGAGTGTCATTGGATTTGCTTGGGTCACATGTCATTCCTTCTGTCAATCACTGTGGCCAGAGAGATGAAACTACTGATGGGCTACTGACCAAACTTGGATCATTTGATCATTACTGAAATTGAAGGGGAAAGTTAGCCTCATGACAACCATTTGAACTCAGTGAGGAAATTGGGGTGCTGTCACTGGGGAAGGCGGGGAGTGGATTGTGGGTGAGCAAAGACAGTTGTCCACCAAAGGCAAATCAGGCAAGGGAGGCTTCACAGAAGAGAAGGCCTGGGAGCTTGGTCCTGAAGGACAAGAAGATGTGTGCTGGGCAGAGCTGGAGCTATGAGGACAAGGGTGTTTCCTTGTCCCATGGGAATGGCCTATGCCCAGGCATGGGAAGTATGAACTAATAGTTTGGCATAGCTGGAGGCCAGAGCGGACGTGGGAGAAGAGTGAGAGATGGGGCTGGAGAAGGGACAAGCAAGGGCCTGCAGGTCTGTGTGCCAGGCTAAGGCATTTGAACTTGCTCTTGCAGATACATCAGGGAGGAAGAGCCTGATGGGCAAGGGCAAGGGCTCCGGGATGGAATCTCTGCCCTGCACCTCACTCTCTTGGTGGCTTTGCCTCTCTGATTCTCAGCTTCCCCATCTGTGAAGTGGGAAGAATAGAGTATAGTCTTCATAGAACTGAAGTAAGGGTAAAATGAGGAAAATTCAAAAGCACAGAGTTTGCCTATAGTCAGTACTCAGAACACAAATCATTACTGTGTGTTGTGGATTTAATTGTGTCCCCTCAAAATATGTGTTGTAAATCCTAACCTCTATGTCGGTGGTTATAATCCCATTTGAGGATGGGTTGTCTTTGTTATGCTAACGAGGCAGGATTAGTATAGAGTGTGTCTTAAGTCAATCTTTTTTGAGAAATAAAAGTTTAAATGCAAGGTAGAAGCAAAGATGGGATAAAATACATGCCATGACACGTGGAGATCTCCAAGGAACCAGGAAGCAGAAGCTGAAGAGTCAAGGGCCTTCCTCCAGAGCTGGCGGAGGGAGAAAACTTTCCCCTAGAAATGGCACCCCGAATTTGGACTTCTAGCCTCCTAAGTTGTGAGCAAATAAATTTCTGCTTGTTAAAGCCACCTACTTACGGTCTATTATAGCAGCACTAGATAATGAAGACACTGTGGATGAATTATAAGTATCAGAGACTCATCAGAGACATGTTCCGATCTGTATTCTAGAAGGCTCCCCTTGGGAGAGGGTGGAGGATGAGGGTGGGAGACCAGTAAGAAGTGACCTCGATGGCTGAGTGCTGTGGAGAGATAGAGACAAGAATGAGAGGAGAGGGCTGATGAGAGAAAATTCCACGGGACTTGGCAAAGGATTGGATGGGGGGAAAGAGAAGAATCCAGGGTAAAAATAAACAGAAAGACAAAAATCTGCCCTTGACCTTGGATCCTGTAATTTTTTCCTTTTGAACAAATAGATTTTCTCAGTGAAAATTCAACCAATTTCTCTAGGCTTCTTTTTTTTTTTTTTTTCTTTGAATACCAAAAAATAAATAAATAAATAAACCCTCAGGACATTTTATTCCTGGTTTTGACATCTTAGAGGTTGTTTTTTGTTTTGTTTTCTTCTTTTAGCTTGAACATGCCAAGATGAACATGTTTGAATGTTCAGCTCCCCACAGCCCACCTGCTCCCAGGTGCCTTACCTGATACGATGGCCCCGGTTTTCTAGGCCAGCGGTGTTTTGTACGATGGCTACACGGGCTGGTTTTGATAGACTTACAAGCAATTTTATTCACCATGGTGAGTCTAAATCTCAAAAGTTTTCAGGACTCATGTTCCATCGGATCCTCACCAAAAAAACAAAAATTAAAAAAAAAGAAGAAGGGGAAGAAGGGGGTGTGGAGAGGAAGAGAAGAAGGAAAAGAAAAAGGAGGAGGAGGAGGAGGGAAATGCAGCAGCAGCCATTATGAATTTCAAAAGAAAACAAAAAATTGGCCAGAAAAACCCCTCAGCCACTTAAAATATTTCACAAGAGCTATTTGATGTCTAAGTGTAAGTAATAATGATGCTGAGACATTGCACGGAACTTTGTCATTTCAAAGCCATTTTTACAATCGTAAATTAGTTAATCAGTAAATGAATCAAAAACATATGGATAGTATTTCACTGCAATCTCACGATTGCAATTCAGAGGAAAACTGCTGTAGGGAAAACAAACAATAAAAGGGCATATTCATTTCTCCTTTTTTTCCCTTTGGGTTTTGTTAAGGCCGAGAGCATGATAACCAGGTGAAATGAAGTTGGACACAAAAAGGATCAGGTTGCTCATTGTGTCTAATGAGAATATAACCTCAGATTTCCATTGCAGCACCCAAGTGTCTCTGGGTGGAAACGCTAGAGGGAAGGAAGGAATATACAGGTATATTTCTCTGTCCACGTACCCAATAAAGTCTCAGTGAGAACTTTCCCTGGGGAACCAGCAGCTGGGTACAACAAACCAAATTCACCTTGGACACTGCTGTCAAGCTAGTATGGATGCTTCAGAAGAAGGACTCCAAGGTGCACTGCTCGGCCAGGCACCGCTCCCTGCTGGCAGGATTTGGGCAATTTCCCAGACATCTGAGACCCACTTATGAATAATAATAATGATAACAGCTGAAGCCTATTGGACCATTATGAGGCAGTGGTGGTTCAATGGTAGATTTCTCACCTTCCATGCAGGAGACCCAAGTTTGATTCCCGGCCAATGCCCCTCATGCACAGTCAACACCCATCTGTCTCCCCACTCCAGCCGCCCTGGTCCCATTTCTGTCCCTCAAAAGCACCAAGCACTTTCCTGCCTCCAGCCTTTGCCAGTCTTGGACCATCTTAGAAGACTCTTCCCCGAGGTGTTTTATGTGACCAGCTCCTTCTCAGCCTGCAGGCTTCAGCTTTAATGTTGCCCTCACCCAGGCACATTCTCTGACTTCCCTGTCCTAGTTGGTCTCCTCTACTCTCTCATTGCCCCTTTTTCCCTTCAATATTCAAGTCCCAGTTTGTAATTGCACATTTATTTGTTCATTGACTTGTTGATTCTCTCTCTGCTTCTTGCCCGTGCACTCCAGAAAGAGAACCAAGGCTCTCTTTCTCCTTAAATAAAAACAAAACCCTGTTGCCGTTGAGTCTATTCCAACTCATAGCACCCAACAAAATGGTATCTAGCCCTATGCTGAACCTAACACATGGTTTGTGCTCAAGAAATAATTATTGAATGAAAAATATCAATCATCTTCTGCTGTCAGGAGTCCCCAAGAGCACCTTTAGCTTCAAAGATTCATCAGTACTCACAGAAGTCAGGAAAGCTGTGATGCTCATGGTTACAGTTTATTACAGCGAAAGGATCCAGAGTAAAACCAGCAGTAGGAAAGGCATTAGGATGGAGGCCAGGCATGACTTCCCAGTTGTCCTTTCCCAATGGAGTCATACAGATGACATTAAATTCTCCCATCAATGATGCATGACAACATGTACAGAGTATTGTCACCCAGAGAAGTTCACCCAAGACTTGTTGTCCAGGGTGTTTATTGGGATTCAGTCACATAGGCATAGAGCACCCACATGGCTGACCTTAGTTACTAAATATTCAGCTCCTCTATAGGGCAAGCTAATACTGCATGACCCTAAGCCCCCACCATAAATCACACTGTTAGCATAAACTATGTATGGTCTATATATATAGTTTATGCTAACCATGTGCCCCACCACCACCCGTCTGTCAGTTTGTCATACTGTGGTGGCTTGCATGTTGTTATTATGGTGGAAACTATGCCACCAATGTTTTAAATACCAGCACAGTCACCTGTGGTGGACAGGTTTCAGCAGATCTTCCAGACTGAGACAAACTAGGAAGAAAGGTCTGACAATCTACTTCCGAAAATTAGCCAATGAAACCCCTACAGATCACAGCAGAATGCTGCCTGATATAGTGCTGAAAGATGAGCTCCCTAGGTTGGGAGACACTCAAAATACACAGTGGCCACAACAATAGACTCAAGCATGCCAACAATTATGAGGGTGGCGCAGGACTAGGCAGCGTTTTGTTTCATTGTGCATGGAATCACATGAGTCAAAGCCAACTCAACAGCAACTAACAACAATATTTACGGCCCAAGACCCCAGGAATATGAAGACACTCTTATCAGCCAGGATATTCCAAGGGCTTAAAAGTTCTCTCCAAAGAGCTGGTCAAGGGCCAGTTTCTTTGGCATGTCCAGGGTCTGAATGCCCCATTTCTGCTGAGCTAACCCTTTACTGTACTTCTTTGATTTTAGAGTGGAGCTCTGATAAGAGAATTTTCTCTATTTTACTAAGGAATCACCGGGGCTGTAAACTCCATGGGAACTGGGCCAGAGTCCTAGGATATGCACAAAATTTATTTTTATTTTAATTCAACAAACATTTTGGGCTGGGAACCTGGGACACGGAGATGAGTCCTACTAGTCCCTGCCCTCAGAGAGCTCCAACTCCAGTGGGGAGACCACACTCAAAGCTTCTCCTAGCTGGAAGGGGAGCCCCAGAAGTCTGCCAGTGCAATTGAGAAGGGTGAGCGTGCCCTTGACAGGCAAAGAAGGGAGAAGGCTGTCCCAGATGGAGAAGCAGAAGAGGCAAAGGCCTAGAGGTGACAGAGACTGTGGCATGTTATGTACCTCCGGTGGTTTGGCAGGACTGATATGGGGAGGGTGGCCTGAGACAGGGCTGGAGAGTCAGGCCTTATCCAAATCCTCAAATGTGTCAGAATTCAGGCACAGAAGGGTGGGTTTATGTACTAGGGATCCCCTGAAGGCTTTGCACTCAGAAGCATGGTCAGATCCTCCTGCTGGCACAGTGATCAGTGTAGAGGGAGCAAGACTAGAGGCAGGAGACCAAGGAAGGGGCCGTTAGAGCTGTCCGGGCAGGCTGAGGCCTAGTGAGCTGTAGAACAGATCTGAGGGCTATTCAGAAGTAGACGTGTCAGGACGGGGTTTCAGATTACATATTCAAGGAGAGGAAGACCAGAGTGCCAGGAGGACTCTGAGGTTCCTGCAGAGGGAATACCTCGATACCTCAAGCAATCCCTGCTTCCCAGTGGTGGTGGCCTGGCCACCGTTGTAGACTCTCACCTGAATAAGCATTGTCTTCCAAATCCTGACCTCACTGGCCAGGGGCAAACCCCCCTCAAGCACACAGCTCCTTTTTACCCCTGTATTTTTTTTTATAAAGTTTCTAGAAGACCTTGATCCATCAATGCCAGGGTGAAGCCAGCCAGGTCTCTACCCACAGCAATAACTCTTAGGTTGGAGGGCTGCAGGGAGTATGATCTACTCTGGCAGCGGAAATGGTCGTTTCCCTCACAATACAGAACCCCCAATTCACAAGGGCAATGGGGCCAGCCTCCAACAGCAGAATGCTGCTCCTCTGCCCTCAGTCCAGAGCCAAGATTTAATTTTCAAAAACATGATCAAACCACAGCTGGAGGATTGAAACCATCCTCTGAGCACCCTCTGGATCTCCCAGTAAACCCTCCCAGTGCCAGAACATTACGTGGCTCGGATGATGCAGTGCCTTACAATTTCCTAGCTAATGAGTGGGGGTTTAGATTTCCTCCTTGGGTCGCAACCAATGATTGGTGCCCAGCTTCGAATTCTGGCACTGTGACCCGCTAGCCCTGTGTGACCTTGGGCGTGGTTCCTATAACAGCTTCATACCTCAGTTTTCTTATTGTTAAAAGGGTGCATTAACATGATACCTCGTAGACCCATTGTGTGGGACAAATGAGATACCCATGTTAACTCCTAGGACGATGTCCTATATTAGGTGTGCAATAGGAAAAAGTCTGGATTTCTCTGGATTACAGACAGATGGAGCCAAGCCCAACTCTAACCCAGGGGGCCCAGCTCCAGGCCCAGGCCCTCTCCCCTCTGCAGAGTCCCCCAAATTGTTCTTCACAAACCAATGTGTGTAACGAGATGATTTTAGGGGGTACACAGATGAGCTATGGATAAAAAGTCCATAGGTATATATTTATTTTAGGCAATAATATAACTAGCATGTAAACACCATAAATTTTTGAACGTTATTTCATAGGAAGAAACCAAAGAGAAAAAGGGAATCTCTTTTAGGATTTTAAAGCAAGATATTAAGTAACTGGTACTAGACTGAACCAGGTGAAACTGCCATTTTTATAGGTCAAAAATGGTCAGATAATGGCAGTTTCATATGATTCAGACCTGTGGGCAAATTGTATTTTTCATCACACTGCCTTGAGTCTAATGCATGGGCAATGGTGTGAAGATCATCTGTTTTCTCCCCCATGTGGTTGTGAAAAGTTGTGGTTGTGAAAGTTCTGGCCCAAGGTTCTGGCTGCTGCATTTGGCTGCATGGCCAAATTCACCCACCTGGGGATAGGGATGGAAGGTTTGCCTGCCCACAATGCACTGTAGGCCCCTGTGCATGGCGACGCGACTGTCCTGTGATCTGTAGCCTCCAACAGCAGAAGGGCCTCAAGCCGGGGAAGGGGACAGACCCAGGTGCAAATACCAGCTTATTAGCTGTGTGACCTTGCCTGAGTGTCTTCACCTTTCTGCATCTCTCTTTTTGCCACTAGTACAAGGGGGATTTAGGGCAGGAAAAAAAGTGTCTCTCTCAAGAACTTCTCATAAATGGAAGCCACATGATCTCATTCCCTCTTTAGCTTGGCCATTAGGAAGCTCAGAGGTGCACTGCAAGTTTCATTTTCACAGTATCTATATAATTAATTGTTCTAGAACTTAATTGTACTCGTGTGGAACCTGTACATGGATCAAAAGGAAGTTATTCAAGCAGAACAAGGGAATTCTGTGTGGTTTAAAATTGGAAAAGGTGTAGCCTTTTAATCTGTACGCTGAGCAAATAATCTGAGAAGCTAGACTATATGAAGAAGACCATGGCATCAGGATTGAAGGAAGGCTTACTAACAACCTGAGATATGTAGATGACATAATCTTGCTTGCTGAAAATGAAGATAACTTGAAGCATTTACTGATGAAGATCAAAGATTACAACCTTCAACAAGGATTATGCCTGAATGTGAAGAAAATGTAAATCCTCACAACTAGACTCATAAGCAACATCATAATTAAAAAAAAAAACACCGCAAAACCCATTGCCGTCGAGTCAATTTCGACTCATAACAACACTGTAGGACAGAGTAGAACTGCCCCATAGGGTTTCCACCGAGCAAATGGTAGATTCAAACTTCCAACCTTTTGGTTAGCAGCCATAGCTCTTACCCATTACACCACCAGGTCTCCAAAATAAATGGAGAAGAAATTGAAGTTGTCAAGAGTTTCATTCTACCTGGATCAACTATCAACATCCACTGAGGCAAGAGTCAAGAAATCAAAAGAAGTATTGCATAGGGAAAATCTCTTGCAAAAAGACCTCTTCAAAGTGCTAAAAAGCAAAGATGTCACTTTGATGATGTAAAAATGGCAGCTCAGAGGTGCCTGATCTCTAACTGCATGAGCAAGAGAGAGAATCACTATCAGCATCAACAGCCCAGGGTTGATTCCTATGAGTTGGAGGTCAGACATATCTCCTCTCTCCAACCTTTTTTACTAATTCTGACACCAGCCGCCCTTCCCACGGCACTCCCTACTTCTCTGCTGGGTTTGATAATTCATTGTAATGGCTGCCCAGAACTCACAGACGATACTCATGATCATGGGGTTTATTAGGGAAGTAACAGGTTACAATTCAGGATCAGAAAGAACTCAGGATAACAGTTCTTCCATCAGGACAGCCTCTTCTCAGCCATGCCCATAGGCAGGTCTTTCTCTGGCCCTCAGCCTTTCAGCCCCTTGGCCCCTTGGCTCTGCCTCGGTCCTGCTCGAGCAAGTGTTAGAAAGCTCTTTTAGCTCCACTGATAAATGCCCAGAGCTATCCCACCCTGCCAGTAAGCCCTGGCTCGAAGGCGCTCAGCTCTCTAGGTCTGTGGGTCAGCAAGCATAGCTACGCTGACAAGTTTCCAGAGGCACCCCACTCCACCAGCAAGCCTGCTGCCTGAAGATACTCATTCTGTGAGCCAGGAAGCCCACAGCGCCATCTCCTGCTGGCCTCCTGGTTTTTCTACCTCTGCTGCTGCTGTTTCTCTGCTGCTGCTTCTCACCACCTCTCACCATCTCTCACCATCTTCAGTGTTAGAGCTCTCTCTATCTCCTGAGTCTAGGAGGATTCTCAGCACAGCGATCCCAGGTCCAAAGGAAACACTCCACTCCTAGCTCTTCTTTCTTGGTGGTAGTGAGATCCCTCTCTGCTCTGGGATTGGCTCTCCTTTAAGCCTAGCGAGATGACAAAACTGACCAATCCCTCCATTAGGGTTCCATACACCTTATTTACATGGCCCCACCCCACAGGGGTGTCATGCACCTTATTTGCATTATTAGCAAGATGTCCAATCCCCTTGGTGGGCCACAAGTACCTTATTTGCATTAGTCCCACCCAATAATTTTGTGGGAGTTATACGACCATAGCAAGAAAGGACATACAAAATTGATCGTACTGCAGATGACTAGGGTGTACCTGACCCAAGCCATGATCTTTTCAATCGCCTCACATGCATACAAAAGTTGGACAATGAAAAAGGAAGACCAAAGATTGGGTGCATTCAAATTGGTAAAGATATTGAATATACCATGGGACTGTCATAAGAATGAACGAATCAATCTTAGAAGAAATACAACCACAATGCTTCTTAGAAGAGAGGGTGGCAAGACTTTGGCTCACTTACTTTGGATGCATCATCAGGAAAGACCAGCTGCTAGACAAGGACATCATGTTTGGTAAAGTAAAGGGCCAGCGAAAATGAGGGAAAGCCTCGATGAGATGGACTGACGCAATAGCTGCAACAATGGACTCAGACATACCAAGATCATGAAGATGACGTAAGACTAGGCCACATTTTGCTGTGTTATACATACGGTTGCTATGAGTCAGAGCCGACTTGATGGCAAGTAACAAGAACAACATGACACCTCATCCAGCCATGTATTCCCTGATATGTTTCCCCACTATGATGTGAACTGTTCAAGGGCACACAACTTCACTCAGGAGGCTCAGGTCTGACCCATCACAGGTTGTTGTTATTGTGTGCTGTCAAGTCCATCCCAACTCATAGCGACCTTATAGGACAGGGCAGAATTTCCTCACAGTGTTTCTTAGGCTGTAATCTTTACAGGAGCAGATAGCCAGGTTTTTTCTCCCAGACAGCCACTGGTTAGATCAAGCCTCCAACCTTTTGGTTAGCAACTGAGCGCTTCACCATCGCACCACCAGGGCTCCTTCCATAGCCAGTACTCAGCGTTAGTTAATTCAGTACTCTAAGCCAGGCATTGTGCCAGTTGCTTTAGCTCAGGTAACCCTCACAACCAGGACCCTAGGGGGTTGTTGTTGTTGTTAGGTGCCATCGAGTCAGTTCCGACTTATAGTGACCCCATGCACAACAGAACGAAACACTGCCCAGTCCTGACCCATCCTTACAATCCTTGTTATGCTTGAGCTCATTGTTGCAGCCACTGCGTCAATCCACCTCATTGAGGATCTTCCTCTTTTCCGCTGACCCTGTACTCTGCCAAGCATAATGTCCTTCTCCAGGGACTGATCCCTCCTGACAACATGTCCGAAGTATGTAAGACGCAGTCTCGCCATCCTTGCCGCTAAGGAGCATCCTGGCCGCACTTCTTCCAAGACAAATTTGTTCCTTCTTTTGGCAGTCCATGGTATATTTAATACTCTTCATCAATGCCACAATTCAAAGGCGTCAACTCTTCTTCGGTCTTCCTTATTCATTGTCCAGCTCTCACATGCATATGATGTGATTGAAAATACCATGGCTTGGGTCAGGTGCACCTTAGTCTTCACGGTGACATCTTTGCTCTTCAACACTTTGAGAGGCCCTTTGCAGCAGATTTGCCCAATGCAATGCATCTTTTGATTTCTTGACTGCTGCTTCCATGGCTGTTGATTGTGGATCCAAGTAAAATGAAATCCTTGACAACTTCAATCTTTTCTCTGTTTATCATGATGTTGCTCATTGGTCCAGTTGTGAGGATTTTTGTTTTCTTTATGTTGAGGTATAATCCATACTGAAGGCTGTGGTCTTTGATCTTTATCAGTAAGTGCTTCAAGTCCTCTTCACTTTCAGCAAGCAAGGTTGTGTCATCTGCATAATGCAGGTTGTTAATGAGTCTTCTCCAATCCTGATGCCCCGTTCTTCTTCATATAGTCCAGCTTCTCGGATTATTTGTTCAGCACACAGATTAAATAGGTATGGTGAAAGAATACAACCCTGACGCACACCTTTCCTGATTTTAAACCAATCAGTGTCCCCTTGTTTTGTCCGGACAACTGCCTCTTGATCTATGTAAAGGTTCCTCATGAGCACAATTAAGTGTTCTGGAATTCCCATTCTTCTCAGTATTATCCATAGTTTGTTACGATCCACACAGTCGAATGCCTTTGCATAGTCAATAAAACACAGCTAAACATCCTTCTGGTATTCTCTGCTTCCAGTCAGGATCCATCTGACATCAGCATTGATATCCCTGGTTCTATGTCCTCTTCTGAAACCAGCCTGAATTTCTGGCAGTTCCCTGTCTATATACTGCTACAGCCATTTTCGAATGATCTTCAGCAAAATTTGATTGCATGTGATATTAATGATATTGTTCTATAATGTCCACATTCGGTTGGATCATCTTTTTGGGAATAGGCATAAATATGGATCTCTTCCAGTCAGTTGGCCAGGAAGCTGTCTTCCATATTTCTTGGCATAGATGAGTGAGCACCTCCAGCGCTGCATCTGTTTGTTGAAACATCTCAATTGATATTCCATCAATTCCTGAAGGCTTGTTTCTCACCAATGCCTTCAGAGCAGCTTGGACTTCTTCCTTCAGTACCATTGGTTCCTGATCATATGCCACCTCTTGAAATGGTTGAATATCGACTAATTCTTTTTGGTATAGTGACTCTGTGTATTCCTTCCATCTTCTTTTGATGCTTCCTGCATTGTTTAATATTTTCCCCATGGAATCCTTCACTGTTGCAACTTGGGCCTTGAATTTTTTCTTCAGTTCTTTCAGCTTGAGAAACACCGAGCATGTTCTTCTCCTTTGGTTTTCCATCTCCAGCTCTTTGCTCGTGTCATTATAATACTTTACTTTGTCTTCTCAAGAGGCCCTTTGAAATCTTCTGTTCAGTTCTTTTACTTCATCAATTCTTCCTTTTGCTTTAGCTGCTCAATGCTCAAGAGCAAGTTTCGCAGTCTTCTCTGACATCCCATCTTGGTCTTTTCTTTCTTTCCTGTCTTTTCAGTGACCTCTTGCTTTCTTCATGGATGATGCCCTTGATGTCATTCCACAACTCGTCTGGCCTGCAGTCACTAGTGTTCAATGCATCAAATCTATTCTTCAGATAGTCTCTAAATTCAGGTGGGATATACTCAAGCTCCTATTTTGGCTCTCGTGGACTTGATCTGATTTTCTTCAGTTTCAGCTTGAACTTGCATATGAGCAATTCATGGTCTGTTCCACAGTCAGCCCCTGGCCTTGTTCTGACTGATGATACTGAGCTTTTCCATCGTCTCTTTCCACAGATGTAGTCAATTTGATTTCTGTGTGTTCCATCTGGTGAGGTCCATGTGAATAGTCACTGTTTATGTTGGTGAAAGAAGGTATTTGCAATGAAGAAGTCGTTGGTCTTGCAAAATTCTATCATTCTATCTCTGGTATTGTTTCTATCACCAAGGCCATATTTTCCAACCACTGATCCTTCTTCGTTTCCAACTTCTGCATTCCAATTGCCAGTAATTTTGAATGCATCTTGATTGCATGTTCAATCAACTTCAGACTGCAGCAGCTGATAAAAATCTTCAATTTCTTCATCTTTGGCCCTAGTGGTTGGTGGGTAAATTTGAATAATAGTCATATTAACTGGTCTTCCTTGTAGGAGTATGGATATTGTCCTATCACTGATAGTGTTGTACTTCAGGATAGATCTTGAAATGTTCTTTTTGACGATGAATGCAACACCATTCCTCTTCAAGTTTTCATTGCCAGCATAGTAGACTATATGATTGTCTGATTCAAAATGGCCAATACTAGTCCATTTCAGCTCACTAATGCCTAGGATATCGATGAGAGGAGAGGTTAAGAGATTTACTCCAAGTCCAAGAACTAGTAAATCATGGAGCTGAGATTTGAACCCGTGTGTTCTGGCTCCAGAGGCCACTGCTTAACTACTACACCACAATGCAGAATAAGCAAGCAGGGGAGAGAATGGCTATCTTATACAGGCCCCGTGGTGTAACTTTTCTTCCCCTTCTCTAGTTAGTTTTTATCTTCTACTCTGCACTCCTGGGTCTTAGTCTCTATCGCTCTAATGTTCTTACTGTAGGTGCCTCAAATCCCTTAGGGAACTTGATGGAATGATAGTAATCATATTAATTTCTCCACTGAATAGTTGCTGGCTTACGCCCTGCCAAATACTGCCAATCCCCTTTTTGCTGAGGATCTCCACCACAACTGCATGAGGGAGGGAATGGTGGTCCCACTTCATGTGTGAGGAAACTGAGATTCTGAGAGGTGAAATCATGTAGCCATGGTCACTCATCTCAGGTTTGAACCCAGGACTGGGAGATGATAAGCTCAAAGAAACAAAAGGCAGGTGTGTTTTCTGCAGTTTCAAGGTGAAGCAGGAAAAGACTGGGACATTTCATATCAGGGATATATGTTTTTGATCTGCTGTGTGGGACAATCCCTTCCCCCTCTGGCCTCAGCTTCCACATGGGAGGCATTAAACCTACCTCTTACAAGCACACATGTTCTCTTGTCCAACTTCCTGGTGCAAATTCCAGCACTGCTGGCTGTGTGACCTTGGGCAAGTTACCTAACCTCAGTTTCCTCATCTGTAAAATGAGTGTAGGGATAGTAACTGTCTCCGCTTCTTAGAGTTATGAAGTTAAATGAGATTAATAACTTGTAAAGCATTTAGCCCAGTGCCTGGCACATAGTAGACATTCAGTAAATATTAACTGCTCTTATTAACATGAAAAGATTGGCTGAATCTTTTCCAATGGGACTTCCCATAGCCTAAATATAAGCCACCCATGCCCCCCAGAGGCCTGGACCCAGCCCCTGTAGCCTTGAGGCAGAAGCTCAGCTGAGGTAAATGCTTCTCAGTTCTCAATGCCCAAGTGTAGGTGTCCCTGTCCTGCATGGGAGCCTGGCCAATGACCTGGGGAGGTGCCATCCAGGCATAAGGTAATAGAAGGGTGGAACCTTGCAGCAAGTACAATGGCACACAACACCCAGTGGTGTATAATGATAGAGAATAAGCAGACAGCACACTTAGTTTCTAACTGAAAGGTTGGAGGTTTGATTCTGCCCAGAGGTGCCTCAGAAGAAAGGCCTGGTGATCTACTTCTAAAAAATCAGCAATTAAACCCTTGGAGCACATTACTACTGTGACAAACACGGGGTTGCCATGAGTCAGAATCAACTTGACAGCAACTGGTCGGGATTTTTTTTGTTTAATAGGCACCAGGCCATGGACTCCCCAGTTGGAAGGCACCTTAGCCAAGGTCTCAGAAGGAGAAATCACACACATATTGTGTCTTTGTGTCTCAGAAAGAAGAGACTAGTGGACAGCAGATCAGCCTTGGACCTGGCCACAATCAGCAGCTGAAGCAGCCCCTGAACACCTGGCTCAGGACAGCCACATCCTGGCCCCCACCCAGGGGAATGGAACCAAGTCAGAGTAAATGTGGGGAGGGAGCCTCGGCTTTCTCATCTGTCAGGTTGGTAGGGTGTCGGACTCCATGCCAGACCCTTGAGGTTCAAGAGGTAAAGAGGACACAGTCCTGACCTACGAGGTGTTCAAAGCATACAGAGAAGACAGACCTCAGGAACTCCAGCAGTCCTATTTGTGATGAAAAACATCTGAGGAAAATCAGAGAGGCTTCTCCGAGGAAGTGACTCTTAAGCTGGGTCTTGAAGGGCAAGTAGGCTGCCAGGCAGTCAGCCACAGGGGAGGGTTTTCCAGGCAAAGGGCATTGTACAAGCAAAGGCAGGAGGCATGAAACAGCACAAAGCCTTCCAGTACCTACAATTACATTTGTAAAGGAGACAAGTAGGTAAGAAATGGGAGATAGGCTGGGGAGGCTGTCAGGGCCACAGAGCTGTTACTAATTGAAAGCTCACTGGGAGATACAGGCATCATCTCATTTCTTGTGCCCATTTTAGAGATAAGGAGACTGAGCCTCAGGATGTAAAGCAGTTTCTAACAGTAAGTAGGGGGTCTGGAACTCAAACCCAAGTCCACCTACTCTAAAGCTAAGGTTATGGCTACCTTGCTCTAACCAGTTGCCCTAGAGTTGACCCTCACTCGTGGCAACCCCATACGTGTCAGAATAGAACTGCGCTCTATAGGGTTTTCAATGGCTGGTTGTTTGGAAATAGATTGCCAGGCTTTTCTTCTGAGGTGCCTCTGGGTAAACTTGAACCTCCAACTTTTCAGTCAGCAGCCAAGTGCATTAGCCATTTACACCAGGCAATTATGTCTGTCTTGAGATATGGACAAAACTGAGTCAGTTCAAAGGTCACCTACTCTGACAAGATGGCCTTGTTCACTCCCAACCTGTTCAGCCCCAGCCAGGCTTGGCCGAGGTCCCTTCCTAGGCTTTACCAGCACCTGAGCCATCCTTTTGGGTTTGCCTGCCTGTCTCTTCCACTGGGCTAGGTGCTCTACAAAGGTAGGGCTGGGTTCATGTCTGGAGCCTGACACATGGTAGGTGCTCCGGTTGTTGAATGAATGAATGAATGGCCTAATACACATGGGACATCAAAATGAGTAGCCAAATTAAGGGATGCCCCAGGTTGGACCACAGACACGGAGACTGCCGTAGCTTAGCTGGGGTGACTGGTGGGGTCTGCATAAAAGTCATCTCCACCTCTGCTTGCGAAAAAAGACAGGAAATATCTGCAGAAGACATAGACACACTCAGCACAAGATGAGACTCAATTCTTGGGCATCCATTGCTCCTGGGGACCGGTTGCTTCTGTCCTTGATTCCCATCTGGGTGGGCCATACGGTATCAGCCCCTCTTGAAGCCTGTTACAGTACCTGTTAACCCGGGCAGCTGGGCCAAAGCCTCCCCTATATGAGGGACCCACAGGCCTGCTGCTCTGCAGTGGGCTGAATTGTGTCCCCCAAAATATAAGATGAAGTCCTAATCCCCCAGTATCTGTGTGTGTGACTTCGTTTGGAAATAGGGTTTTTGCAGATATAATTAGTTAACATGAGGTCATACTGGAGTAGGGTGGGCACTAATTCAATATGACTGGTGTCCTTATAAAAAGAGGGGAAGATGGCCATTTGAAGACGGAGGCAGAGATTGGAGGGAGCTGCCACAAACCAAGGAACACCTAGGGCTACCAGAAGCTGGAAGAGACAAGAAAGGATCTTCCCTGAGAACTTTCTGAGAGAACATGGGCCTGCTGACACCCTGAATTCAGACTACTAGTCTCCAGAACTGCGAGACAATAAACGTCTGTTGTCTTAAGCCACCATTTGTGGTCCTTTGTTAATACACCCCCTTCGTCTTGGAAGGTGGGGGGAGCAGGAAACGCCTAATGCCACCAGTTCGTAGAAATGTTGGGACATCCAGTGCTTGGAGGGAGGAAGGTGGCACTAGGGCACACCAGAAAGTTTGTCCGTATTAGCAAGGAGCTAGGGAATTGAAATCTGTTAACACTTCCCATGAGCTCAGCACTTTATATGCTTTGACTCTGTCGTGGATTGAATTGTGTCCCCCCAAAATATGTCAACTTGGCTAGGCCATGATTCCCAGTATTGTGTGATTGTCCACCATGTTATCATCTGAGGTGATTTTCTTCTGTGTTGTAAATCCTACCTCTACAATGTTAATGAGACAGGATTAGAGGCAGTCGGCAGTTACGTTAATGAGGCAGAACTCCAATCTACAAGTTAAGGCTGTGTTTTAAGTCGATCTCTTTTGAGATACAAAACAGAAAAGCAAGCAGAGAGATAGGGAGACCTCACACCACCAAGAAAGCAGCACCAGGAGCAAAGCGTGTCCTTTGGACCCAGGGTTCCTGCACGGAGAAACTCCTAGTCCAGGAGAAGACTGATGACAAGGACCTTCGTCCAGCATCATCAGAGAGAGAAAGCCTTCCCCTGGAGCTGAAGCCCTGAATTTGGACTTCTAACTACTAGAACACGAGAATAAACTTCTGTCTGTTGAAGCCATCCGCTTGTGGTATTTCTGTTATAGCAGCACTAGATGACTAAGACATCTAATCTTTACACCAGCCTTATAGACAGTTACTTCTTGTTGTTAGTTGCTGTTGAGTTGACTCTGACGACTCATGGTGACCCCACATACAACAGAACAAAATGTTGGCTGGTTTTGTGCCATCTTCATGACCGTTGGTACGCTCAGGTTCATTGTAGCAGCCACTGTGTATTTTGAGCGCCTTCTAACCCAGGGGGGTAATCTTCCAGAGCTATATGAAACAATATTGTATTGTGACCCAGAGGGCTTTCACTGGCTGATTTTTGGAAGTAGATCACCTGGCCTTTTGTCCTAGTCTGACTCTGTCTAGAAGATCTGATGAAACCTGTCCACCCTGGGTGACCCTCTGGTATCTGAAACACTGGGGCATAGCTTCCAGCATTATTAGCAGCATGCAAACCACCACAACAGGACAAACTGACTGTAGTTACTTACATCCCCCATTTTACAAGTGAGAAAATTAAGCCTCAGAGAGGCAAGGTGGCAGGTAGGAGGTAACACATTGAACTGATGGTGAAGCCAGGTTTGAATCCAGGTTCTTTTTGGCCCCATATGTTCCCTGTACCCTTCAACTGGCAGACCCTACCTCCTGAGGGCTCTGTACCCCTCTCCCTTCCATCTCCAGGACAGAGACACTTGGCCTCCTCCTGTATTCTCGGCTCCCACTGCCCAGTTTTCGCTGCTGCTGCCAAGTGCTCAGATCTGATTTGAATTTGGGGTTCTCTCCGCTGCAGACCCACAAAAGTTTTTTCTGGAATGTCACTCCGATTTCCAGACTTTGAAAATGTTTCAACAACGCAGTAAAAGGCAGGTCTTTGCCACAACAAAAGGGAGAAATATCACAGAGGAGTAAACGGAATCCCTGGCCTCTTTGGAGCATGTCTCAACAACTCTTTTTTCCTCCTTTTGCCCCCTTTTCTTTTTTCTTTTCCACAGACTCAGATCTTGTCAGGGAGGGTATTTTCCTGGCACTGATCAGGTGGTCCAGGGGCTGCCCTAAACTCAGCGGCTCCATCTTATAACAGATGCCTGGTCTTTAGTAAACTGAGAAAGCGCAAAGGCCTGCGTGCCGTGAGGTGCTTTCCTGACGACCACAATTACCCATATGGAAAAGCCATTCCAGCAGCACCCAGCCCCCGCGCCCTGCCCCCTGGCACACACTTGGTGCACCGTGGCTCCAGAAACACACCTTCCCAGAACGAAAATGTATGTGACATGTACAAAACGGCTTGATTTCAACTGATGGCTGGAAATTAAATGAATTTGAAATGTACATGCTCAAAAGCGATTTCGGCAGAAAGCGTACCCATTTAATATTGCATCACTAAATAAGGCCTTGCTCTGTAGGCAGGCCTGTAACATGATGAAAACCAGCAGTCAGACCCCACCTGGGTCCTCCATTCACCAAGGATACAGTACCCAGGGGCAGGGTGTGTGTGGGGATGTATGTGTGCGTGTGTCTGCGTGTGAGTTTGCATGAGTGTGTGTCAGCGTGAGTATGTGCCCTGTGGAAGTGTGTATGTGCATCTCTGTGAGGATATGGGAGTCTGTGCCAGCATGTGTGTGAGCCTGTGTGTAATTGTGTGGGTGTGTGAATGGTGAATATGTGTGAATCTGTATATAATCTGTGAGCCTGTATGGACTGTGAACATGTGAGTGTGTATATGGTCTGTGTGAGCTTGTGTGTGTCAGTGTGAGTATATGGTATGCGTTCAGTGTGTGCATAGCCTGTGAGTTTGCATATCTTCGTGTGTGTCAGTTTGCAAGAGTGTATGTCGGTGTGAGTATGTGTGCCCATGTGAGTGTGTATGTGCATCTGCATGAGGGTATGTGAGTCTGTGTGTGAGCGTACGTGTGAATGTATGTGGATGGTGAATATACGTGAGTGTATGTATAGTCTGAGTGTCTGTGTGTGTGTGGATTGTGAGTGTGTGAGTGTGTGTATAGTCTGTGAGTCTGTGCGTGTGTGTGAGATGGATTGAGAATACATGTGAGTGCGCTATAGGCTATAAGTCTGTGTTGTGTGAGTATGGATTGTGAATATACATGTGTATGTAGTCCATGAATTTGTGTACGTACATGTGGGTGAGAGCACGTCCCAAGTATGTGTGAGTATGAACAGTCTGTGAGTCTGTGTGTGATCTTGGGTGTGAGTGTGTGTCTGTATATATGTGTGTATGTGTGTGTGTACAAGTGTGTATGACCATGACCATGACCATGAGGGTGTATGTGAAGGAATGGAAGGAGGGACAAGGCATTGCCCTTCCATATTTTTCGAGTCAGCAAATGTCATCTGAGCACCTCCTACTACCTGGCGCTCAGTCCTTGGACGGGGTGGGGAGAGTGCTGATGACAGGAAAGTATAGGTCATGGCCTCTTAGAGACTATTTGGGGCCCTGAGACCAAGTCAAGGAAAAAGTTGAAGAGGAAGACCAGGTCATCTTTAAGTGCTGAGCTAGAAAGGGGAAGGAGGAATTAACTGATTATCCATCAGCTATCAACTCAACAGGAGCTGGTTTGGTTTTGTGGTTTTTACGCATCCATACGGAATCAGGAAGAAAACCTGAGCTCTGAAACCAGTTAATCCAGCGTATGGAGTCATCTCTACTTCTTGGTTGTGAGACTTTGGGGAAGTCATTTCCCTCTGAGCCTCAGTTTCCTTGCCAGTAAAATGGGACTAAAAAACTTAACACACTCATGGGGAGATCAAAAAGAATGTGTGTAAACCAACCCACTGTGGCCACTATACACGAATCTTCACTAAGTAATACCTTTCGTTCATATTATGATCATTTTTCCTGGGTGTGACCTGTGAGGTACACATATTCCCATTTTAGAGATGAGAAAACCAAGTTCCAATGGCCACACAGCCACACAGTGACAGAGTCAGGATTAGAACCCACAGCCATCTGGCTTCAAAGCCCATCATTTCCCTTAGGCTCTGGCTTTTAGAAGTACTGGTTTCAAAGGAGGGGTGCTTAACATGGGCAGCAGTAATCAGTGAAGTCCACAATTCACTGAGGTAGGAAGGACAGGCTAAGCAGAGTGACAGAGCTTTTAGTAGACACGGTGAGATAAGAAGTCACCTCTAGCAAAAGACTGAGGGGGCAAGTAGTTCCTCTCTGCTGGCTAGGGCAAGGCCCTAGGGGTAGAGAGATGCCCAAGACACAGTCATGGGCCCTCTTAAACACAGTTTCATCCTAGACAGATTATCCCTAACCAGTAATCATTCAACAGTAGCTATTGCCTCCTTCCCAAGGAGAGAGTTTGTCGCCCTTTCTAATGTTACGATCATCCAAAAAGGGATACTTCCTTGTGGGGCGGTGAGGACCTCATCAATGGCTAGGCTGGCATATTGTAGAACTGAACAGTGTCGAACATGCAACACTTCAATGGCTGGTGCAATTTAGTGTGATATTACCTATTCATTCAATCACATACTCAGCAAGCGTTTATTGAGCAACCTACTGTGTGCTACCACCCATCTGTCAGTTTGCTGTACTGTGGGGGCTTGCATGTTGCTGTGATGCTGGAAGCTATGCCACCAGTATTTCAAATACCATCAGGGTCGTCCATGGTGGACAGGTTTCAGCAGAGCTTCCAGATTAAGACAGACTAGGAAGAAAGAACTAGGAAGCGCTCTACTTCTGAAAATTAGCCACTGAAACCCTATGGGTCAAAATAGGATATTGTCCAACAGAGTGCTAGAAGATGAGCCTCCTAGGTTGGAAGGCAACAATGGAGTTAAACATGGCACCAGTCATGAAGCTGGTGAAGGACTGGGAAACATGTTGTTCTATTGTACATGTTTAGAGCCAAACTGATGGCAGCTGTCAACAATTTTGTGCTAAGACTTGTGCTATGCTCACGGGATACAGTTAACAAAATGTAACCCTTGCCCTCAAGAAGTTCCTTTTCTAGCTTAACTCTCTCCCTCTGCCCTCATTCATTCTCTGATTCTTTTTTAAGTGACATTTACACAGACCCAAAAGATATTCTTGATGATTTGTTTTAGCTACGGACTAAATTTGGTGGGTCACGGTTTTAACTCTCTAAACAAGTATGTTTAATGTTTGGTATTTATTGTCTTTTTTTTTTTTTAATGCTTTTAAACAAATAATTTAGGCTATTTTTACTAGCATGAGGTCTTGGATAGACTTCTTCTACAGTAGGGGTTCTCATTGTGAGCACTGGTGACATTTGGGGCAATATAATTGTTTGTTGTAGGGGCTTCCCTATGTTAACAGCGTCCCTGGCCTCTACCCATTAGATGCCACTAATGTTCCATCCACCCCAAGTTGTGACAACCAAAAATGTCTCCAGAAACTGTCAAATGTCCCTTGGGGTCAAAATTGCCCCTAGAAGAGAACAACTGTCCTAAAGGACTCTCTCCACCAATGCAAGGTCCGAATGGAAATTCAGCATCCTTACACCTAAAGGTTGGTGGTTTGAACTCACCCAGCGGTGCCATGGAAAAAAGGTGTGGAGACAGCTTCTATAAAGATTACAGCCAAGAAAACTCTATGGAGCAGTTCTGCTCTGTAACACATGGGTCACCATGAGCTGGAATTGACTCGACAGCAATGGATTTGGTTGCACCTTTGAATTTATAGGAGCCCTGGTGGCAGTGGTTAAAGTGCACAGCTGCTAATCAAAAGGTTGGCAGTTCGAACCCACCAGCCAGTCCACGGGAGAAAGATGTGGCAGTCTGCTTCCATAAAGATTAACTGCCTTGACAACCCTGTGGGGCAGTTCTTCTCTGTCCAATAGGGTCACTATGAGTTGGAATCGACTCAACAGCAGTGGGTAAATAATTTATAACTCCATAGCACCTACGCAAAATAATCACTTGAAAAATAAAACATCACCAACCACCTACTGTGCGCTAGGTGGAGAGGAGAGAGCATGGGTTCTAGGCGAGACAGTCTGATAATCAAACACCACATTAAACACAGTGCAAACTGAATATCAGTTTCCTCAGTGGTAAGAGGTACTATTGTGAGAATTTAAGTGAAAAACAAATTGCGCAAAGCACAAAGCAGGTGTCTAAACAACATGAACCCCTACTTTTCTCCAGTGCTGCCCCTACTTTTCTAGACCTGGGTGTCAGCTGTGGCATATGCAATCAGCTAGCAAGTTTACCACCTGACCCCACTCTCCTCACCAACCAAGCAGCAAGCTAACACGCAGTCCCCTTGGGAATCCAGGCCAAACAGATACCCAAGTGTTTCTGAGTTGGTGACCTCCAGCGTCTGGAGTACACTCATCACCCCTCCCCACCCCCCCCCCTCCCCGCTCCCCAGCTGCCCATCTTTTATTCCACTCACACACAAGTTTTCAGAGTCATCAAAAAAAAAAAAAAAAAAAAAGGGTTTCCACAAGGCCAGGTTTCGAAAGCATAAAATTAGCTACAGAAAGTTCTGAACTTTATCTATCATGTTATTGGGCAAATGTTGTATTCCAATTGCATTCGTTTAAAGCAGCTCTCGGAGGGGTTCTGGGAAACCTGTTGAGCAGTGATTTTAGGTTTCATTAGTCACCAGTCACCAGACGCATGGGCATCGTAGCGTTCTGTGCACCACGGTTTGTAAGCAGCTGAAAACCTGGGATCAAGTGCAAGCAGGGCTCTGGCTGCCAAATTTCAAGGCAGGGGAAAAAAAAAGAAATCTGGAATGTGTTTCTACTTACTGTCCATTCCAGTAAAATGAAACGATCTCTCCTCCAAACATGTGTTACTGCTTAGACCAGAAACTGTATATATTGGTCTAAATCCAGAATGGTCTATGTGACATATTACTCTGTATGACAAAATTACTACAACCTGCATTCTCTGTAGAAATGCCTGTTGCAACAGTATTGGATGATAATTTGTTGTACAACAAAAGTACATAATAATCTCATGTCAGTGTGGGCCAGGCCGGGAGATTTTCAAAAGGAAAGTTCAGATGCATGCGGACCAGGGCCCAATATGCACTCCCTAACCACCCCCAAAAGGACCCCTGGTGGCACAGTGGTTAAGTGCTCGACTGCTTAAGGAAAGGTCGGTGGTTTGAACCCCCCAGCAGCTCTGTGGGAGAAAGATGTGGCAGTCTGCTTCCGTAGAGATTACAGGCTTGGAAACCCTATGGGGTAGCTGTACTCTGTCCTAGAGGATCGCTATGAGTCGGAATGGACACACTACAGAAACAGGTTTGGTTTTGCGTTAACCACCCCCCTCCCAAGCCCACTCACCTCCCCACGCATGCTCATACGCTGTGTAATAAGAATGGGAGAAAGTGGGGCTTTATTTATAACATACGATATTCCACTTGAAAGTGACAAGAATACACACACACACACTACACACAACGTGAGCATAAAACTAAAAATAAAGCCAAAGGAAACCTGGTATTCTCAGGCATGAGGCATCAGTGGCCAGACCTGGATCATCTACCAGAAGGTGAAAAAAGGTAAAGAAGCCAAAAGGAAGGAATGTTTCTCTTTCAGCACGGAGCAAAGCCACGTGAATTCCTCAAGACCCCCTCAAACCACAGCCCCCTCTTTGGCCCTTGCCTGGGCTAAAGTTTCATTACGAACCCCGGGCCCGGTTCCAATCCTCTCATCTGTCCCTCTAACCGGCTCCGACAGATCACTCTGCGGTACATGGATTCTCGTTGGGATAATGTCTTGGAGAGTAACAACCTGAAATATGACCCAGTCGGAGTTCGTTAACGGTAAAGCATTTCTTTATGACACTTTTCACAAAGCAAGGTTGCAAACCGGGGAGAAATATATGACTAGAAAAATTGGATGCAGAACATAAAACAGCTCAATTGCTAATACATTTTAGTGTGACACCATTTTTCCTGATGTGGAAACTTTGGTTATAGGAAAACGTTAAAACATTCTTTTCTCTTCCCTCCCTCCTTCATTCTCTTCATTCCTTTCCTTTCTTCCTTCTTTCATCTTTTCTCTCCTCCCTCTCTCTTTCCTTTCTTCTTTTCTTCCATTTTCTCTCCCAAAGGGGGAAAGAGATTTCTTTGGAGAGCTTCCTCAGAGTCTCCTTTCCAGAATGTTCTTCAGGGGATGAGAACATTCAAACCCCACTCATCCCCCCAGATCACATCTTTTAAGTATCAAACCTTCTATTCTCCCGGAAAGTTAGCTGGGCTCTTCTCACACATACTTAAGACGTTCCTATAAAGGGAAAGATCCCATAAAATGCCTTTTATATCCCAATTACATCAAAATCTAACAATTTGTCTCTTATCAAGGGCAATGATTTAAGCTACCGGAGCTGAAGGAAACTCAGCCTCCTGTAGTGTCAGCCTGTGCACCCAGAGCTGTATTCTGGGTTTGGTGACCATCGAAAATATATCTTCTTAGAGTTTTTTGGTTCAATAAAACCTGAAACATATTTTGCCTGGCATTTTTCCTCAGGATTTTTAAACCCATGTGTACTTTATGGCAAATGAGATCCATATGTCCCTGATTCATTGATACTTAAGCCATTAGGATGCTGTTTTGTAAGAGCACTTTGATGTCCAAGGGCCATGAAGCTGTTTGGAGGACTTTTTCTTAACAAACAGGAAGTTTTCCCTTCTCTGGGAGTAAACAAAGTGATAGGTCAGCTCCCCAAGAGTGTGGGGCAGTGAGGGGAAGTGGCTCTGGCCTGTCAGGGTGTGTTTGTCCAGCTTGTCCACAGGACAGCTCCAAGACCCTGCCTCAGGGAGGGGAGGAAGAGGGTCTTGTGTAAGGAGGCTCAGAGCCGGGATTGGGCCTGGCCCTGGCGCCTGGGTCATTAGTGCCCTGCCCACATCCCTAGGCCTCAGACCCATCTCCCACAGTGGACTTAACATGACTTGGCATGTTTATAGCGTTTTATGGGCCATCAAAACAAACATGTGACAAAACAAACAGCAAAATACCATGGCTGGGGGCGGCCAGGGAGGATGTTATTTGTCCTCCTTTCTTCAGGAGAACTGTAAAGATTGCGTCCAGGGTTGGTCCAGGGAATGGGGAGGAGTCAAGAAGCGGAGGGGGGAGGGCATCCCCAGATCACAGAGACCATTACCAGGTACCTGAAGGGCTATGGTATTCGAGTACGGGGATTCAAGTGTTAGGGACCTGCCTGTACCTTATGAGGTCCAGGTGACCCCATTACCACCAGGGGCAAGAAAAAGAGCCAGGGCTATGGACTCTGGCATGCCTGGGTTTGGAATCTCAGCTCTGCCACCTACCAGCTTGGGAAAGTGACTTGACTCACCTGTCCCTCAGTTTCCCCCTCTGTCAGCAGAGCTTTGAGAAACCATGCCAGCTGCACCCCCTTACCCAAACCCTCACTCTCACCTATGATGGACATTTATCACTTGTTTGGCTTTCCACCATTTATCCACTCTTTCTTGTCTGCCCACTGATCCTTCTTGGGTGTTTTCTGAGTGGGAGGTGTTGGCTACTTGCCTGACCCAAAAAGCCAGATTCTCCCCCTCCTCACGCTTGTGCCACCAGGGGCAGACACATGACTTAGGCTCAGCCAGCAGGTTTTTTGTTTTTAATTATTGTAAATATATATACAACACAACATTTTCCAGTTGAATGTTTTTCACAGGTACAGTTTAGTTAACATCAATGACATTAATCATGTTGTGCAGCCATCATCATTGCCAAATTTTCCATCACCGTAAGCATATACTCAGTGCTCCCTAAACAATGGTTTCCCCCTCTCCCCTCTCACCCCTGGTAACCACTAATAAACTTTGGTCTCTATGTATTTGCCTATTCTGATATTTCCTATAAGCAGGATCATACAATATTTGTCCCTTTGTGACTGATTTATTTCACTCGGCATAGTGTTTCCAAGGTTCATCCACGTAATAGCATTTATCAGGACTTCATTTGTCTTTGTGGGTGAGTAATATTCCATTGTATGGATATGACACATTGTGTTTATCTGTTCATCCAAGCAGATGCTTTTTGAATCTTGAACTTGTGACTGAGCATGTGAGGATGGCTAGAGGTCAGACTCCCAGCAGCAGCAATGGGGCTGAGGAACCAGTGTGCATCTGCTGCATGCTCCTGCCTCCTGGCCCTGGGACAGCCTTGGCTCCCACTCATGGTCCAGTCCTGACTCTCCAACCTCTTGTCAATTCTGGATGCCACCAAAGTTCTTCTAATGAGGACATTTTTTTGGTTAAGACAGAGGAATTTTCTGTTGCTTGCAAGGACAAACCCTGACAGATCCATACCCCTATACCCAGAGGCCCCTGCACCTGCCTAATGTTTGTTCTGACTTCAACCCTAATCATAATCCTTATTCCAGGACAGCTTCTCTCCTACCACAACCCCCCACCCTTCCTGCTCTCTCACTCCCCTACATGTGTTCTTCACCTTCCTGTCTCTCAAGCTCTCCTTTTTTCTCCCCCTGTGCCCTCTAGTCTTCTGTGCCAGTGTGTAGAGGCCATCTGCACCCTCTGTGTTGCAGGTGGGACTAACTCTAGAAGTGATCACAAGACCCAGAGCTGGCCAATTAGAGAATGCCATTCCCCTGGACATAGTCATTGGTTCAGGAGCAGGCACATGACTTAAGTTGGTCCAATATGAGTAGATGTTGTATGGAATTTGCTGTAATTCTTGGGGGAGTAAAGCTCCCTTTTAGCTGGAGCCATTGAACTAGTTAGTTGTAGACTTGGAGCTGCAGGGGGAGAAGGTGGAAGCTGCAAGGGGAGAAACTACCTGAAAGTGAGACCAACACAATAGAAAGTAGAGCCCAGGAATTAAGACAGAATCCTGAGGACATTGTTTAAACCCCTGGATCCAGCCATGCCTGAAGCCGTCACATCCCTTGACTTGCTAGATATGTGAGCCAATCTACTTAACCCAGTTGACATTGAGGTTTCGACACTTAAAACTGAAAGACACCTGTTTAATACACACCTTAGACCTTCACTTGAACCAATCCTTTGCCAATCTATTTAACTGCCTTGGTTCCTTGTCCTTGACTATTCACACCGAGCAAAACCCCAACCCTAGATTAATCCAACTGTTGACCTTCCTGGTTCCAGTTCATAGGATGCAGCAGAGTACTGTCAGGAACACCAGACCAGACAGAATGGAGCCACTTCAACTTCATGGTCTCCAACCCCAACTCAGGCCTTGATGGTGTCCTTTGATAATGCTAAGTACCCTTGGTGAGCTCCCTAATCCCCAACCCAAGGTAGCTACCCCAAACTCAATTTCCTCTTGGAAATCCTTAGCCTCACCAGTTCCCTGCTACTCTCAGCAGATGTTCTTACTTCCTGCTTCCATGAGAAAAGAAGCTCTAAAATCACCCTAAGAAAAACACTAACTAGATAGTAGGTAAGTGGTAGCTTTGGTGAAGGGTAAGACAGTACATAATACTGGGGAAGTCAGTACCATGTGACTAAAGCGAAGTCATAGAAGCTTCACAGACACATCCAAACAAACTTACTTAAGGGACTAACTTACTGGGCTGAGGGCTGGGGACCACAGTCTCAGGAAACATCTAGCTCAACTCGTATAGCATAGTTGATAAAGAAAACGTTCTCCATCCGACTGTAGCGAGTAGCATCTAGGGTATTAAAGCCTGCTAGCCGTCATTTAATATACATCTACTGGTCCCATACCAGCTGGAAAAAAGGACAATGAAGAAAAGCAAAGACACAAGGAAAAGATTAGTCCAAAGAGCTAATGAACCACAACTACCACAATCCCCACCAGCCTAAGCCCTGAACAACTATATGGTGCCCAGGTACCACCACCAACTGCTCTGACAGGGATCACAATAGATCCCAAACAGAATGGAGGAAAAATGTAGCACAAAATTCAAATTCACAAAAAAAAAAAAAAAAAGATTAGACTTTCTGGTCTGACAGAGATTGAAGAAATCTCAAGGTTATGGCCCAAAGACACCCTTTTAACTCAGTACTGAAATCACTCCTGAGGTTCACCCTTCAGCCAAAGATTAGACAGGTCTATAGAGCAAACAATAACACACATGAGGAATGTGCTCACAGTTCAATCATATATAAGAGACTAAATGGGTACATCAGCCCCAAACCAAAGACAAGAAGGCAGAAATGGACAGGAAAGCTAGACAAATGGAAACAGGGAACTCAGGGTGGAGAAGCGGAAAGCGTCGACACATCATGGGGTTGGCAACCAATGCCACAAAACAATTTGTGTGTTAACTGCTTAATGGAAAACTAATTTGCTCTGTCAAAGCAAATTAGTTCTGGAATGGAAAATTCCAGAACACTTGATTGTGCTCATGAGGAACCTGTACTTAGACCAAGAGGTAGTCTTTCAAACAGAACAAGGGGATACTGCGTGGTTTAAAGGTGTGGATCAGGGTTGTATTCTTTCACCATACCTATTCAATTTGTATGCTGTGCAAACAATCCGAGATGCTGGAATATATGAAGAAGAATGGGTCATCAGGATTGGAGGAAGACTTATTAACAACCTGCATTATGCAGATGACACAACCTTGCTTGCTGAAAGTGAAGAGGAAGCACTTACTGATGAAGATCAAAGACTACAGCCTTCAGTACGGATTACACCTCAACATAAAGAAAACAAAATCCTGACAGCTGGACCAATAAGAAACATGATAAATGGAGAAAAGATTGAAGTTGTCAAGGATTTCATTTTACCTGGACCCACAATCAACGACCATGGAAGCAGCATTCAAGAAATCAAATGATGCATTGCATTAGGCAAATCTGCTGTAGAAGACCGCTTTCAAGTGTTAAAAAGCAAAGATGTCACTTTAAGGACTAAGGTGCACCTGACTATGCTGTTTTCAATCACCTCATATGCATGCAAAAGCTGGACAATGCATAAGGAAGATCGAAGAAGAATTGATGCCTTTGAATTATGGTGTTGGTGAAGAATATTGAATGGACTGCTAGAGGAATGAACAAATCTGCCTTGGAAGAAGTGCAGCCAGAATGCTGTACTTCTTAGAAGCACGCATGGCAAGAGTTTGTCTCACATACTTTGGACATGATATCAGGAGGGATCAGTCCCTGGAGAAGGACATGATGCTTGTTAAAGTAGAAAAAAGTAGAGGGACAGTGAAAAAGAGGAGGACCCTCGACAAGATGGATTGACACAGTGGCAGTAACAATGGGCTGAAGCATAACAACAATTGTGAGAATGGTGCAGGACTGGGCAGTGTTTCATTCTGTTGTGCATAGGGTCTCTATGAGCCAGAACTGACCCAACGGCACCTAACAACAACAATTTGCTCTGTAAACTTTCACCTAAAGCACAATAAAAAATAAGTAAATAAATAAAGATCACCTTCAGCTTTCTGCCCTCTCTGTCCAGACACTAGCCCCACAAAATTGTACTTGTAGGCACCCCGTCCTTTCCTTCTTGGATCTTGTCCAGGAGGAGGGGTGGGTGCCACTGGTCCAAGGCTGAATCTCCATTCCTTTTATTTGGTTTTGGGATCAGGCTGACTAAGTTCAAACCCAGCTCTGCCACAAAACTGACCACACATTGCCGTGGTTGCTGTGGCTTGGCTCCCTATGATTGGGCCATTCTGGCTTTGTCGCATTGCAGAGGACAGCTCATGTCCCCAGAATGATCATGGCTGCGTAATCGCAACAGGATTGTTCACAAGCAATGTCAGGTCATTATTACGTGGCCTTTAGATCATGTAGCCACCACCGCCTGTCTGTCAGTTTGTCAGACTGTGGTGGCTTCCACGTTGCTATGATGCCATTGATATTTCAAATACCAGCAGGGTCACCCATGATGGACAGGCTTCAGCAGAGCTGAAACTACACAGTGGCCACAAGAATGGACTCAAGCATGCCAAAGATCATGAAGACAGCACAGGGAGCAGGCAACATCTCCTTCTGTTGTACATTAGGTCTCTGTAAGTTGGAGCTGACTTGAGGGCAGCTGACAATAACAACAACAAGATCAGGTAGCAATATGGTCCTGGTGGTATGAGAACAAATTATTGCCGTAACTCAATTTTTATACCTACACAAAGCATTTGCATTGAAGTTCCTGGGGAATGGGGCTGGAAGTAGAGCAGGTGTCTTAGTCAGGGTTCTCTAGAGAAACAGAACCAGTAAAATACAGACATTTTACTGAGAGATATATTTACTGAGAGAGATTTGTTTTGAGGAATTGGCTATTGTGGAGGCTTTTAAGTCCAAAATCCGTAGGTCAGGCAACAGGCTGGAAATTCCCACAGTCTTGTGTCCAAAATCCGTAGATCAGGCAGTGAGGAAGTGAGAGGAATTCTGGCAGAATATCTATTTATAACATGAAGGCAAAATTCTCCCTCAGGAAACCTCCAATTTTGCTCTTAAGACCTTCAACTGATTGGATAAGGCCCACCCATAATATGGCGGGTAATGTGGTTTACTTAAGGTCAACTGATTTGAATGCTAATCACATGTACATACTGCATGGCAACGTCTAGACTAGTGTTTGACCAAACTACTGGGCACCATAGCCCAGCCAAGTTGACCTAAAAGTAACCATCACGGTGGGAGACAAAAGGCTTGGAAGACTTCCACTCAAACCTTCCCACCACCTGGCAAGACCCCTGCTGAACAAACAGGCCAAAACTCACCACCGCCACCGCGTGTGGGCATCTCTTAGAAAACAGCTGGGAGAAACCAGAGAAGGCACACTGCCTGCACCCCCTAACCTAGTATCATCTATGGTCTTCCTATGACCAGCCCCCTTTGAGCTTATTGCTCAAAGTCACAACTTGTAAAGACGTGTGTTGGAATGCTCATTCTCACCAGTCCTCAAAGGCAGTGGGTTCAAAGGAAGATTCTACCATGTGATCTTGGATACGCGATTTAGCCTTTCTGAGTTTTGGCTTCTTCATCTGCAAGATGACGATGATGGTGGCCCCTCCTGGGAGGGCTGCTGGGAAAGCTGGATGAGGGGGCGGAATGTAGCTCAGCACTGTGCCTTGCGTGGGGTCAGCACACAATGAATAGTGTTGTTGTTGCTTATCTCATCACCCACCCACCCAACTGGCATGTTCAACCTTTTACATCTCATTAATTCCCCACCCCACCCTATAAACTCATCTCTTAAAATTAAAATAAAACAAAAACCCACCAATCATTCAGGCTAAAGTTGAAGAAATTGAAGATTTTTATCAGCTGCTGCAGTCTGAAATTATCAAACATGAAATCAAGATGCATTGATAATCACTGGTGATTGGAATGCAAAAGTTGGAAAGAAAGAAGAATCAGTAGTTGGAAAATATGGCCTTGGTGATAGAAACAATGCCAGAGATCTAATGATAGAATTTTGCAAGACCAATGACTTCTTCATTGCAAATACCTTCTTTCACCAACATAAATGGCAACTATACACATGGACCTCGCCAGATGGAACACACAAGAATCAAATTGACTACATCTATGGAAAGAGACAATGGAAAAGCTCAATATTATCAGTCAGAACAAGGCCAGGGGCTGACTGTGGAACAGACCATCAATTGCTCATATGCAAGTTAAAGCTAAAGCTGAAGAAAATCAGAGCAAGTCCATGAGAACCAAAATATGACCTTGAGTATATCCCACCTGAATTTAGAGACCATCTCAAGAATAGATTTGATGCACTGAACACTAGCGACCGAAGACCAGACGAGTTGTGGAATGACATCAAGGACATCATACATGAAGAAAGCAAGAGGTCACTGAAAAGACAGGAAAGAAAGAAAAGACCAAGATGGATGTCAGAGGAGACTCTGAAAATTGCTCACAAACATCGAGCAGCTAAAGCAAAAGGAAGAAATGATGGAGTAAAAGAACTGAACAGAAGATTTCAAAGGGCCTCTTGAGAAGACAAAGTAAAGTATTATAATGACACGAGCAAAGAGCTGGAGATAGAAAATCAAAAGGGAAGAACATGCTTGGCATTTCTCAAGCTGAAAGAATTGAGGAAAAAATTCAAGCCTCGAGTTGCAACAGTGAAGGATTCCATGGGGAAAATATTAAACGACGCAGGAAGCATCAAAAGAAGATGGAAGGAATACACGGGGTCATTATACCAAAAAGAAATAGTTGATGTTCAACCATTTCAAGAGGTGGCATATGATCAGGAACCAATGGTACTGAAGGAAGAAGTCCAAGCTGCTCTGAAGGCATTGGTGAGAAACAAGGCTCCAGGAATTGATGGAATATCAATTGAGATGTTTCAACAAACAGATGCAGCGCTGGAGGTGCTCACTCGTCTATGCCAAAAAACATGGAAGACAGCTTCCTGGCCAACCGACTGGAAGAGATCCATATTTATGCCTATTCCCAAGAAAGGTGATCCAACCGAATGTGGGAATTATAGAACAATATCATTAATATCACACACAAGCAAAATTTTGCTGAAAATCATTCAAAAACAGCTGCAGCAGTTTATCGACAGGGAACTGCCAGAAATTCAGGTCGGTTTCAGAAGAGGATGTGGAACCAGGGATAACAATGCTGATGTCAGATGGATCTTGGCTGAAAGCAGAGAATACCAGAAGGATGTTTACCTGTGTTTTATTGACTATGCAAAGGCATTTGACTACATGGGTCATAACAAATTATGGACATTGCGAAGAATGGGAATTCCAGAATACTTAATTGTGCTCATGAGGAAACTTTACATAGCTCAAGAGGCAGTTGTTCAGACAGAACAAGGGGATACTGATTGGTTTAAAGTCAGGAAAGGTGTGCGTCAGGGTTGTATTCTTTCACCATACCTATTGAATTTGTATGCTGAGCAAATAATACGAGAAGCTGGACTATATGAAGAAGAACAGGGCATCAGGATTGGAGGAAGACTTCTTAACAACCTGCGTTATGCAGATGACACAACCTTGCTTGCTGAAAGTGAAGAGGACTTGAAGCACTTACTAATGAAGATCAAAGACCACAGCCTTCAGTGCGGATTGCACCTCAACATAAAGAAAACAAAAATCCTCACAACTGGACCAATGAGCAACATCATGATAAACGGAAAAAAGATTGAAGTTGTCAAGGATTTCATTTTACTTGGATCCACAATCAACAGTCATGGAAGCAGCAGTCAAGAAATCAAAAGATGCATTGCATTGGGCAAATCTGCTGCAAAGGACCTCTTTAAAGCGTTGAAGAGCAAAGATGTCACCGTGAAGACTAAGGTGGGCCTTACCCAAGCCATGGTATTTTCAATCGCATCCTATGCATATGAAAGCTGGACAATGAATAAGGAAGACCGAAGAAGAGTTGACACCTTTGAATTGCGGTGTTGGTGAAGAATGTTGAATATACCATGGACTGCCAAAAGAAAGAACAAATCTTTCTTGGAAGAAGTACAACCAGAATGGTCCTTAGAAGCAAGGATGGCGAGACTGCGTCAGACATACTTTGGACATGTTGTCAGGAGGGATCAGTCCCTGGAAAAGGACATCATGCTTGGCAGAGTACAGGGTCAACAGAAAAGAGGAAGACCCTCAACAAGGTGGATTGACAGAGTGGTTGCAACAATGAGCTCAAGCATAACAACGATTGTAAGGATGGCTCCGAACTGGGCAGTGTTTCGTTCTGTTGTGCATAAGTTCGCTATGAGTCAGAACCGACTCAACGGCACCTAACAACAACATATGCAGATGACTCAAACTTGCTTGCTGAAAGTGAAGAGGACTTGAAGCACTTATTGATGGATTACACCTCAACATAAAGAAAACAAAAATCCCCACAATTTGGATCAATAAGCAACGTCATGATAAACAGAGAAAAGACTCAGGTTGTCAAGGATTTCATTTTACTTGGATCCACAACGCTCAGAGAAGCAGGAGTCAAAAAATCAAAAGATGAGTTGCATTGGGCAAATCTGCTGCGAAAGACCTCTTTAAAATGTTAAAAAGCAAAGATGTCACCTTGAAGACTAAGGTGCACCTGACCCAAGCCATGGTGTTTTCAATCGCCTCATCGGCATGTGAAAGCTGGACAATGAACAAGAAAGGCAGAAGAAAAATTGATGCCTTTGAATTATGGTGTTGGCAAAGAATATTGAATATACCATGGACTGCCAGAAGAATGAACAAATCTGTCTTGGAAGAAGTACAGCCAGAATGCTCTTTAGAAGCAAGGATGATGAGACTTCATCTCACATGCTTTAGACATGTTATCAGGAGGGACCAGTCCCTGGAGAAAGACATGATGATTGTTAAGGTAGAGGGCCATCAAAAAAGAGGAAGACCCTCAATGAGATGGATTGACACAGTGGCTGCACACAATGGGCTCAAGCATAACAATGATTTCGAGGATGGTGCAGGACTGGGCAGTGTTTCGTTCTGATGTACATAGGGTCACTATGAGTCAGAATCGACTCACTGACACCTAACAACAACAACAAGCCTTCGGGTTCTCATCAGGGGATAGTGTGACTTTCAATGCTGGTCTGAGATTCCAGTCATGTGCAGAAGTCCCAGGTTCACGAGAGAGGCAGGGACAGTGTCTGTGGGGCCACCGCTATCTCCCCATTGCCTGGCACAACCACCACCACCACCAGTTGCCATCGAGTTCAACTGTGACTCATGGCAACCCCGTGTCTCTCAAAGTAGAATTGTGCTCCATAGGGTTTCCTTTGGTTGATTTTTCAGAAGTAGATTCACAGTCCTTTCTTCTGAGGGACCTCTGGGTGGACTCTAACCTCCAACCTTTCAACTAGCAGCTGAGCACATTAACTGTTTATACCACCTAGGGACTCTTGCCTGGCACATGCTTCCAGAATCACCTTTTTTCCTTTGAGCAAATATTTATTGAAGGGTTACTATGTGCTGGCACTGCTCCAGGAGCTGGCCATACCGTAGAGGGCAAAACAGACATGCTTCTGCCCTCTTGGGGTTTACATTCTACTGGGGGAGACAGATATGAAACACGTAAACATATAACTATAAAAGATGACCAGTGCAGTGGAGATAGGTAATGGGAAGTGTGCCCATGGGGCCTTTAAGCAAAACCAGAAAGAATTAAGTGGGAGTAATACACAAGGTCTCCATGACTCAGAGCCAACTCAACAGCAACTCACAACAGACATGCAAAGGAGGGCAGTGGTAGAATTCTCACTTTCCATACGGGAGACCTGGGTTCGATTTCCGGCCAATGCACCTCATCTATAGCCACCACCTGTTTGTTAGTGGAGGCTTGTGTGTTGCTACGATGCCAGACAGGTTTCAGCAGAGCTTTCAGCCTAAGATGGACTAGGAGGAAAGCGTCATGATCTACTTTTGGAGACTGGCCAGTGAAAACTCTATGGATCACAACTGTCTCTTCAGTCAATCCTGGGGATGGTGCAGGACCAGGCAGCATTTTGTTCCTTTCTGCATGGGGTCACCATGATTCAGGGGTCTACTCCATGGCAGCTAACGACAACAACACTGTGTCCCTGTAGGGGCTCCTATTGAGTGGCCTGTGAGACAACAATAGAGATAGCTGCAGTTGAAGAATGAGTCTAGGGGAATAACTCAATTCCAGTTTTTCCAAAAATATGTTGTACCAATGACCTGATGCTCTTCCAGTTCTGTGGTTGCATAAGTTCGGGAATGTGGTAGACCATGTATCACCCAATTAGGGCTTCGCAAACCATTTTGGCACATAGAGCTCTCCTTGCAGAGAGGAAACCTGTCTAGCTTTGTTTAAACCTGTGCTTTATGCATTATTTGATCAAGGAATCATGTGTGTGCATTCGCATGTGTGTGTGTAGCACCTATTAATATGCCCTGGCACAGAAATTCTGTGGAACCCCCTTTAGGAAATGGTGATCTAATTGTATAATTATTAGTTAAAAAAATTTAATGGCCTCCCTAGCCAATGTAGGCTCACAATGAACACAGAGCAGACCAATTTGTGGGAGCCCTTCAGACACACTACCCTAAAACACCCCTTCCTCCCGGAAACCCCAAAGTGGAATTCCACAGATAATTCCCATGTGAGGCTTGAAGTCTTCTACAGGCACTGCCTGTTGAAGTAAAAGTATCCCTGGAGGTGGTTCACCAACATTCATTCATTTATTCATTCAATGAACTTGTCTGTGCTTGATACCAAGAGCAAGAAAAAAAACAAAAACAAACCTGTTGCCATCAAGTTGATTCCGACGCATAAGGACCCTGTAGGACAGAGTAGAACTGCCCCATAGGGTTTCCAAGAAGTGGCTGGTTAGCAGCCGAGCTCTTGACCACTGCCATACTGAGAGACAGATAAAGAAGGCACTGTCTTCACCCTCAAGGAGCTCATGGTTTCGTGAGAAAGTACTTAAGCCAATCTTTAGAACATGATAGGTAAGGGCCAAAATTGAGGTGTGTAGAAATTACACTAGGAACCCGGAGGCTCACTTGATTAGTTCACTGGAGAGGCCTCAGGTAGGCTTTCATGATGAGGTAGCATTTGAGCAGGACTTTGACAGCTCAGGAGTGCCTGGGTGGTACAAAAGGTTAAAGTGCTATCCTGCTAACCAAAAGGTTGGAGGTTAGAGTGTACCCAGAGGTGCCTCAGAAGAAAGGCCTGACAATCTACTTCTGAAAAATTAGCCACTGAAAGCCCAAAGGAGCACAGTTCTGCTCTGACAAACATGGGGTTGCCATGAGTCGAAATCGACTCAACAGAATTTTTTTTTTTTTTACAGCTCAACAGGTGATTCCCAAGTAGAAGGATGGAGGACAGAGCAACGTAAAGGGCATTTTGGAGGAAAAGCATAGGGTACCTAGGGTTGGCCTACCTGCTGCATCCTTTAACAAGATGGAGGACCCAGAGACTCTGTGATACCCTAACAGCTCTCTCCACACCCACCATAGGGCTCCCCAGTCCTTTCTTCCTCAGCAGCCCAAGTAACCTTCAATGGGAAACCTGATTATATGATCCACCTGCTCAGAATTCTTCAGTGGTGTCCCAGACCTTTCAAGGTAAGGGTCAAAATCCTCAAAATGGCCTGTGAGGCCCTACCTATCCCATCCCCAGCCCGTTTCTCATTTCCTGCAATCCTCTTACTGCTCTCTGTTCCCCAACCAGTTCGGCCATTCCCATGCTCAGACCTGCAATTCTCCTTCCCACTTCCCACTTTGCCAATGCTGTTCCCTCTGCCTGGAATGCTCTTACTAGGCCGTCCCCACCCTCCTTAGTTGGGTGTACTTGTATTCCTCCTGCAAGTCCCAAACGTTACTCATTTAAGAAGATGCCCTGACTCTTCAGATGATTTCAGGTCTCATCACAGCCCTCTGAATTTTCTGTCACAGCACTTATCATAAAGTGTCACAATAAATTTCATTATCTGCTTATTCAATTAAAATCTATCTCTCCCACTAGTTCCACAGGGTCAGGCATATGGTAAGCACCTACTAAATATTTGTTGCATACATTAACGAACATTAGTGAAATATCAGGGACTGTTATTTTTTTTTTAGTTACAGGGAGGGGGATTAGAGAGAAATGATTAGAGACAGAGGGCACATGACACTGAATCCATTAGGGTTCAACCAGAGACTCAGAACAGCAGGAGATATACATTAAAAGATGTATTGCCAGGAACTGGCTAACGTGATTGTGGGGGCAGGCTAAGCAAGTCTGAAATCCTTGGAGGAAGGGCTTGGAGATCTACTTTTGAAATATCACAGCCATTGAAAACCCTAGGGAGCACATTCTACTCTGACACATGCGGGGCCTCCATGAATTGGAACCAACTCTATGGCAACTAGTATTGATAACCCAGATGATCTGGGGGTAATCCCTCTTACTTAAAGTCAGCTGATCATGGCCTTCAGTCACATCTACAAAACACCAAGATAACTGGTGGCTATAGCCTAGCCAAGTTGACACATCAAAAAAACATCATAGACATCAAACTAAACCTAGTTTCAAAACTGGGAGGCAACATATTAAAGCCAAAAGATATTGAGCTTCAGAATCAGGCAGACCAGTTCTCCTTCTGCAGCTTTTAGCTGAGTGACCGCAGTGTGGCAGAGAGTGGCTGGCTCTTCAGCAAATGTGTTTCTTCTTTTTCCTGGGCACGCATAGCTAGTCTTCCTTTCCCAGCTTCCCTTGCAGTTAGGGGCATGTGGCTGAGTTCTAGTCAATAAAATAGGAGAAAAGTTGTGTGACACTTCCAGATCTGGCCCGTACAACCTTGCCGGCTCTCCCCCATGCCATTTCCCCTTCTGACTAGCTAGAATTGAGATGACTCCCAAGACAACTCTGAAATATTCATGTTGGAGATAGAAGCACTTACATTACTCTGGGTCCCTGATGACTGCAGAGAAAAGGCTGTCCTACTGACTTTTTTATCCACCCACTATGTTATGTGAGCAATAAATAAACTTCATAGTATTATTTAAGACTATATATAAATATATGCATGTATATGCACACACAAAGATATACATATAAATATATATGTGTGTATCTGTGTTCAGTATTTGGGTCTGTTTGTTACAGCAGCTAGTGTTGCACTAATACACGTTGGGTAAGTTATTAAACTTTTCTGAGCCTTGTTTTTCTCATCTCCACAAAGTATGGAAGCATGTTCTCATGAAGGTGCACATGCATTAGTTAGCGTCTCTTTTACAACAGAAAAAAACTCATATTAAGAAAAACAGAGACCCATTTCTTTCCCAGAATCCAGGTATAACAAATTCAGGGCTGATTTGGTGGCTCCACAGTACCGGGAACCTAGGCTCCCTCTCTCTTGTTGCTCTGCTATCCTTAAGGTATTGTTCTGTCCAAGCATCCAAGATGACTCACTGTCATGTTTGTGTTCCCATCAGCATGAAGAGGGGAAAGGACATGCCTCTCCTTTTAAGGGCATGATACTGAAGTTGCATATATCTCTTCTGTTCACAGCCCATTGACCAGACACAAGGGATAGTGGGGTATGCTGGACAGTGTGTGCTCAGCTTAAAATCAGGAGTTCTGATCCTATGAGAGGTAAGGGAGAATGGAGGCTAGAAGACGTCGAGCAGTCTCTGCACAGATGTAACGCATTTTACTCAAGACCTGACTAGCAGTAAGGGCTCAATAAATGGCAATAATTATTCCACGAACCACAATCCTGACTTCTTAATTTTCCAGGCCTCCTCCTGATTCCTCGCCCCAGTCACCCAAACACTGTACCCCTCCAATGTGCACTTAGATAAGATTAACTGCCCTCTCAGACTTTCATTAAACAAGTTATGAAACACCAGGTTGGACAGAGAGGTTGGACTTCCCCCCAGGCAGATGACTGGCAGGCTCAGCCTGTGGCCTGAGCCCCATCAAGCAGCGTCCCTTGTTCCGGGTGACTGTGACACATCCTCAGCACTTGCTTCCTGAGCCCAGATGTCAGCCACATGAAGCCTAATGATTTGCAGCTGGTTGTTGGGCATCCGTGGCCTCCCAGAAGCTCAAGTCAGGGAATGATAATAATTGTAATAATAATTGCTACCATGTAGTGCTTGCCCATGGCCTGAGTAACAAACAAGGCCCTTTACATGATGGCTCATTTGCACACATAGACTGTGAGTGGGGAAGGATGTTGTCCATTTTATAAATGAGAAAAGTGAGGTGCCAATAAGCTGGCTTGCCCATATTCACATAGCAAGTAAGTGACAGAGTCAGAATTTGAACCCAGAGCTTTCTTTCCACCCCTAACCCCCACCCCTGCCATTCTGTTCTTTAAAACATCAATAACAGAAGACTTGAAGAAACGTCTGAGACACTTCTGTCATTTGCCTTCCCAGTATCCATTCCACTTGGAATACCTCTCAATTACTTTGTGTGTATGTGGTGGGGGGTAGGGGGACAGAGGATCCATTTCTACTCCACTCTCAGTCCGTGTGGTCTGGATGAGGCTTCACCCCATCCCCAGAAGTAGAAGGCATGGCCCAGGCCTAAGCTCATTGATGTATTATATCCCATGGCCACACTGATTGGTTCAGCAGTTGGCTTGTGACCCAGTCAGGGGACTCTGGCTGGGAAGTGTTATGGGTTGAATTGCACCCCCCCCTCAAAAAAAAAAAAAAGATATATTGGAGTCCTAACCCCTGTACCTGTGAATGTGACCTTGTTCGGAAATAAGGTCTTTTAAAGATGTTATCGGTTAGGCTAACATGAGGTCACACTGCAGTAAGGTGGATCCTAATCTATATGCCTGCTGTCCTTACAAGAAGAGGAGATGATACACAGAAACAGATACACAGAGGAAGGATGCCATGTGACATTGTAGCTGCAAGCCACAGAGCACCTGAAACTACCCAGAAGCTAGGAGAGGGGTATGGGACAGATTCTCCTTCAAAATCTCAAAAAGAATCAACACAGCTAACACCCTGATCTCAGACTCTCAGCCTCCACAACTGTGAGACAATAAATTTCTGTTCTTAGAAGTCACCTAGTTTATGGTATTTTGTTATGGAGACACTTGGAAACCAAGGCAGAAGGTGACACAGCAGAAGAGAATATATGAGGCTTGGCCCTGAGGCCACCAACCTGTGAGGCGTGAAGAACGAAGGCAGCAGATTCAGGGAGTGACAGGGAGAAGGCATGTTCTGGCAGTGTCCTTGATTTCCTAAATCCAGCTCTACCTGAGCTGGAGTAGGAGCCCTGGTGGTACGGTGGTTGAGAGCTCAGCACTAACCAAAGTCAGCAGTTCAAATCCACCAGCTGCTCTTTGGGGCAGTTCTATTCTGTCCTGTACTGTCGCTATGAGTCGCAGTCAACTCAACGGCAACAGGTTTGGTTCTTTGATTTTTGAGCTGGAATTAGCTGAGCTGTTCAGTGACCTGGGTCCAAGGTTGCACATCTAGGAAGTGGGAGTTGAAGCAGGTCTAGAGCACCTGCCATGCACCAAAAGAAAAGGTAGATGGTGACCACACTACAGCCCAATAGGGTTCCACTGTCCCCTGGATCCTTTTCTCCACCCACCTGTTCTTTTACCTTTCCTCAACCTCACCTGGAACCCTAAGGCAGCCCTGAGGAGTATTCATTTATGGCCAACATAGCCTTAAGGAAATGGCTAGAAAATCCCATGAATGTTCAAATAGGCAAAGTTTAAAAAAAAAAAAAAAAAGACACAGCTTGCATCATAGGATCTCTTACACTGTTTTGGGACTGCTGGTATACTTGTCTGAATGCCCTCACTAGATTGCACTTATGTATTTTACCCATAAAAGGCTGGCATTGCCATACTAAGATGCTGGGGGTGGGGGGATGCCTCTGTGGTCAGAGTTTACTATGGGTAAGGTGCTCCCCTGGGTGCTGGAGAGCCAAGGGTGAGCAAACCCAGAAACAATTCCTGCCCCTGTGGAGCTAGAAGTCTAGTGCCGCATGGAAAACAGCAGGCCTCCTTCCGTGAATGAGTTCAGGAATCACCAGTCAGTACTATACCCTGCCGTAGACCTGGCTCTGCATTCTTGCATTAGGGCTTCACAGTAGAAGCCTGCAGCTTTTGCTAGTGAAGGGCTGATGAAATGCCCGTCAGGTGTATGCCTGGGAGCTCTTCATAAAAGGGGACAATAATTCGGGACTTTACCTTTTAAAAAACTGTTTCAAAATTGGACGTATCAGTCAGGGTCTCAGGAGAAAACAGATGGCACTTTCAAAAGGGGTGTGGGAAGACAGTTTAATGAAGGGACTATTTATAAAAGTGTGGAAACTAACAGAGGATTGTAAAGCCCCCAGGGGAGTAATAGTATAAAGCTGCTATGGTTTCTAGGCAGAAGAGGAAGAAGGGGCTTCAGCATCCAGAAAGATCCTGGCTTTAGTTTTTTGAGGATCTGATGTGCCTGTGACTATAGCCATTATCTGTGTATCTCCCATTTCTAGATCTAAAGCTCAGCCTTTCTCCTGAGCTCCAGTCCACTCAAAGCCTAACAGAAATCTCCACCAGGCAACACAAATTCAAATGTGAAAGCCAGACTCAGTGGTGGATTACTACATAGGCAGATTATGCATGAGTCCAGCAAAGCAGGGGGACTAAAAATATGAGAAAATTGGGAAGTATTTAAGTATATTTGTTATCTCAAAAAAAGATGTTTATGCTAATGACAGAATGACTAGTCATATAGAAAAAAATGAATCTTGACCCCTACTTCATACCATGTGCAAAACATCACTGTTGTCAAAGCTAAAAATGTTAAATTTTTAGAAAAAACATAGGAGAAAATCTTCACAAACTTGAGGTAAGCGTAAACCACAAACAAAAAAAATTATAAATTGACTTTATCAAAATTTATAATTTAAATTTTCTGTTCTTTGAAAGACACCATTAAGAAAATTAAAAAGCAAGCTGCAGAAATAAGAGAAGGTAGCCTCAAAACATATATCTGACAAAGGACTTGTATCTGGAATATAAAAGAACTGCTACAACTCAGTAATAATGAGACAAATCACCATTTTTTTTTAAATGGGCAAAAGACTTCAATTCTTAAAAGAAGATATACAAATCTACAATAAGCGCATATAGAGATATTCAACATCACTAGTCATCAGAGAAATACAAATCAAAACTACAATGAGATACCACACTGAAATGGCTAAAATCAAAAAAAAATCTGAAAATATCAAGTGTTGGCAAGAATGTGGAACAACTAGAATGTTCATGTACTGTGGGTGGGAATCCAGAATGGCACAACCACGTTGGAAAACAATTTGGCGGTTTCTTTAAAAGTTAAATGGATACAGTACTTACCAATAATGCTTCTTGTTATTTTCCAAGACAAATGAAAATGTATACCCTCAAAAAACTTGTACACAAATGTTCATAAGAGTCTTATTTATAATAGCCAAAACTAGAAATTAGCCAGATATCCATCAATAGATAAATGGATACACAAATCATGGTATATTCATATGAACAAATTACTGATAAACACAGCAACATGGATGAATCTCAAAAACATTATACTGAGTAAAGCCAGATACAAGCACATTTCCTGAGTGATTCCACTGATATGAAGTTATAAAACAGGCAAGACTAATTGATAGTGATAGAAAGCAGAGCAGTGAGGCAGGGCAAGTGGAGACAAGGTTACCTTCAGTAATGATGGAAATCTTGTATATCTTGAGTGGGGTGGTGGTTACACAGGTGTACGTATTTGTCAAAACTCACTGAACTATGCACTTAAAATGGATCCATAGTGTTTGTCATAGTAAGTTATAGCTCAGTAAAGTTGATTTTTGGAAAGGGGTCTAAGTAGTTATCACAGGGAAAATCAGAATGTGTTGGACTTCCTTGTATGTAAGATTTTTTGGGAGAGCACCTGTTGTGGATTGAATTTTGCTCCCCCAAAATATGTGTTAGAGTTCTAACCCCTATACCTGTGGATATAATTCCGTTTGGGAATATGGAGTTTCTTTATTATGTTAATGAAGCCATATCAGTGTAGGGTGTGTCTTAAACCTAATGACTTTTGAGATGTAAAAAGAGCAGATTAGACAGAGGAGCGAGCACCAATAGGGGAAAGATAGACGCCAGGTGGAGATCATCAAGGAACCCAGGAACAGAAGCTGAGACAAGGATTTTCCCTTAGAGGGGACAGAGAGAGCCTTCCCCTAGAGCTGGTGCCCAGAATTCGGACTTCTAGCCTTAGTTTACAGTGGAAAATAAATTTGTTTGCTAAAGCCCTCCAGGTGTGGTGCTTCTGATACAGCAGTACCAGGACACTGAGACAGCACTACAGTCTTTTCCTTGCTCGGGCACTCCAAGCAGGGCTTCGAACCTGTTTGTTCTGGTTTGACCCCCTGCTGGGAATTTGCATTTCTGCCCCCAAATATTCTGAATCAGAATCTACATTTTAACAAGACCCCCAGGTGATTCTTATGCATGATAAATTTTGAGACCCACTGTTCTACAAGTAGAGCCCTGGTGGCACAGCAGTTAAGAGCTTGGCTGCTAACTAAAAGGTCGGCAATTCGAATTCACCAGCTACTCCTTGGAAACCCTATGGGGCAGTTCTACTCTGTGCTACAGGGTTGCTGAGTCAGAATCAACTTGACAGCAATGGGTTTGGTTTTGGTTTTGACTCTACTAGTGGTTTTCAGAATTGGTCCCTAACCAGCAGCATTGGTATCGCCTGGAAACTTGTTAGTAATGCAAATACTCAGCAAGGGTTCCAACCAGAACAAACCAGTTTGAAGCCCTGGTTTAAGCACCTTGCAATGTTATTGTAAACTGTGCTGAATTCTGGGCATTGTGAAGGGAAAAGGGGTAAAGGGAGGAGGTTGGTAGAAAAGATGCCAGAAGGAAGCTGAACGTTTCTTGGAGTTAGAAGCAAGAGCAGAGTGTCTGCATTAGCACTCTGGGCCCGTGACGTGTTGAGACTTTCCCAGGTCTGCTGGGTCTCCTGCCTCTCAGCCAGCATGGCTTTCATTACCAAAGGCAATCATTTTAACGAGTTGTCTGCCTGCAGTTCTGCCTGATGGTAATGTTCTCCAGCTGATCTCTCGGTAATTGCGAGGCTCTGGCTTTTGAAGTCATCTCATCAACCTGGTTTTTTGGCCCCACTCAATTGCTGGGTTACCCCTGAGAGGTGCACAGCCCCCGATTTCCAGGGCTCATTGGAGTGTGTGCTTGGAGCCTTGTTCAGTGACCACAGCGGGGCTTAACAGGCCCAGCTGATCTCACTAACTCCTGTCTTTACTAGTTCAGGAGAGTCAATGCAACTTCTGAACAGTCATGAGGTTTGCCGAGCACCTGGTTTGCTAAGCCCCCATCAAGCCTCACAGACTCCCTTTGAAAGCGTCTTCACAGAGTCTTGGGACAACATTATGAAGGATTTTGTGTGGTGAACATTTTTTTGCCAAGGTTTAGGCGCTCAGCATCTAAACCGCCTTCTGTGTTTGGGGAACTCCACACCACATAAATCTTAAGTGAAAGGCAAGGCCCACCTCCCTCTATGGATGCTGGAAAAACCAAACACTTCCTTTCCCAGCCTGCCCTGCAGAGACACTGCTAATCATCTCTCTATATTGTCATATGAACACATTTTATTCATTTATTTGTTTATAATATGCTTCTTCCATTAGGAAATTTGGGGTGACTTAAAACAAAAATGTATATATAGTATATGATGCACAGAACACCAGAACAAAGGAAAAGAAAAACGTACCAATCACAGGTGGCGTAAAATAGCCTGACATTGAACTTTAAACCTGGTCCTGAGTTTCCTGGCAGTCAAAGCAAAAAGGAATACAATCTTGGTTATCTTGTGTTGGAGCTAGTGACGAAAAGAAGAGGGACAATGGAGAAACCACCCTGGTGGAAGCAGCTAGAGTAACAGAAACATCTCGCTTCCAGCACCAACCCCTAGTGGCCTATGCTGGACAGTAACAGGGAATTCATGACTTGTAGAATTCTACTGTTGTAGCAGTAGCAGTGTCCTCATGGGACAGGCTCTGTAGCTTGATTGCAGTATCCAAGGTACTGGCTGCCATTTTCCAAGCTTGGTTCTCCCCTTCATTTTGTAGACCAGGAAATGGAGGTGCCTGGAGGAGAAGTGACCAACCAAACACACACAGCTGGACTAGGAATGTGGTCTGTGTCTCCTGAGCTCCAGTTAAATGCACTTCTCTCAGAGCTGTAGTCCCTTCTGAAATTGGAAAGTTAGCCAAGAAATATATAAAAGCCATATAATAATGTAGGCCCTCAATTCCAAAACATGAGACTATCTCATGCCGTAAAACAGGCACTGATGTAGCATTTGCCACATACTCCATAGCTATGGCATCACTGGGAGAGTGTATCAGCTGTTGTTGTGTGGCAAACACCCCTAAACTCAGTGGCTTAAAACAATAAGCATTTATTATTGCTCAAAAGTCTATAGGTCAGCCAAGCAGTTCTTCTGGTATTAGTATTAGTTGGGCTTATTTATGTATCTGCATCAGCTATGGGTCAGTTCTGATCTGGGGTGGGATCGCTCACATGGTTGGGTGGGGAATGAGGGTTGGTTGGCTGTAGGATGGCCTATAATAGCCTCATGTGGGCTCTCCTCCCCGTGGACTTCATCGTCTGGCAGGCTAGCCTAAATTTGTTCTCATGGGAGTGGTGGAGTCCAAGGGAGCAAGTGAGGACATTCATACCTCTTGAAGCCAAAGCTAGGAGCTGACACACCATCACTTCTGCTGCATCCTATTGCCCAAAGCAAGTCACATGCCAGCCCATATTCAAGGGGTAGGGAAATGGACTCTAACTCTTGATGGGAGAAACTGCAAAGTCACATAGCACAGAGCAATCAGTCTACAACAGGCTGATACAAGAGGCCAAAGTTACTTTATTTATGTGCCACTTATGCCTGTAAGGATCCCTGATGGCACATTGGGTAAACACTCAGCTGCTAAGCAAAAGGTTGGTAGTTCGTACCCACCCAGCTGCTCCACGAGGGAAAGACATGACAATGTGCTTCCGTCAAGATTACAGCCAAAAAACTCTCTGGGGTTGTTCTACTCTGTCTTATAGGGTCATGATGAGTCAGAATCAACTTGATGGCACCGAACAACAATAACAACGTTTGCATCTCTACTGCATCGTTCAAAGGATTTAAGATAGCTTGGAAAACAAAAACACATTAAAAATAATAAAGGTGCCAAAATCTAGAGGAGGATCATTTAAATTCAAGGAGAAAGTCAAGACTCCTAGAAAATAAATAATGCAGAGGATTCTTTGGCTCTCTCACAGCATCTTTTTCTTCCTTCTCTGACACAGCCCCTTCAATGAAACTACCACCTTCCACTCTCTTATGGATTGAATTGTATCCCCTCAAAATCTATGTTGACTTCCTGGCCCTTGTATTTGTGGATCTGATCCTATTTGGAAATAGGTGTTTTCTTATCTTACGTTAATGAGGTCATATCAGTATAGGGTGGATGCTAAACTCAATCCCATCTGAATTATAAAAAGAGCAGACTGGACATACAGAGACACAGGGGAAGACAGAAGCCATGTAAGAAATGTCTATAGGTCAAGGAACACCAAGGAACGTCCAGGGCTACTGACAAGGAAGGAAATGACACAGCCAAGACCCTGATACGGACTTTTAGCCTCCAGAACTGTGAGAAAATTAACTTCTGTTATTTAAAACCACTCACTTGTGGTATTTGTGTTACAGCAGCAGTAGGAAACTAAGACATCCTCCATGACTAATGCACAGATGGGGTGTTTAGTTGATGTTACTCAGCTGCTCATGGTTCTTTCCTTCTGAGTTTCCCGGCAGCCAAAGGGAAAAAAAATCAATTAGTTAATTTTTATTGTGAGAGAGAAAATAACTCCCAGTTTCTTAAGAAAAGTCCTCCCTCAACATCTAGTTCCGAAAACCAAAAAACATTTCTGATGTGGGCTTCATCTGCCCCACCAAACTAACCATCATTAAGTCAATTCTGACTCATATCAACCCTGTAGGACAGAGTAGAACTGTCCCATAGAGTTTCCAAGGCTGTAATCTTTATGGAAGCAGACTGCCACATCTTTCTCCTGAGGAGTGTTTGGTGGGTTCAAACCACTGACCTTTTTGTTAGCAGCCGAGCGCTTAACCATTGTGCCACGAGGGCTCCTGGGCTTCATCCAAAAGGAGCCCCTAAATCACATAGAGGACCAAGTCCTTACAATATTCCTACAGTAAATGTAGAAATAGGCTCCATGGAGCTGTTTCTTGGGCGGCCTCTGGACAAAGGCTAAGAAACAAAGATTGAGAGACACAAGGCCCTCATGTGGAAGTCATGTCAGATGCGTGACTCTGCAAAGAGGCAAAGATCCCTGGTGCTGGAAGCTGGGGCATCTCTCTGCCAGAAGGAGACATGGCCTGGCTTTTTGGAGGCCTCTATCTGCCAGAGGAGCCCTGATGGCACTGTAGTTAAGCACTTGACTGCTAACAAAAAGGTCAGCAGTCTGAACCCACCAAACACTCCATGGGAGAAAGATGTGGCAGTCTGCTTCTGTAAAGATAACAGCCTTGGAAACCCTATGGGGCAGTGGTACTCTGTCCCACAGGGTCGCTATGAGTCAGAATCGACTCGATGGCAGTGGGTTTGGTGGGGTGAATGAAGCCCACATCAGAAATGTTCTTTGTTTGCTTATTTTTCAGAACAGATGTTGAGGGAAGACTTTTCTTCTCTTAAGAAACTGGGAGTTATTTTCTCTCTCACAATAAAAATTAGTTAATTGATTTTTTTTTTTTTCCCCTTTGGCTGCTGGGAAACTCAGAAGGAAAGAACCATGAGCAAATGAGTAACTTCAACTGAACACCCCATCTGTGTATTAGTCATGGAGGATGTCTTAGTTACCTAGTGCTGCTGTAACACAAATACCACAAGTGGGTGGTTTTAAATTACAGAAGTTCATTTTCTCACAGTTCTGGAGGCTAAAAGTCCAAACCAGAGTCTCGGCTGTGTCATTTCCTTCCTTGTCAGTAGCCCTGGATGTTCCTTAGTTCCTTGCCTTGTAAACGATTCTCACAGGGCATCTTTCTTCCCCCATGGAATTGACTCCACGGTAATGGGTTTGGCTATCTGCCAGGCATTGAGTTACATGCTATACATCTGTAATCTCTTCGTGTTCCACAATAACTCCTTGTGGTAGGCACTGTTTCTTCCTTTTACAGGTAAGAAAACTGTGGCTCACAGAAGCTACTTGATTTGCCCAAGTTTGCATGGCTAGTGAGCGGCCAAAGCCTGTCTGAATCAGATCCATCTTCTCTCCCTACACCACACAGCAAAGCAATCTACCTCCTTGGGGAACCCCAACTGTTATATTTAAAACAGAAAGCTGTGTGGGTTGGGAGAATGAAAACGCCTGGTTCCTATAATCCACATCAATACCTGGCTTTGGGGGTTTCTGCCTAGTTTTCCATGTTTCAACTCAATGGAAATGTTTAGCATAATTACAAATGTCTTCTCTCCTATAATTATAATAGTAATAACACGGACACATTTTATTTGTTTGTAAGATGATTCTTCAGTTAAGGAATTTGGGTTGGCTTAGAACAAAAACATATACCAGGTATGATGTATACAACACCAGAAGCAAGAAAAAGAAAATGAACCAATCACAAAAATCCAGCTGCCCTTGAGTCAACTCTGACTCATGACGGCCCCATGTGTGTCAGAGCAGAACTGTTCTCCGCAGGGTTTTCAGTAGCTGATTTTTCAGAAGTAGGTTGTCAGGGCTTTCTTCTGAGGCTCCTCTGGGTGAACTCAGACTTGAACCGTTCAGTTCGCAGCTAAGCATGTTAGCCATTCGTACCACCCAGGGACTCCATCAATCACAATGCGGTATAGAGTAGCTTGACATTGAATTTTGAATCTGGTTCTCAGCTTCCCGGCAGCCTAAGCAAAAAAGAATACACAACCAATAATCCACTTATTTTCAGAAGACAGGGGCATGCCCTTTTATCGAGTTTCCCCTAACATTGAACTTTATAAGAAATTTACTTATGAAGCTATCTTTGAGTGATATATGAGACAATGTCTTCAGTTTTTTGTTTTGCCTTTTTTTTTTGTAGCAAATACATTTGCAAGTTTCAGGTGGCTGTACCATGCATGGCATTAAAGTTCAACTCAGACAATACAGTTCTGCCATGGGAATTTGGACGGGTATTGCAGAAAACTTATAGAAATAGACTGTATTGCTAAAGGTCACACTGAATCACCTCTTTTGGTATTCGGGCACAGAATTATGGTTCTTATTAGATTAAAGGCTCAAAATCATTGTCTCTCTTTCTATCAGTTAGGACTATTTCAGCTTTTCAGTTGCAAGTCATAGAAAACCCAACTCAAAGTGCTCCAAAAAAGAAAATTTTTGATTTATGTTATTGAAGAGTTCTTGTTTCAGGCACAGCTCGATCCAGGGGCTCAGATAAGGTTGGTTCCTCATCAGTTCTCAGCCCCATGTTTTCTTCATTCTAAGGATTCCCGTGGGGGCAAAATTGTTCCTGCAGCTTTGAGTCTTACGTCTGCTCCGCTTCATGCCCAGTGCAGGAGAGAACCTGAAGCTATCCCGGACGCTGCAGGGAAAAAACATCTATTTCCATCTCGTTGTCTCAGGTTTTGTCATGAACACAGCCCTTAGCCAATTACAGCGGTCAGAGTAATGTGACGCCCTGCCTGGCTTAAGTCTCAATCCCTTAACAGGACCACACAGCTTGAGAGCTCCAAGAAGATGGAACAGGTAGTGGGGAGGCAAACAGCGATAGTTTACAACACATGCATTCTGTATTCATGGACCTACTTGCAAGAAAAGAGGGTTCAGTCTATGAAATTAGATTATTTTCAATTACAGGCCAAGAAGGAATTACAGATTCCTTCCAGAATTTGATTCTTGTACTTTTAATGACTATCCAAATTATGATCATTAAATTATAGATATTTAGAAAGCCACCTCATCTATTTTACAGATGGAGAAATTGAGGCCTAGAAGGGGGTCCTGCCTATGTGAATCCCAGTCATTCAAACTATCACACTTACCATGCGGTAATTATAATCTCTTTTATATCCCTTATTTTATTGGTTCACAATCAACAGCCATGGAAGCAGCAGTCAAGAAATCAAAGGACGCATCGCATTGGGTAAATCTGCTGCAAAGGGCCTCTTTAAAGCGTTGAAAAGCAAAGAAGTCACCCTGAAGACTAAGGTGCATCTGACCCAAGCCATGGTATTTTCAATCGCATCATATGCCTGTGAAAGCTGGACAATGAATAAGGAAGACCGAAGAATTGACGCCTTTGAATTGTGGTGTTGGAGAAGAATATTGAATATACCATGGACTGCCAAAAGAACAAACAAATGTGTCTTGGAAGAAGTACAACCAGAACGCTCCTTAGGAGCAAGGATGGCGAGACTGCATCTTACATACTTTGGACAGGTTGTCAAGAGGGATCAGTCCCTGGAGAAGGACATCATGCTTGGCAAAGTTCAGGGTCAGCGGAAAAGTGGAAGACCCTCAATAAGGTGGATTGACACTATGGCTGCAACAGTGAGCTCAAGCATAGCAACGATTGTAAGGATGGCGCAGGACCGGGCAGTGTTTTGTTCTGTTGTGCATAGGGTCACTATGAGTCGGAACCGACTCGACGGCACCTGACAACAACAACAGGAAGAGATACATTTTTTTTTTCACATTTTGACATCTCTGAAATTTGGCTTCCTGATAGTCATTAAGCTATACAAAAAAAAAAAAAAAAAATGCCAATTCTCTTCCTTCTGGATACCAGGCAGTGTTGCATTTCTCTGGTGGCATAACCCTTGGAGGTTAGGTGTGCCCGTGTGACTTGCTTTGGCCAACAGTGTGACTTCCAAGTGGAGGCCTTGAAGAGTCAGTGCATTTTGCCCTGTTCCTTTGCCCCTGCCCAGTGATTGTGGAAGAACATGGTGACCTGGAGCCTCCACCATCCTGGGTTCCTGAGGGACTACGGTGAGCAGAGCCTGCCTGTCCCCTGGGTTTGACATGTAAATAAACTAGAAAGAAACTTTTGTTATGTCAAGCCACAGGAACTTTGCAGTTGTCTGCTCCTGCAACATAACCTACTGTGCCCTAACTGGACATGATGTGTCTCACAGTGGCTATGTTATGAAAGCAAGGGGTCACTCTCTAATGGGCAGCCTTTTTTGTTTCTTGAGAGACATAAAATGATGGTGCATTTTACAATCAATATCATTTTATGTTATTTGAAACTAGGTACATGTGGCACTTAATCCACATGTATTATGTATTCATTTCCTTGTTTATTCATTCATTTACCCATCCCTGCGTGGCACAAATCGTTTGCACTTGACTACTAACCTAAAGGTTGGTGGTTCGAACCCAGCCAGCAGTGCCATGGAAGAAATGCCTGGCAATCTGCTTCCATAAGGATTACAGCCAAGAAAACCCTATGGAGCAGTTCTACTCTGTAACACATGGGGTCACCATGAGTCAGAATCTATTTGATCCCAACAGGTTTGGTATATATATATATATATACATTTATTACATGTATATGCATATTTGTTGTTGTTGTGTACAACCCTATATGACAGAGTAGAACTACCCCATAGAGTTTCTTAGGTTGTAACTTTATGGGAGCAGATCACCAGGTCTTTTCTCCTTTTGCTTAGCAGCTCAGCATTTAATCATTGTGCCACCAGGGCTCACTCTGTGTGTGTGTATCTCCCTTACTACTCTGCATTATAACACTGTCGTTTTAGGAGAAATAATAATAGTAATAGCAATAACAGTAATAGCTAACATATTCAAGCACTTTCCTTGTGATAGACGCTGTGCTAAGTACTTTGCATATTTTATATTTTTAATCTTCTTCCAAAAAACCTGTGAAAGAGGCATTTTATCATCTCCATTTAAAGATGAGTAAATTTAAAGAGGTAAAATGATCCTTTCTCCCCGCTCCCCCCCCCACCCCCCCCAAGTAAATGTAGAATTCAAACCAAGGCCTCTAAGTCTGGACTCGGCTTCATTCTATGAGGCTGTGTGTTTTGATCAACATTTTCATTTTGTTGATATCACTTCTCTTTTATTTTAGAACATGTACTCTACTTGACAGTAATAAAGCTAAATTTTTTTTTTTTTCGGTTCAGTAATTTAGGATTTCCAGTGAAAGCTAGGAAGCTTTTCTCTTCTTCTGACTTAATACAACTTCTCAGATGTAAATATATATGGTTAACCGCTGCATATAAATATGGTGGAATTTTTTATGTGTAATATTCCTAGCACATGATATGCCATTTTGTTGTTACTGGGGGAAAAAAAAAAACAATCCTCCTCTACAAACTCTGGGATGATTTATTCGATTGTTGTTAGTCATGGCTAGGAAAAACTTAGAATGCTCAAAATAAGCAAAAACGTCTCTGCAGCTGCTGCAGATGTCCTGCTTGCCGATAATGAAGTTGGGCCCGGAGAGCTGTGATCACGCAGAAAAGCCAGCCTCATACTGAAGCCATTAGCACTTTAAAGGAGCGTGTGGTCCAGAGGGATGGCCTTGTGAAGACTCTGGACATTGGTAGAGGGCCCAGGCTAATCTCCCAACCCTGAAGTCAGCCCTCATCTCTGGGCCTCTCACCCCTCCCACGCAGGGCACCCTTTCTCACGCAACTGGAGCCTCAGAGCAGGGAAGGATGAGGTGTTAAGAGAGTCCTAATGAGCCATGTTACAGATGTGTAAAACAGCTGGGGGGATGATGTCACTGCACTCAGCCTGCCGCCTCTGCTACTTGCTGCTGTTATTGGAACCAGACACTGGAGGAGGGCACCGAGTATACTGCCCGTCCCCTTCTCCTCCACTCTCTGGTCCTAATTAGGTGGGCTGGGCCCCAGCTGCTGCACATAAACCTCACCAGGTGACTCCAAACCGTCTAGGTTTATAATCCAGATGAGCTCTGTTCCAGCTTGCAACAGAAAGAGGCCATCTTCAAGGAGGGAGAGGGGGTAGGGGTGGTCATTGTACCTGCTACATTGTAAGCTTGACCCCTGGGTGGGTGAAGGAAAAATTAAATTCTCAGGGAAAGGATCTGAACAAGACTGCAATTAATCACAGACTGAAAATTTTCAATTAAGAACCCAATCCTTAAAGCATCTGATGTCTGATGATGTCAGATTGTGTCACGGCTGTGAGTTTTAGATTTGTTTTCCAAAGCAAACATGAGGAATCATCCTGTCTTGCTGCTCATTCCAAACATACATTTTCCCTCCTTTAAGCTGAAAAAGAAACCATTTAAGTGCCTACTATGTGCCTTGTGGCTCTTTTAATCCTTTAGCAACCCTATGAAAGGTTGTTGTAGAGGAAATTGGGCTCAGAGAGACACAGTAACTTACCCAAAGTCGCACAGCTAGAAAATGGTAAAGGGAAATTTGAATCCAGGGCAGCCATCATGAAGATTATACTTCTGGCTTCACTGACCACACCCACCATCCCACCCCCAATCTAGGTCCACTTTCTCATAATCTATTTTCATATAATTGGTTTTTCTTTCCTTCAGAACACTGACTTCAGCTTTAATTACACATCCACTAAGGTGATTATATAAATCTTCCCCACAAGACTGTAAGCTCCATGAAGTCAGAGCCCACATCTGATTTTGTGACCCATTTGTAGAGCTCACTATCGGTTGCCACCCATCTTACCCTACTGTCTCCTTTCTTCTTGCTGACTGATTCAGGGTTTCATACTGGTGTCCATCTCTTCTTTCAGTGACTCAGTGGTAAATCTCAGTTAGTCTAAGCCACTAATGGTGGTCCCATCCCCTTGCCAGTAACTGACAAATGAGCTGGGCATGAGGGCCAGTTCCGGCCAGTGAGTTATGAAGGGAAGCCAGCGTGGGGAAATCTGAGAAAGGTTTCTTGGTTCTTGAAAGCAAAGATATGGGAAGACATCGTCTCTCCTCATCCTCTTGTCATTGCTGTGTCTGCATGAGAGCCCTGGAATGGTAGCTGCCATCTTGTGACGATGATGAGAACAGCTTACCTGAGGAGGACAGAAGGAAAAGTGAAAAGAACGCGAGTATCTGAGGATGTCATTGAGGCACTGAATTAACCAACTCTGGAAAGGTTCCATCTTGGCACTTCTTATTTTGTGAAATTTTGAAAAGCAAATTGTCTCAGTATTTAAGGCCTCAGAGTCTGGGTTTTCTGTCAGCTGCAGATGAAGGCATCCTGACAATACACTTGTATCCTCAGCACCAATCATGGTGTGGGGCACAATATAGGTGCTCAGAAAATATTTGTTAGTGAGAATGGAAGGAAGGGAGGGAGGGGGAAAGGGAAAGGAGAAAGGGACCCCACACTCAGGAAGGAAGGTATGGGTTAACAGGAGGGGTTCACACTTGAGGGAAACACAAGGACTAATTTCTATTCAGTAAATACCTTTTTAGCAACTATCTTTGCTTAACTATAGGCAAGGAGCTGTGCTGAATACAAAAGAAGTTATCAAAAATGGTCTCCACTCCTAAAGGAAGGGAAGGGAAGAAAAGGGAGATGGCAAAGGTGAATGACACAAATGCCAGTGAATGACCAACTGCAGCAGACTCACTACATAGTCACCAAACCTGTTACTCCTCTCCATGGGCACACGGCTAGACTACATTTCCCAGCCTCCCTATACTTAGGTGTGGCCATGTGACTGAGTTCTGACCAATAGGATGTGGGAGGAAGTGATATAGGCCCTTACAGGCCTACCCAATGGGAGCAGTGGTGGTTCAGGGGTAGAATTCTTGCCTTCCATGCTGGAGACCCAGCTTTGATTCCTAGCCAATTCACCTCTTACACAACCACCACCCATCTGTCAGTAGAGGCTTGTGTGTTGCTATGACACTAAACAGATTTCAGTGGAGCTTCCAAACTAAGATAGGCTAGGGAGAAAGGCCTGGTGATCTACTTCCAAAATTCAGTCAGTGAAAATCCTATGATCACAACAGCCTGATCTGCAGCTGATCATGGGGATAGTGCAGGATCAGACAGAATTTCATTCAGTTGTGCACAGGATCCCCATGAGTTGGGGACCAACTCCACGGTAGCAAGCACAACAGGTCTGTCCAATAAAATCTTCCATACTATGTTCCATGCTCTCCTTCTTTTCCCTCCTTTACCCAGCAGATCCAGCAGAGGACTCCATATATCTAGGAGGCATTTTAAGCACTGAAGGGCAGTAGACTGGTACCCTGAATGACTGGGAAGGGCAGAATGTTCTCCCCTCCTCCAAACTGCATGGGACTGTGATGTGGTGAGAAATAAGCCTTTATTGTGTTAAGCACTGTGATTTGTGAGGTGTTTGTTAAAACAGTGAGCCTCTCTTAATACATCGATTTGCCTTCTGACAATCATGATTTCTGACCAAAAAAAAAGCTAGAAAACTGTTGAAGGACAAGCACATGGAATTTAGAAAAAGGTCCATGAAGTAGACTACATCAATATTAAGAACACTGTAGTGGCCATCTTTTGATTTTGTCTTTCCAACAACACTTTTCCTTTGTTTGGTAACAGCTCTCTGTTCCTTTGCAGAAGTACCAATATACTATATTCAGGTTATGTGATTTGGATGGTACTGACTCCAAGGGTGGTTACAAGATCCAGCTATATCCATTCCCCTGGCTACAGCGATTGGTTCAGAAATAAGCCTAAGGCTCAGACTTGTTAATGAATCAGCCCCAGGACTTCAGTTGGAATAATTGAGAAAGAGACGTTCTCTATTTGTAAATGTTACAAAGCTGTTATAATTTAATCTTAGACCTGATGGAAACCATCTTGTCACCTTCTAGGGAGAGCCTACCTAATCATGAAGTCAATAGAATGGGAAGCAAAGCTAAGAAGCCATAGGAGAAAGCCAAGTTCTTGATGACGTAATTTGGGGTTCTAGATCCTGCTATGCCTGAAGCCACATTCAGAACTTAAGCTTGCAGTAATATGAACCAATAAGTTTCTTGCATTTGCTTCGGCCATTCTGAATAAGGGTTCAGTGACTTGCAATCTCAAAATTCTTGACAAACAAAAATTCAGAGAATCTGTTGAGTGCTACAAATTCTTCCTCTAGACCATTGCTGCCCAATAAAATTTTCTGCAATGATAGAAAAGTTCCATATGGTAGTCATGACCACATGCAGCAGCTACTGAGCACTTGTAACATGGCTAGCATGACTGAGGAACTGAATTTCTAATTTTATTTCATTTTAATTTAAATAGCCACAAAAATACAGGGGATAGCGTATTAAACAGTGCAGTTCTAGACAATACCAAAAAACCAAACCCGTTGTCAATGAGTCGATTCCAACTCATAGCGCCCCTATATGAATTGAACTGCCCCATAGATTTTCCAGGGAGTGACTGGTGGATTCAAACTGCCGTCCATTTTGTTAGCAGCCAAATGCTTAACCACTGTGCCATCAGGGCCCCCTAGATGATACCCATATGCACATATGAATACAACTTTAATATAATGTTGGGAAGCTAGCCACTGATCATAATATATCCAGGAACAGATAAAGACAGTACAGCGCTCAAAACCAGTTTGGTGAATTGAATTGAACAGAACTGAACTGAATTGCTTGTTGTGAAGGACACATATACTAGTTCCCTAGAGAACAACTTGGGCTAGCCAGATGACTGAGGTCCAAATGATAATACTTCCAAATACAGGCCATTCTCTCCTATCAGAGCTCAAGTAAGACTGCTGGGTGAATTCTCTTCCTGTGATATGCCTCCCTCACCTATGCAATCTGACTGATTTTCCTTCCCCTCCAGCATGGTCAAGAACCCCCGATGGCTCAATGGTTAAGCACTCAGCAGCTAACCAAAAGGTTAGGGGTTCAAACCCACCAGCCACTCCATGGGAGAAGGGACCTTGCCATCTGCTCCCATAAAGATTAATTACAGCCTAGAAAACCCTATGGAGCACTTCTATTCTGTACTATAGCTTTGCTATGAGTTGGAATCGACTCAAAGGCAAACAACAACAATGTAGCATGGTCAGGATCAACCCTTAGGTGAACCTACCTTTTGTCTACCCCTGCTTTGCTCAGAAGTAAATCTGAGAATCCTTCTTAGGGCTCAGATTCACCTCTAATCTTCCCCCTTCACCCCTAATCTTCCCCCTTCACCCCTCTCTCAGGTAAACAAAAACCAAAACCTGTTGCCACCGAGTTGATTCCAACTCATAGCAACCCTATAGGACAGAGTAGAACTGCTCCACAGAGTTTCCAAGGCGCACCTGGTGGATTCGAACTGCTGACCCCCTGGCCAGCAGCCATAGCTCTTAACCACTCCGCCACCAGTGTTGCCCAGGTAACAAGGCAGATATTAATACTCCCATTTTATAAATGGAAAAACAGAGACCTCAAGACAGAAAATGATTTGGCAAAGGTAACACAGTGATACCAGACTTTAAGCCTTCTAACTGTTTATTGAGTTGGGTTTTGTTTTGTTTTTTCTGCCAAAGAGTACACACTGCCTTCATGTAGGTATACATTGGATATTGCAGCAGCTGAAAACACCTGGGAAGGAGGTCGTTCCAGAGTTAGAATACCAAAAACCAAAACCAAACCCATTGCTGTCAAGTCAGTTCCAACTCATAGCGACCCTATAGGACAGAGTAGAACTGCCCCCACAGGATTTCCAAGGAGTGGCTGGTGGATTCGAACTACTGGCCTTTTGGTTAGCAGCCAAGCTCTTAACCACTGTGCCACCAAGGCTTCTATAAGGAAACAAAGTGCCTCTGACTTTGAATTGAGAGACTTCTAGGTGTCAGACGTGCTTCTTGGCATCCTATAAAGTCATGGGTTTGAGGCACAGGATAAAGAAATAAAGAGAAGTTATGTGATTCAAAATATAGGGTTTGGAATCATCCAGACTGCATTCATCACTTATTTGATTGTTTGTTTGCTTACTTGTTTGTTTTTTACCTTGAACAAGGTACTTCACTTCTATGTCTCATCTATAAAAATGGGTTAGTGATAGTACTTACCTTATGAAGTTGTGATAACTGAATAATATACTCCCTATTCATTCTGCTATTATATATTAAGTGGCTACTAAATATCAGGCAATGGGAACTCAATAGTGAGCCAAATCAAAATGGTCCCTGCCCTTACGGAGTTCACTCTAACAAACTTTTTTTTTTTTTTTTCTTGTTAGTTGCCACTGCATCAATTCCAACTCACAGAGAATCCATGTGTGTAGAGTAGAACTGCTCCATAGAGTTTTCAAGCCTGCGACTTTTTGGAAGCAGATTGCCAGGCCTGTCTTCCAAGGCACCTCTGGATGGGTTCAAACCACCAACATATCTGGTACTAGTTGAGTGTTTGACAGTTTGTGTCACCCAGGGACTTCCCCTAGTAAGTGAAGTAGGCATTAAATAAATAATTAAACTTATTAAGATACAATTACAGGGAGTTTCACTTCCAGTACTGGTAGAGTAACTTATATTAACCCACCTGCAAATAACAATTATAAACTCTGAACAAAACAACTATTTGAAGGCATTTAAAGGTCACCAAAAGCAGACAGAAACTGGAGGGAGGCACAAAAGTTGAAATCTCTAAACTCTTCATGAAACCTCTGCCTGAAATCCATGTCTAACCCCTAAACTGTATATATGTGAGGAAGATTCCAAACTTCTCTGCAAAAAGCAACAGCTGGGAGGTCAAAGAAACTGAGAAGTTTCAGCTGTTGCTCACCACAGGGGAGAGAGAGTTTGGAATTTGTAGCCTGCTAGAACAAAAATTGACACTCTTCACAGGAAGAGAACTGAATCCAGAGGCCCTTCAGTGTATCATTCAAAATGTCCAGCACAAAATTTAAAAAATTATTTTTTTTAATTCTAAAAGACAATATGGCCCATAGTCAAGAGAAAAAATACAGTCAATAGAAACTATAACCCCGAGACAATCCAAATTTTTTTAAAAAAAGAGTACTTCAAAATATCTATGGTAAATGTGTTCAAGGATTTAAAGGAAAACATGGTCATAATGAAAGAAGAAATGAGGAATCTCAGTAGAGAAACTGAAACAGTATAGAAAAAAAAGAAGCAAAGGGACATTGAGAAAATAGAAAACAATAATATATGAAATAAAATGTAAAAGTCACTGGGTGGGTTTAACAGCAGATTTAAAAAAACTGTTACCATCGAATCAATTCTGAATCATAGCAACCCTATAGGACAGGGTAGAACTGCCGCACAGGGTTTCCTAGTATCTTATGCTGGGTTCTCTAGAGAAATAAAACCAGTAGAGTATAAATATATATATATAGAGAGAGAGAGAGAGGGAGATTTATATCAAGGAAGTGGCTCACGCGGTTGTAGAGGCTGGAACATCCCAAGTTCATAGGTCAGGATAAAGGCTTCTCCTGATCCACGTAGCCATATGGGCTGGCAAATTCAAGATCAGCAGGTCAGAGGGCAGGGCTCTTGCTCACAGGCTGCAAAGGTTGACAAATCCCAAGATCAGCAGGCAACACTACTGGTAAGCTACTAACTCAAGTCCCAAGAGCTGGAGGACAGACAAACCAAAGCCAGCTGCAGGATCCAGAGCAAGCAAAAGCCCATGAGCCTTGCAAGAATGTCCACTTATATCTGATGCAGGCACATGCCCAAGGAAATTCTCTTTCAACTGATTGGCTACTCACAGCAATCCCATTACAGAGGCAATCACCTTATATCAAATCATCATGGAAGTGATCACAACCTTATATGAGTGCCAAGCCACTTAGAATCATAGCCCAGCCAAGTTAACACACAAACTTAACCATCACATCTAGGCTGTAATCTTTATGGAAGCAGATTTTCTCCCATGGAGTGGTTGGTGGGTTCAAACTGCCGACCTTTTGGTTAGCAGCCAAGCACTTAACCACTGCAGACTGGAGATGGGAAAATAAAGGATCAATGAATTTAAAACTAGATCAATCAAAATTATGAAATCTGAAGAATAGGAAGGAAAAAAAGGAGAAAATGAATAGAACATCAGCAACCTGTGGAAAAATGACTTGTAGTCTAACTTACGTTGACACAGCAATTTGGTAAAAATAAAAATAAAAAATAAATCTAAGCAAGAAAATACAAGTACTCTCCTCTCAGTAACAGGTAGAACAACTAGACTAAATCATAAGGGTATAGGACATCTAAACAACAGTTTTAACGACATTGATGGAATTGACATTTATAGAACTCTACACCCAGTTACTATAAATAAGTACATGCAGGCCTAGTAAACACATCTCAATGGATTTAAAAACATTAAACTCTTACGTAGTACGTTCTCTGACCACACTAGAATTAGATTAGAAGTAAATAACAGTAAAACATTTAGAAATTAAGCAACACATCTCTGAAAAACCATAGGTCAAAGAAGAAATTAGAAAGAAAATTAAAACACTTTGAAGAGGATACTAATAAAAACACAATAATTAAAATGTGTAAGATTTAACTAAAGCAGTGCTTATAGATAAAGGTATAGCTTTAAGTGCCTTTATGGAAATGAAGTTTAAAATTAATCATTGAAATTTTCATCTTAAGGTGCTAAAAAAAAGAAAGCTAATTAAATACAAAGCTCATAGAAGGTACAATAAAGTAGAATTTAGTGAAATGGAAAACATACAATAAAGAAAATTAATAAAACCAACAGTTATCTCTTTGAACAGATTAAATAAATTGATTAACCCCTAGCAACTCTTACCAAGAAAAAAGAGAGAGAGAACACAAATTAACAATATCAAGAATAAAAGAGGGTACATCACTACAAATCCTACATACACTAAAAGGATTATAACAAAATATTTTGAAAATCTTTATTACAATAAATCCCACAACTTAAATGAAATGGATGAATTCCTTTAAAAACACCTTACCAGAACAGACACAAATAAAATAGAATATCTGAATAACTTTTTATCTATTTTTTAAAAAATTGGCATCATTACCAAAAACCTTCCAAAAAGAAAAACTTGAAGCACGGATGGTTTCATTAGTGAATTTTAACAAGTACTTAGAGAAAGAATAATATCAACCTTACATAAACTCTTATTTTATAAAGCCAGCATAACTCTGATGCTGTAACCTAACAAAGATATTATAAGAAAAAAAAAATTACAGACCAATATCTCTCATGAACAAAAACATAAAAATACTTATCAAAATATTATCAAGTTGAATTCAGTAATACATTAAAAAAAAAAAAAAATGATACTACATAACGACTAAGTATGATCTTTTCCAGGAATGTCAGATTGGTTTTTAACGTTTCAAAGTCAATAAATGTAGTTAGCCATCTTAACAGAATAATGGAGAAAAGTATATAATCATTTCAATTGCTGAAGAGAAAACATCTGACAAAACATACATTCATTGTAAAAACTCTTAGTAAACTAGGAATAGAAAAGAATTTCCTCAATCTGATGAGGACATCTATAAAAAATATACAAGTAACATTACACTGTCCCTGGGTAGCACTGGGCTACCAACTGAAAGGCTGGTGGTTCAAACTCACCAGAGGTGCCTTGGAAGACAGGCCTTATGATCTGCTTATGAAAGGTTACAGCCATTGAAAGCCCTGTGGCACACAGTTCTACTCTGAAACACATGTGGTTGCCACGAGTCAGAATAGACTTGATAGCGACTGGTAAAATATTATACTTACTGGTGAAATATTAACCCTTTCTTCTTAAGATCAAGAACAAGGCAAGAATGTCTGTGCTCTCAGCACAGAAATATTCAACATACTCCTGGAAGTCTCAACCAGTGCAACAAGGCAAGAAAAAGCAATAAAAGGCACAAATGAATGAGATGAGCCAAAAGGGAATGTATGTTATTGAATAGTCTAGGATAGGGTTGGTTCGGTTATGGCTTGATTCAGAAACTTAGGCACTGGAATCTGGTCCTCTCTCCATTTTTGTGTTCAGCTCCACTCTCCTCTCTGGGTTTGCAGGCTCCACAAGCTGACAAGGTGGCTGCTGTAGCTCCAGACTCCCTCATCTCAGGCTCAAACTCAGCAAGAAAGAATGAATGCCTTTCCATGGTGGCTTAGGAAACAGCCTTAAAGTTACCCTTGTCCTTACTTGGTTTGGTTCAAGACACATTCCATTTCTGAGCTAATGACTATGATTCGATGGATAACACACACTCACTAGCTTAGGCCAAAGTCAAATATTCAATCCCTGAGAGTGCTGAAAGAACTGCATTCAGCCAAAATAATAATCATTGTCCAAACTAAAATTAGGAGCTATCCTAAGGGTAAATGGATGCTGAGCATTTGTAAGTTAACCTAACCAAACACTAGCTACTGAAAGAAACTATATCTCCTGTGATCGATCCCCACTCCAACACACACATCCACGCTACAGATTACTGAGCCAGAGATGGGCACCTGAACCAAAAGGAACCAATCAGTTTCTTACTCTGTGTAGAGTAATTGCAAACATGGTCCCAATTCTTCATCATTTCCAATAGCCACGCCTTTTGCAATGTGACTCTGCAGCCCCTCGCACCAAGACTTGGAGCCTATTTCTCTATGCCTTGAATCTGTGTTGCTTTTGTGACTTGTTTTGGACGATAGAAATGCAGCAGAAATAATACTGTGCTAGTTCTGACCCTAGGGCTCACTTGCTCAGTTCTCTGCTTCTCCATGAGGACATGACTAGCTAATGTGCTGGAAGAGGAGACACAGAGAGCACAGCCAAGTCAGCCTACTTGTTCCAGGTGAGGTTCAGACATGTGAGTGAGCCTACCCAAGATCAGCAAAGCCACCAGCCAACCCAAAGCTGACCACAGATGCATGAATGAGCCCTGCTGTGCAGCTAGATGAACCACACCACCTAGCGAACCCATAGGCTACTGTGCAAAAAATAAATATTTATTGCTGTATGCCACTGAGGGGCTATGACTGTTAAAGGACATTATTGAGGCAACAGACAACTGAAACCCTGTCCCCAGAAATATCAGAGAGTCACAGAGACAGCAGCCTGATGATGGATAATGCTGAACTTGTAGAGTCATGTGGAGATGGGTTGGGGGTGATGCCAAAGTTTTGATGCAAGCCAAAATTGTGGAGACACAGAAACCACACGGAAGCAGAGAGGCTGGTCTGTTGCCTCTCAGAGAGAAGCAGGGATGCCAGATGGCACCACAGAGGGAGAAATGGAAAGACTAGCGGTCAGACTGCTTTCTAGTTCCCACAACTCCATTATTTACTATCTGTGCTTTCTTTTCATGGGAATCCCTTTATTCTTGGAATGAATGACCCTTTTATTTGAGCTATTTTAAATGGGCTTCTCTTCCTTCCAGACATTCTTTGCTATTGTGGAGTAAAATATTTCCAAAGTTTGAAATCCCATTAAAAAATAGTGTGATTTCATATATATATATATATATATATATATATATATATATATATATAGACCCAAACATTGCCCAGAGCTTAGCTACATATCCAGAAATACCAGGATAAAATTCCAGGACCTGAACCCATCTCCATGTTTCCAAGACTCTGAGTCTTCTGGATGGGCGTCATTCTCATCCTGCCCCAGAAGGTTCTCTGGAAACTGAGCCACACTGGCATTCAGACATCTCACCATCCAGACCCACCCCCAGGTTTGCACACCAAAGGTAGCTACTTAAACCTTAACCAAGACTCACGACTCCAAAAAAATCTGAGATTCTGTCCTTAACGTATGACCATTTCTACAAAATGCTGAGGGACCCTGTCTTAGTTACCCAGTACTACTGTAGCAGAAAATGGGTGGCCTTAAAGAACAGAAATTTGTTTTCTCACAGTTCTGGAGGCTAGAAGTTCCATTTCAGGGCATGGCTCTAGGGGGAGGTCCTTCTCTGTCTATTTCAGCTTCTAGTACCTGCCAGTAGTTCTTAGTGTTCTTTGCTTGTAGACAGGTCCTAACACGGCGTCTGTCTTCTCCCTGTGTGTGTGTGCGTCTCTGTGTCTTCTCTTCTTTTTTTTATAACTCAGAAGTGATTAGATTTAGAACCCACCCTACTCTGCTATGATCGCATTAACATAAAAGAAAGCCCTTATTTCCAAAGAGAGTCATATTTACAGATAAAGGAATTACAATTTCAACACATATTTTGGGGACACACATTGCAATCCGTAGCAGACCCTTCTAAATCTGGGACTGCAGAGTGGTCAGGGGAGCTTGGCAATGAATATGCACCCACTTCTAGCTGCTGAGTGCTCCTGGCCAGTTTGAATCTGGATGGTTGCACGTCATCCACTGGCAAAACAGAAACCAGATGTCATATCTCTATCCTGCCGTCTCAACCACAGATTCACGCAGATGTCTTTTCAGCAGCAAAGAAAGTACCATTTTAAGGAGGTCAACAGGTTGGGGGTCTCAAAGACTTTAAAATCCCAAAATTCCTGAATTTAAGGAACCCCAAAATTTCCTCCCAGGAATCTGCATGAAACTAAACAGATGCATCATACATAGCTCAAACGTCTTTCAAACAGCCCCTGAACTGGCGAGAGACAAGGCGTAAATATGAAATATTCACAGCCTCCATGTATTTCTTCCTCCCTCACATCTCACAACAAATCTCACCCACAGAATTCACAGCACTGACCTGCTGCTGGTGGAGGGAGGAAAGAAAAAGCCCTGTGGCTTCATTTTCTGACTCCAATGAAGGGTTAAAACCTTCTTTCCCTTCCCCGGCAGGTGCCCCCTCTGGGGCAAATGAACTCAGCTTTTCCATGTTTAGACCAAACTCCTCAAATTCCTTCCTGGCAGGTGTTCATGTATGTAAGCAAATTAAATTTTGGAAGTATTTCTGCCACAAGTCTCCGGCCAGCAGTGTAGGTTGCGTGTTGGAAGTCCTGGGCTCGCCAGCACCGCCTTGCCGAGGCCCTGGAAGCTGGAGCAGATAGAAAGGAGAAGCCGTCAAGCGTGGAACTGAGAATCAGAAAAGCCTGGATTCAAATTCCAGCTTTACCGCTCACCAGCTGTGCAATCCTGGGCACGTGACTACGGATCCCTGAGCCTCAGTGTCCTCACTTGGAAAATAGGTCTAGTAATGCTTTCCTCCCCAGGGCATTTGGGGATCGGACAAGAGGTCACATGTAAAGTGTCTGGCTCATACTTAGCTTTTAATAAATGGTTGTGTATTAGTCAGGGTTCTTGATTGCAAGCTGTGTGGTAATCAAATGGAATTTATTGGAAGGCTATCAGGAGCTCATAGAGTTGGCAGCCAGTAGTGATGAAGTCTGGAGAATGGCCAGAAACCAAGGAATCACTGGAGGGTTGGGAAGCAAGGCCCTTAGCAAAAACAGGAGAATATGTGGCCAGCAGACCACCACCACCGCTGGCCCCCAGCCCTTCCTCCCAGCCCTGAATCACCCACTCACTCAAGGTTGCAGATACAGGAAAAGGCATGCGGTTGCCCTAACCTGGGTTCTATGCCCACTGCCAAAAGGTGCCTGGGCGGTGCAAACAGTTTGTGCTCAACTGCTAACCTAAAGGTTGACATTTGAAACCCACACAGCAGTACCTTGGAAGATAACTCTGGCAATCTTCTTCCATTCAGATTTGTTGTTGCTGGGTGCCATCAAGTCAGTTCCAACTCACAGTGACCCCATATGACAGAGTAGAACTCCCCCATTGGGCTTTCTAGGCTATAATCTTTATGGAAGCAGATTTCCAAGTTTTCTCCTGCAGAGCCACTGGGTGTGTTCAAACCGCCAATCTTTCAGTTAGCAGTCAAGTACCTAACCATTGTGTCACCAGGGCTCCTTAGTCCATCAAGACTACAGTCTTGAAACTCCAATGGAGCAGTTCTACTGTGTAACAGATGGGGCTGCCATGAACTGGAATGGACTCCACGAATCATGCCCAACTGGTTAAATGCAGCTGGAGCAGAGAGAGGGAGAACTGCCGTTTGTGGGTCTGTGTAGGAAGCAGTGGCTACCTGCTCCTCCCCCTCCACCCATGACTGCACACAACAGCAGACAGGTGGGTCTCCACAGGGAAATATGAGGCTCTGATAGGAAGGCAGGATGGCTCCTGCATAGCCCCAAACCCACAAATGCCCACTGCAGGTGTTACTATTCAAATCCAGGAGAGAAAGTGAACACATTGTGATAAGACCAGGGGTGGGATTCTATGTTGTGGAGGGGAAGGATGGGCGTGAGTTTTCTGCAAGCTCCATCTTCAAGGGTTAGAACCAAGCAAAGTAAGGGAAGCCAAAAAGTACAGGGACCAAGCCTCCACTGATCCTGATTGTGTGGCCTCAGATAAGGAACTGGACCTCTCAAAGCTTTAGTTCTTTACCAGAAAATGACAGCTGTGAGGATCCAGTGAGGGGGAACACGTAACGCACCTAGAACAAGAGCAGGCACATAGCAAACAGTCAGATATCAGCTGGCTATATGATGATTATGGGGCACTGGTCGTTCAGCGGTAGAATTCTCAACTTCCATGCAGAAGACCCAGGTTCAATTCTCAGTCAATGCACCTCACGAACTACCACCACCTGTCTGTCAGTGGACGCTTGTGTGTTGCTATGATGCTGAACAGGTTTCAAGCAGAGCTCTGGACTAAGACAGACTAAGAGGAAAGGCCTGGCCATTTGCCTCCAAAAATCAGCCAATGAAAGCCGTATGGATCACAACAGTCTTATCCACAACCGATCACAGGGACAGCACAGGATCCAGCAGCTTTTCATTCCATTGTGCATGGAGTTGTCATGAGTCGAGATCAACTTCACGGCAGCTTAATAACAATGACTATAGATAGGGTCTTTGGTATAGAGGTTAATATAGAGAGGAAGACAAAATTCTCGCATAGCCTGGAGCTCGAAAGCAGAGGCCAAAGCAGATGTGGCCTGCGGAATAAATGGTTTTCTCAGAGAAGGCACAGCCACCACGAGGGAGCTGGGTCCGGGCCCCTTTGGGGCTTCCAGCAATAACACACTATCGTTAATGACTCCCTGAGCCTGAGGTATGCATTTCTCTCCTAACCTAAAGATGACTCCCCACCTAAAGACTCCCCCAAATAACACACAGTTCTGTCCTCGGCAGTTTTCCAGGGACATTGAGCAACTTACCTATTTTGCAGCCCAGAGCTTCTCATCCCACCCACTCGTGACTCTACTGAAATGTCAGAGAAACCCCGGCCCAGCTTCATGTAACCCGAGAGCTGCCAAGGGCAGCCACCCTTCGGAAAGAGAATCGGGTCCAGTGAGAACATTCTAGACATAGCAGACATACACATCTCTCTCTTTCTTTTTTCTGGGAGATGATTTTCCACAGTTCACCGCAAGATCCATTTTCTAAATGAGAAAATAATGGCTCGGATGTAGCAATTTGGAGCCATCATATTTATCATTTATTAACTCCACAAGCATTTATTAAGCACCTATTATATGTGGGGCACTATATTACATGCTTTAAGGAATGACAGGGGAAGGCAAAACAAACCTAGACTTTGGTCTGCCCCTCATTTTGTCCTGGCTCCCTGCTTTCCCACCCTCATTGTCTGCCTCTCATATAACACAGTGCTGACTTTGTCACAACCTTCAGGAAACCCTTTATTGACTTTCCATTACTTTCAGGAGCCTCTTACCACAGTTTACAGTCTTTCAGGACCTGGCTCCTGCCACAGCCCCAGCCTTTCCTCCTTTCCCATCCCTCATGCCTTCTACTCCCCAGCCATTCACTCATTCATTTTTCATTCATTCATTCCCCAAATATTCATTGGGCCAAAAACCAAACCAAACCTGTTGCCATCAAGTCAATTCTGACTCATAGCGACCCTATAGGACAGAGTAGAACTGCCCCATAGGATTTTCAAGAAGCAGCTGATGGATTTGAACTGCCGGCCTTTTGGTTAGCAGCCAAGCTCTTAACCACTGCACCACCAGGGCTCCTATACCAAACCAAACCCACTGCCGTCAAGTTGATTCCAACTCACAGTGACTCTATAGCCACTCTAAATCAGATGATCTGTCAACTGCTAGGGATACAGCAAGGCAGATGAGACAAGAGAGATCCCTTCTCTTAAGGGGCTTACATTTAGTGGGTGGAAATAACAAAGAGGAAGAAATAAATGGGAGCGTTTCAGCCTGTGAAAAGTGCCACAAGGAAAATCCAGTGACTGGAGAAGGGGCTGGGTAACTTTAGATCAGAGAGTCAAAAAACCAAAAACTTGTTGCCATCAAGTCGATTCCGACTCATTGCAACCCTATAGGACAGAGTAGAACTGCTCCATAGGGTTTCCAAGGTGTGCCTGGTGGATTTGAACTGCCAACCTCTTGGTTAGCAGCCGTAGTACTTGACCACTACTCCACCAGGGTTTCCCAGAGAGTCAAGGGAGGCAGTAATATGTACATTAAGACCCATTCCAAGTTGCTTGTAATTTCTTCATCACCCAGTGCTTAGTCTACCCCCTGGGCACGTACACACACTGAAAAAAAAAATTGCTGTGTAGTCAATTCCAACTCATGGCGACTCCATGCGTGTCAGAGCAGAACTGTGCTCCACAGGGTTTTTAATGGCTGATTTTTCAGAAGTAGATCACCACGTCTTTCTTCCAAGGTGCCTCTGGGTGGGTTCAAGATTTCAGTTAGTAGCCGAGCATTTAATCATTCGTGCCACCCAGGAAATCCTATGCCCACGCTAATGCCTCCTCTGAAATGCCCATCCCATTCTCCCAATTCCTCTTGCGCCTGTAAGCCGGGCTCAGGGTCATCTCCACAAAGAAGCCATTCCCAATCCACCAAGAGCTGGCTCCGGCACCCTTTCTCTACGCTCCCCAGATGCCCTGGGCCTTTCTCTTATTTAACCCTTCACACACTGCAACATGCCTACCAATCCCCACCATGCCCAGTATCAAGGGACTGGGGCCAGAAGTCACCCATGCCTCATAGGAAGAACCAGGGAAGGAGGGAAAAGCTAAAAGGGGCAGGGGTGTACCCAGCTGGAGTCTGAGCTTGGTGAATAGCAACGATTTTTCCAGCATTCTTTGTTTGATTAAATCCCAAAGGACATTTTTCCTCCAACTCCTTTTTCTTTTAACTTTTAAACCATATGGTTCTGATTAATTTATACTTAACTAATTAAAACATTGGTTTTGTAAGAGCTATTTGATGTCCATGAGTCTTCAGAGCCCTTTTATACAATTTTCTAACCCTTTTTACTAGGAAACCCAAAGTGGTCTTTCGCCAGCAGTAAACAGTGGCCAGGGCCAGAAGGTTAGGGTTTGGTCTTAGTTTGGTCACAGGGACCAGGTCTTGTGGTTACAAGTCCTCTGATTTTGGCAAAATGTGCTTTTTGACTCCCAATGAAATTCTAAAAAGGCTCTCAGAAAAATAACGAGATGAGAACACATTAATAAGACAAAAGACCCGTTGCCGTCGAGTTGATTCCGACTCATAGTGACCCTATAGGACAAAGTAGAACTGCCCCATAGGGTTTCCAAGAAGCAGCTGGTGGATTTGAACTGCCAACCTTCTGGTTAGCAGCTGAGCTCTTAATCACTGTGCCACCAGGGTTCCTTAATAAGACAAGCAGCTCTTAAAAAGCAAGAGTAGAAATCCTCCCGTGGCCATGGCTCCCCCAGCCTTCCCCCAGAAGAGTTTGACCACTCAATAAAGGCCTGAGGTATTTTCACTTCTCAATCCTGCCCCACCTCTTAGGATCATAGAAAATGGAATTTGTGTAAACAGGTAGGATTTTATGGGATTGCCAGTATTCCTGCCCAGTTGGCAGCAAAGTAGCTCTATTTTTGATCAAAGCGACTAAAACCAGCTGAAGGCCCACTGTGCGCCAGATCCTCTGTGAAGCCAAGGGTATGAAAGAAGAATAAACACAGTCCTGGCCTTCAAGGGGTTTAGAGCCTACTACCTCCATGGTCTTTTCAATCACCTCATATACATGTAAAAACTGGGCAATGAAAAAGGGAGACGGAAAAAGAACTGATGCATTTGAACTGTGGTGTTTGTGAAGAATAGTGAATATACCACGGACTATCAGAAGATCAAACAAGCCTGTCTTGGAGCAAATACAATCAGAATGCTCCTTAGAAGCAAGGGTGGAGAAACTTCAACTCACTTACTTCAGACATGTCATCAGGAAAGATAAATCATTAGAAAACGACATCGTGTTTGGTAAATTAAAGGGTCAGCAAAAATGACGGAAACCTTCAATGAGATGAATTGTTATAATCGCTGCAACAATGAACTCAAACATGCCAACAATCATAAAGATGGTACAACATTTCATTCTGTTATACCTAAGGTCACCATGAGTCAGACCCAACTTGACAACAACTAACAACAACAACCGCTACCAGCTGTCATTGAGTTGACTCTAACCCATGGCAGACCTGGAGTAGATCTTTGTGCCACAGGGTTTTCAACGGGTGACTTTTCAGAAATAGATTGCTAGACCTTCCTTCCGAGGCCCCTCTGGGTGGACTCAAACCTCCGACCATTGGGTTAGCAGCTGAGCGCATAAACCTTTTGCACCACAGTCTAGTGATACAATAACATGCAATAGCAGCTACTACTGATTGACAATACGAGGTACCAGGAACCATACTGCGTGCTTCCAGAACATTATGTCAGTTAACGTCTGTGATAACTCCAGAGGTTGGTACCACTAATATCTGCCACTTAGCACATGAAGAAAGTGAGTTCTGGAGAATTTAAATGGCACAGTTGGTAAGCAGTAGAACTGGAATTTGAACCCAAGTCAATGTAATATCAAAACCATAGTCCATGGAACATGGAAAGGAGCTTATAGAGAGGTCATAGATTCTGAAAAGGTGCATCCCAGGAATTAGGCCAAAAGGCATTAATGTAAAAAGGCCAATCAAACAATGGGTGGGAGGAGAAGGCCTAGCAAGCAGAAACCAGAACTAATATTTGTTCAACACCTGCTATGTGCCAGGCACAACACCACATGAAGTCAGCACTATTCAAATCCTCATTTTGCAGATGAGGAAACTGAAGCTCAGATTAGTGATATCCCAGGCCCAAAGCCACACAGCCAATAAAGAGGAACACTAATAATAAACTTATGATTTCCTGCATTCAGCTGAAATCTATATAAAGTAGGACAGTTCCAATGAAATCAAGATAAGGTCTATGTAAAACTAGCTAAATAAATGCTAAGCAGGGGAAGTAACTCTGCCCTGAGAGAAGGGATGAAGTCATGGAAATGGGATTTGGAATCATTAGCAATGGAACAGATGTATGAGACCCAAATGGTACATGAGAAAGTCCTAAACCAAAGAATGAGGGAGGAGCAGACAAGAATCAAATTTGGGTGTAGGCTGAGAGAATAAAAGGGTGAAAACTTGAGGCCAGAATGTGTCTAGGCTGGGCAAGGAAGAAGGGTGTTTGCAGGTAGATGACATTTGCAGTTTCTTGTAAAAAGAGAAGAAAGAAAAAGTTTGACAGAAGTTTGCCAAGGCTCAGTCATTTTCAAACAGTTTTATCTCATTTAGCACATTTTCTCATTTAATCATTACAAGATCCTTCAAAATTTGGCCTGATTCTCATCTACATTTTAGAGAGGAAAAAAATACAAGTTCAGAGATATATGTGTCTTTCCCCAGGTCAGAGATCTTGAAAGCATAAATCATATCATGTCATTCTCCAGCATAAAGCCTCCGGTGGCTTCCCAGTACCATTAGAATAAAATTCAAGCATGGTACCAGGGCCTATGAGGCCTTGCCTGGCCCCTGCTGACCTCACTGACTGCATCTTAAAACACTCGCCCTTTTGCCCGGAATGTTCTAGCCACTAATTCATTTTTAATTCCTCAAATGCACCATTTTATCTTCTATTCAGTGCCTTCAGATAGGCTGTTTCTCTGCTCACAAGAATATCCTTTCTCCATCTCTTGGTCCATCTGGATCTTTTCATTGTTCAAGCTCAAATGACATCTCCTCCAAGGAGCTTTTCACAGTCTAAAATGGGCCCTCCCACAGCACTCTGGGACTGTGGCCCATTCGTTACCACTGACTAGTTTTATATTTTAAGTGTTTCTTTGTATAGTGTATATTGTCCATTTCTCCAACTAGCCATAAGCTCAGTGAGAACTGACTTATTAGCATGAACCCTAATAGGAAACATTCCTTGCCATGACCTGATGCCCATTTAAGATATACGCAAATAGAGTCTTTCAACTGTCTCATAAGCATGTGAAACCTGGACAATGAAGACAGAAGAAGAATTTGATGCATTTGAATTATGGTGTTTGTGAAGAATATTGAATATACCATGGACTGCCAGAAAAACAAAGAAACCAGTCATCAAAGAAATAAAACCAGAATGTTTCTTAGAAGCCAGGACGGCAAAACTTTGTTTTCGTTACTTTGGACATGTCACGAGAAAAGACTAGTCACTAGAAAAGGACATCATGTTTGGTAGAGAGTCAGCAAAAATGAGGGAAACCCTCAATGAGATGGATTAACATGATAACTTCAACAAAGGGCTCAAACATAGCAATAATCACAAAGATGGTGCAGGACCAGACAACCTTCCAATCTGTTATACATAAAGTCTCCATGAGTTGGAGCTCACTCAATGGCAAATAACAAGCAGAGATGTCAATCTCAGCAACTGACCCACCGATAGCCCTTCGTGAAGGGAGAGCCCAAAGTGGATTAAATGACTCCCCAGCTAACTGAATACTGAATGGACCTCAGACCCTCCCTATTGTGCCAAACCAAACCTATTGCCATCGAGTTGATTCCAACTATAGCAGCCCTATAGGACAGAGTAGAACTGCCCCATAGAGTTTCCAAGGAGCAGCTGGGGAATTCAAACTGCTGACATTTTGATTAGCAGCCAGACTCTACCTGGGATGGATATCAGACCTAAGAATCCACCACTTGACCAGCCACCAGAGATGGATCACAAAACAATGAGTTGTACCAAATCATCTTCCTTCATCAGGGCTTTGCAAGTGGAAACTAAAACTGGAAGGAGATCACATGGTGGAGTCAGGGCCGAGATGGGCCACAGAGATTTGAGGGAGTAAAACCTATGAGGAGGTAGAGGGCTCTGGTGAATGAAAACAGAACAAAGCTCAAGAGCAGAGGTGAACAGAGCTGCCACAAGACAGACGCAGAGTCTCCTGTCCCCAGTACTACCTGGTTTCTCCCAGCATCCCAATCCCAGTTGCCGTAAATGGGTATCCTTCAATGAACCTCTTTTTCCAGTACTTGCATTCAAAATAGCCAAACTGAAGCAGTCTCCAAGCCAAAGTTACAGACCAAAAATGTGTCTGAGCTTGTGGTGGGAAGGAAGAGGTGTCAATCTCCTACGTACAAGAAAATATCAAAGGATTTTCTTTCTGGAAAGATGTACTGAGAATAGTACGAGAGTAATTGACTCCCTGGCCACTGACGTCAGGAGCAGCAGGGGTATCAGCCATGACTCGTTCTACTATAAGAGACAAAAATCTAATCCATATGGCTTCAGGACCTGATGGATCTAGGTGTTCAAATGTGTCATCAGTCATTTCAGCTCTGCCTCCCTCTGCTTCAGCTTCCTTCTCAGACAAGAAGCCTGACTAACATACCCACCAGCAGAAAAGAAGCTCACCTCCCTCAGTAGTTCCACAAAAGTCCCAAGTTTGATGATCCTTTGATGCCTTGGGCTCTTGGTTCTGAACCAATTACTTTGATCAGATGGAAAGAATGCTTTGATTGGTCAAGACCAGATCATGTGACCATCTTTAGCATGCAGGTAGGGGGATGAGGGGAGAGGAGGAGTCAATCTCCCCAAACACATGGACAAAGAGTAGAGTATAGATGGTTTCCCCAAAGGAAAATTTGGTGTTGTCACCAAAAGAAGAGGGGGTGGATGCTGAGGAGGCAAAAATTCCAGATGCCCCCCACAGAAGTAAAATCCACTTAACGCAGTAGACCACTTGGGAAAAAGACCCCTGCTCTCCTCCTACAGAGGTTTATCTAATTACAAGAGGTAGCTTATAGCAACAGAAACTGAACAAAAGCTTTTCTTATGCCTGATCCTTGGGATCACAGCTTTACCCCAGAGCACCCTCATTTAAGGAACGTGGATGCCTTCATAAAAAGCATCTGAAGCAATCAAGAGGAGACAGTGGCTTCTAAATAGGACAGATTCTAGGCTGGAAGTTTGGTCTGTACTCTGCCACTTACCAGCTGTGTGACCTTGGGCAAATCCTCTCACCTCTCTGAGCCTCAGCACTCTGACCTAGAAGATGTCAGTAATAATACCTTCCTCACTGATTTGTCATGAGGATTCGGTGAGTTTATACAGGTACAAAATAGTACAAAATATGATATGATGATGATGGTTATGATGAAGAAGGAGGAGGAAGTGGAAGAGGAAGAGGAGATAATGGTGATTTGGAGGCTGTATTTAGAATCAGAAGCTCAGAGTAGGGAAGGACATTAGAAGCCACCTGAACCGTCCAATTTTTGTGATCTGCACAAAAACCCTAAGAGATAGGATTTGACTTTACTCAAGTCAGAGAAACGGAGGCCCAGAAGAAAGAAGAGCTTGCCCAAGGTCTCTCAGCCAAAGAAGTGGCACAGATGACACTGAAATCCAAATCAGTTAACTCCAAAGCCTGTGCTCTTTACCAGAGCCTTCTGCCACCCAGCATGTCGACAAACCCCTTCAGTCTACCAGAATGCACTCAGTGCACCCTCAGCTTTGCACCTATGCACTGGGGGATGGGCACCATTGCACAATAGGACCCTCACCTCTTTTTCACTGGGCTTTCTTTCTACCCTCAGTGAGTACCAGAAAAATAAAGAAAAGCATCTATTTAAAAAGAAAAAAGGAACACAAATTATAAGAGCCACCCCATATTTCAAAAATGATTTCACATCTGTATCGAAATTCTTCTACTTACAAATATTCACAAATAAGAACAAAGCTCAGCACTAAAGAAAAAGCAGGCCATCTCTGCCTGCTCCCCACACGTGATGTGAAACAGTCACGCGCATGCATTTTAGTCTTGGCCATCACGTTATTCATTAATGTTGGCCCATGAGCTGTTTAAAGAAGTGTCTTCTTACCATGAAGAGAAGAAAGTCAAAGCAAAAACATCTTTCGATACATTTTTGAAGAGCTGAAAGGCACCAAGCAGGGCCAGAATCAGTGCCAGCACATCACAGCTTCTTTTGTGAAACTCCACTTTACATGGCAGTGGCTTATATGTAATGTCTCTTTGGAGTTAGAAAGAAATGAACTTAAACATAGCCTTTTGGACATATATGTTTGTATTTGGTTGATTTCTGAATTTCTATCAGCAGCAACAGTACTGAACATGGCTGTATTTGAACCAGACATTTAACGGTGTTGTCTAGAGATGACTCTATTTGACATCTCACCAAGGCAGACACTGTTGCTGGCCTATTCAACCATCCCCTCCACCTTCTGCTTCCCTGGTGAAGTATCTCTTCAATATTGCTCTTGTTAGCTGCTCCTAAGTTGGCCCCTGGCTCATAATGATTCATGCACAACAGAACAAAACGCTGCCTGATCCTGTGTCATCCCCATGATGGGTTGTAGATCGGATCACTGTGATCCACAGGGTTTTTGTTGGCCGATTTTTGGAAGTAGACCACCAAGCCTTTCTTCCTAGTCCACCTTAGTCTGGAAGCTCTGCTGAAACCTGTTCAGCATGACAGCAACACATAAGCCTCCACGGACAGACGGGTAGGAGGTGCATTGGCCAAGAATCAAACCTGGGTCTCCTGCATGAAAGGTAAGAATTCTACCACTGAACCACCACTGCCTCATCTCTTCCATATTAGAAGTTTAAAATGGCAGACACTTTCCCAGAGTTTTTTTTTTTTTGCATACATCAAGGAGCACCAATCAATGAAATGTCGGAAGAAATCTCTAAGGGACACCTTGATAAAAGAAACAGTTACAAGAGGAAAGGCCCTGTGCTTCATGCTTTGGATACTATCCCATGAAGTTGTGATGCCTGGAGCTGCCATTTTGCAACCATGAGGTGACAAGCCTAACGACAGAAAGTCAATAGCTTAAGAATGGCAGAGCTGAAGGACAGAAAGATGCTAGGTTCCCGATGACAAACTTGAGCCATAAACCAACCCCAGCACGCCTACCTCCAGACTTCTTGTTACATAAGAGGAAAAAAAGTGATAGTTTTTGTTGCCTTCTTAGTTGCCATTGAGTCACCCCTGACTCATGGGAGCCCCATGCACGACAGAACAAAACGCTGCCTAGTCCTGCACCATCCCCATGATCAGTTGCGGATCGGACCTTGTGATCCATATGATTTCCATTGGTTGATTTTTGGAAGTAGACCATCAGGCTTTCTTCCTAGTCCACCCTAGTCTGGAAGCTTTGCTGAAACCTGTTCAGCATGGTAGCAGCACACAAGTCTCAACTGACAGTCAAGTGGTGGCTGCGCATGAGGTACATCAGAATGGAACCCAGGTCTCCCACATGGAAAGTTGTGATTCTACCACTGAACCACCTCTGTCTCACATTTGGTAGTTAAACCACTATTAGTTGAGTATTCTGTTACTTGCAGCTGAAAACATTCTAATATACTTTCGAAGTCATTCTGTATAGGTAAGGAACTATGACAGCAAGAGGACAGGTCTTCCCAACTCCCAGTGACTCTGTGTCTCTAATGGATAGTCCTCATCCACCAGAGTAGGGCCTGACCCCCATGTTTGTGTCACATGGTCCCACCTTCCAGCCACATCTGATTTGTCCAAACTGGGTCAATCTGAGTCTCTCTACTGGGAACTGAGAATTGGAATTCAGAGACAACTAGGTAGTTTCTGCATGTAAATTTGTGAGTTATGGGGTGACTATGTATACAGAGCTGATATGTGGACTTCTAGAAAGAGCAGAGACAATAGACTTCATGGCTCCAAAAAGGAGGGCAAGAAAGGGTGAACGGTTACCTGGTGGTGGGGACTTTCCCTTTCTTGGTTCCAGAGCCTCATGATTTTCCACCTTTGTATTTTCTACCATTGGGTTCCGTTAAAGGTCTCCATTTCCTTTGCTTAAGATGATTTGAAGTAGGATTCTGTTTATTTCCAACAAAAGCCTTGCCAAGACCCCTAGGGAGTTGGTGGCCAAAGTGGGGCAGGACTCATATTTCCTGACTTGTTGCTGTACCCTGCTGCCTCCAAAATCCATAGTTAATATTTATCTGCTAAGTGTCACGCATTCTTCTAAAGTGCTTCACATGTGTTATATTTAATCCTCAGACAACCCTATGAGATAAGTCATATTACTAACCCCATTTTCCAGGAGAGGAAACTGAGGCTCAGAGATTTATGTAACTAGCCTGAGACCACACAGCCAGCATGTAGCTAAGCCAGGATTTGAACTCCAGAGCTCAAGTTTGTAACCACTTTGCTTTACCATCTCACTCTCCTGTTCTTCCTCCCTTCTCTACCACTCGGTAGACGGTCAAATCATTCACATGTTCTCAGAGGATGCATCCAAACTATCTCTTGTCTTGCTGCAGCCCCCATAGCACTCTGTATGCACTTGGTTGCCCAGATGCCTGAGCTATTAACTCTGCCTTAGGAATCCAAGAAGACTTCCTAGAAGAGGTGTTATTTGACTAGAATGTTTAAAGATAAGTTGGAATTTATCAAACAAACAATGGAATGGAGAGGGAGGTGTCCTAGTCAGAGTTCATAGCTGCAAGTACAGGTGCTGACTTTGGCTCTTTTCAACTGGAAAAGAACTCAGTAAAATGATGTTGAGAGCTGGAAATTTCTCCACAGAACTGCAGAGAGGGATGGAGAACCACATTCTAAGCAACAAAGCCAGGACCAATGCCCTAAATCATGTCATAGAACTGGTCCAAAGAGGCCCCACTGCTGCTACCACCTAGCACTGGACACCACAGCTCCCACCACAGGTTCAACAGCTTCTGACCTCAAGTCCAGGCCAAGTGCAACTGACTGGAAGAATCCAGGCCACATACCATGCCCTAGCTGCAAGGGAGGCTGAGAAAGTGGGCATTGGCATTCTTAGCTCCTAATCAAGGGCTTGATGGACTCTGTCCCCGCCAAGACTTGCAGGAAGGACATTCAGATGCTGGGTGGCCAAAGACAATGTCAAGTACCCCGTGTAGGGAGCATTTAAGGCAAAGGGAACAAATCATGCAAAGGCACAGAAAGCATGTATTTGTCTTGGCTCAGAGCAATGAGATGGTCACTGAGCTCCTTGGAGTATACATTTAGTGTTGAATTATGCCTCCTGAATTGCTGTTTGGACAGCTTGCCTTTGCATTTCAATGCCTTCTGTCTGCAAGGGCAGACTTTGTTCTTGACTGACCTCAGAAGACCTGGAGGGGTGCCAAGTGTTCCAGAAAGGTTTGACTGCTGTTGAGAAGGAGGAGGTAACGATGGTGTAAGAACAGAAGTAGGGAGACGAAGAAAAAGGGGAGGAAAGAGCCAAGTGTAAGCTGTCACCCTCCTACAGCCTGGTTTCTGGCTGGTGGCCACAATGAAGGAACCCTCTGTCCAAAGTCCTGCTCCCCAGAGAAGCAAGCTCACCCAAGGATCCCAGCCTTTGTGGAAGGTCACTCTTGCGCATAAACACTGTCCTTTCCCAGAAGACGCCAAAGTCTGTGGACAGCAATTTTCTTAAAGGGCCAGCAACTGCCTGGCCAGTCTTTCACCCCAAAGCCTTCCACTTGCACGGGAGCTCAGGGAGTGACATTCTCTGTAGCCCCCTCTCCCTCCAACCATGAACAACTGGGGGCTGCCTTCATCCTTCAAATACTGGCTGTAAAGCCTACTCCAGGCTCTGGTCTGAACAAAGCCAAATTGAATGGTAGCAACAAAACAGGCAGAGCCTGAATTTTCTGTTGGAAAGACACATTGGCTGCTCAGGCCAGGGCAGTGACCCTTTCTGCCTCCACTCCAGCAGCAGCCTGGGGAGCCAGCACTCAGAGATGCTGCGAGGACAAATGTCAGACAGGGCTGGAGAAGGCAGGAGGAACAGGAGAAGGAGGACTGAATTCTGAGAATTCACCTATTCCCACACCCTGCTACATACCCAGAGCTCCTCTGGTCATGAGGTGCCCTTTCTTGGATACCGGAACGGCAATCTGCACAGTGGCCCAGGGCAGACTCCTGGAAGTCACCATCTACTCCTCCTTCTTCCTCAGGCCCCATATCAGCTCCAGGACACCTCTCAGATGTGTCACTCTTCTCCCTTCTTGGCCATCACCACTCTCCAGATCAACTCTAGACTCCCTTGATGGGACCCTTGCCTTTAGCTGTGCCCTCTCTAAGTTATTGTCCACAGGTCCAGAGTGGTTGGCAGTGTTCCTTGTGGCTGTGGCAGAAGACTCTTGCACAAGAGAAGTCCAAATTGCCTCTTTGATCACCTCAAGGCAGGGTCTCTCTCCCTGAGGTTACCTCCCCCAGCCCCAGGGGACATTCAGCAATCTCTAGGGGCTTTTTTTTTTTTTTCTGTTGTTGTTACAACTGGGGAGACAGGGGCTGTTGTTGGCTTCTAGAGGGTAGAGGCAGGGGTGCTGCTAAACATCCTATAATACACAGGACTGCCCCCCATAACCAAGAATTATCCCACCCAAAATGTTAATAGTGCCGAGGTGGAGAAATCTTGTATTAAGGTGAAGTTGCTCAACCCAGGACCTGGTGTGTGGCCCCTCCTAAGCCTCCCAGAGGCCACCACAAAGGCCTGCCCTACCCCCCACCACTTCAATCACTCTTGGCCTCTGTCCCTGCCTATGCTGTTGCCCAAGACTTTCAGGCCTGACAGCCCCCCTTGGGTCAGGAGCACCGATGTCGCAGACCCCACACCCAGTACCTCAGCTCTAGAAGTTTCCCTGTGGGGCTTGTATTGCCTTGGCAGCCCTCCCAGCAGATCCAGAGAGACACAAGACCCAACGACCTTCTGACCATTCAGAAACTGTTCTTTCTCCAAAGAGACTGGAGTGGTGTCTTCGCTGGTACCAAGAGAGAGAGCCAGGCAGGGGCCTCTCCCTTGGAGTCACTCCCCTTTATGGGAAAAATACACTAAAAGGCAATGAGGCCCCAGTCATTTCTTCTGTTCCTCAAGGGTGCAGAGCCACACTCTCTACGGGAAGATTAGCCAAGATTGGAGTGGCAGATGGCTGGGGGTCAGGGATAAAGTTGGCGGGAGCTGGGACAAAGATGGCCTGACCTACTGCCTGGCTGTGACACTTTTTCTAGTCTTAGCACCTGTGGCCCCCTTCAGGGCCTGTGCCCTCCAACCAAAATGAATGACCATGGCCCTGCTTTCCTGCCCGCAGGCTGTTGCTTACACTGGGCCCTTCCCCTGAAAGATGTCTCCCTTGATCACACTCCACACCCAGAACATGTGCCGTCAAGGAAGCCCCATGGGTCCCCTTGGTTAGAAGGGATCATAGCATTTTGAAGACATATTTTCCACTTGCTTTCTAGTCATGAAGGTTTATACTTCATCCTTCCTAGTAGATAGTAAACAGTGGTGGTTCAGTAGTAAGATTCTCACTTTCCATGTAGGAGACCCAGGTTTGATTCCCTGCCAATGCCCCTCATGCACAGCCACCATCCATCTGTCAGTGGGAGCTTATATGTTGCTATGATGCTGAACAGGTTTCAGCAGAGTCTCCAGGTGGACTAGGAAAAAAGGGCTGGCAATCTACCTCCAAAAATTAGCCAGTGAAAACCTTATAGATTGCAATGGTCTGATCCACAACTGATCATGAGGATGGCTGAGGACTGAGAAGTGTGTTTTTCTGTTGTGTAGGAGGTTACTATGAGTTGGGGGTTATCATGGATTGAACTGTGTCACCAAAAAATATGTGTCAACTTGGCTAGGCCATGAGTCTCAGTATTGTGTGATTGTCTACCATTTTGTCATCTGATAGGATTATCCTATGTGTTGTAAATCCTACCTCTATGATGTTAATGAAGCAGGATTAGCAGCAATTGCGTTAATGAGGCAGGACTCAATCTACAAGACTAGGGTTGTGTCTTAAAACCAATCTCTTTTGAGATAAAAAAAGAGAGAAGCAAGCAGAGAGACAGGGGGACCTCATACCACCAAGAAATAAGAGCCAGGAGAATAGCGTGCCCTTTGGAACCAGGATTCCTGAACTAAGAACCTCCTAATCCAGGGGAAGATTGAGGACAAGGACCTTTGTCCGGGGCTGACAGAGAAAGCCTTCCCCTGGAGCTGACACCCTGAATTTGGACTTCTAGCCTCCTGGACTGTGAGAGAATAAATTTCTCTTTATTAAAGCCATCCACTTGTGGTACTTCTGTTATAGCAGCACTAGATAACTAAGACAGTGGTCAACTCAAAGACAGCTAACAACAACAGTAGATAGTTTTCTGAGGGCAGAGGTTGTCCCACTCCTCTCTGAATACTCAGAGCCTGGCACAGGGCTGAACCCACAATAGGTGGACGGCTAGTAGAATAAGCACCCCACCTCAGCCATGATCTCTCTTTCTTTTTAGCATTCTCACAAGTTGTTCCCTCTACCTGGACACTCTTCCTATCACTCCCCACTATGACCCGTCTTCCCACACTAGGCCGTCATCCAACCCAACTCCACAGGGTCACTTCCCCAAGGAGGCCTCCCCAGTCCCCTGGCCCAGGTAAGTGTCCAGACATATGAACCAATAACAGCTGTGCATCTTTCTTCATAGCCTTGCCAGACTTCAGTAGAAGATCTCCTAACCAGCCTCTAATCAGCCAACTGCTCAGATCAAGACATGTTCTCCACTTCTTCCCTCTGTAAAATATATAGCTATTATCGACAGTAAGCTAAATGGTCATCTCTGCCAGGCCACAGTGCCCTTCACTTGCTCCCCCAACACACATTCCCCATCCCTTAGTGCTTCCTGGCAAAGCCCTCAGGAAATGCCAATTACCTACTTTCCTCAGACTCCCTTGCAGCTGGGGTATGGGCATGTGACCAATCCTGACCAATGGGATCTGACAAAAAGTCTTCTGGGAGCTTCTGGGAATTTTTTTTTTTTTTCCTCTCTCTCTCTCTCTCTCTCTTCTTTGTTGGGTGCAAATGTGTCTGTAAGTAACTACTGGTAGGTGTGGGAGCCATTTTGCACCATGATGGAAGACATTTCTAACCCTCTGAGAGTGATGGCAATAAGAAACCTATGGAAAACCCTGTAATCTTAAAAACACTGCTGAGGCACTGTAGCAACTCAGGGATTGCCCTGCCACTGGGCTTCTTGCTATGTGAAATAATAAATGTCTTTGTTGTTTAAGCCAGTGTTTTTCACATTGTGAGTTATACCCCATTAGTGGGACATGAGATCATTTTAGTGGTACATGACCAGCATTTTTTTAATAGAATAAGAGAAGAAACTAGAAAGAAATTATCAGATAGCATCATACAAAGGAAAGGTAAGAAATGTTTGTGGAAATTAGTTTCAGTTCATACCTACGCACGGCTAACTTTAAAGTTTCTGTTACTTGCAGCAAAATGCATCATATCCCCTTTAGCTACTCTTTGGTATGACCATGAATTTCTATTCACACCAGCTGAGTTATTCAGTGGCCAAGAGCCCATTGTGTCTGTTGTCTAAATGGTTAACCTGGATGTACTCAGTACAATAATGACATGATTTAATCAAATATTATGCAACACAAAGAAATATAAATATTAAAGGAAAATTGCTGTTTGTAACTTGACTGCTTTGGAAAGAATCAATAAAAACAAGCTACAGGAAAAAAAAAATTGTTGCATGGAGGTGAGGAGAAAACTCCAAACAACTAACAATGATAACCAAAATCTAGAAGGATTATGTACTTGTATTAATTCATAAATACTGTGTTTCACATTTTTAAAAAGTAGTTAATGCAAAAAAAAAAATAAGAAGAGAGCTTCACTCAGATCCCAAGAAAAGACTGTTGCCTCTATCAAAATGTTGGTAAATGAGTATGTGTGCATGTGCGTGTGTGTACACTCATATGATGCTTAAGAGATATAGGTATCACTTTTGTAATTTCTTCTTGTAACAAAAAAAAATAATTTTTTTTTAATTGAGTGTCTGCCAGTGCCTTTCACATTGCAGAGGGAGATTCTACTATAGTTGTTTAATGTTTCTGGTCTGTGTTTGATTGTAAATTCCACAAGAGCAGAAAACATGACCATCTTGTTCATCACTTCATGCTGTTGCACAGTACTAGGTACATGATAGATTCTTAAAAGTTATTTTTGAATGAACAAATAAAACAACTAAACATTAGCTCATTTGATTCTCACCAAAGCTTTGATGTTGGACATGAATAGAAGTTTAGAAAAACAAATTGGCTTAACTCATGTCACACCGCTAGTATCGTGAGCCAAGCCTAGCACCCACAATCCTTAGCTCATGAGATTACTCAACTGCAGCAGGCCTATGATGTGAGGCAGCCACCATTACCAGAGATTCCTCATCACATTTCCACTTCCAGTGATTTATTTGGAATGCTCCAGAATTCTTTTAAGTTTTGTAAGTCCTATTAACATTTTGAGGGTTATTGGGGAGATTTTATCAGGGAATTGATTTTTGTAAGTGTGAGGCTACAGGCAGAGGCCAACATTTGTTCCCCCAACAGAATGTGTTTTCAATTTTATAATGGGAGTTGATGGGAAAAGATATTTTTGACATATTCACTTTAAAGCAGACTTTGTTGGATCGCATCTATTCAATTAAGTAAAAGATACCTGATCCTCTATATTTAACCAATTGGTATTAAAGGTCAATATGTCCTCAGTTTTAGCTTTGTGCTTCACCTTCCTTGAGTACTTCTTTCTTTTTTATACTACGACATTAATGGCTGTGCATAAATGAAAACATATAATATAAATGTAAACTCTTTTTATCCATGTGTATATGCTCAAAAATGTGTTGGAAGGCACATGATGGAGTCTTTTGGATTATGGGTCCAGTTCTATATCTTGATCTGGGTAGTGGTTACCTAGTGTATATATGTAAAAGGCCTCCAGGTCACTTAAGATCTGTGCACTTTACTGTACATAAGATATACTCGTTGCCATCAAGTCAATACCAACTCATAGCAACCCTATTGGACAAAGTAGAACTGCCCCATAGGGTTTCCAAGAAGCGGCTGGTGGATTTGAACTGCCAACGTTTTGGTCGGCAGCCTCAGTTCTTAACCACTCTACCACCAGCGCTCCTACATAAGATATACCTCAATAAAAAGTTTTGTTTTTTTTTTTTTAATGTGTGTAGCTTTAATTTCACAGAGACCTAGAGCATGGGAAAGAACCTAACACGTCCCAGAGTAAATTGTTTAAGCCTATTAACACTTATTGTTTGTTATATAAAAGGCATTGTGCTAGATGCTGATGAGACTGATTATATCGAATGCTCTAATTGTACATGGTCCTTGACAAAAGGTGGACCGTCATGACATATCTGTGGAATAAATTAGTAAATAAATAGATCAGATGGAGGGGTTATTTTAAACAGGAACAGAGATATACTACCCCTGATACTCAATGAAGGAAGATAAAGATGTGTGAGCAAAGTAGTTATTTCCTGTGGTCCCAGAAATTACAAGAAATCTTTGTGTCAATAGTTGGTCTTATCTCTAAAGTATCAGCATTCAGTCATTCATGTGAAAAATATTAACTTGGCTTCTGCTATGTTCCATGCATTGAGCCCAACACTAGAGACAATAGCGAGAAAGCCATTCATAGAGGAGAGTTCAGGAGATAAGGCAAGAGAAATATGGAGTGGATGTTGCAGAGCAGTGAGGAAGTTATTGGATACTTAGTCATGGAACTACGGGAAAGAGAAGTGTTACGGATTGAATTGTGTCCCCCAAAAATATGTGTTGGCCAGAGAATCCCGGATGGAGCAGGAAAACAGTGGGATGCAGACCTCAAATTTTCTTAGAAAGACCAGACTTAACGGCCTGGCTGAGACTAGAGAGACCCCCGAGGTCATGGTCCCACAGACCCCCCCCCCCCCGTTAGCCCAAGAATGGAACCATTCCCAAAGACAACTCTTCAAACAGGGATTGAACTGGACTATAAGACAGAAAATGATACTGGTGAGGAGTGAGTTTCTTGGCTCAAGTAGACACATAAGACTTTGTGGGCAGCTCCTGTCTGGAGGTGAGATGAGAAGGCAGAGGGGAATAGGAGCTTGCTGAATGGACACGGGAAATACAGGGTGGAGAGGAGGAGTATGCTGTCTCATTAGGGGGAGAGCAGCTGGGAGTACATAGCAAAGTGGGTATAAGTTTTTATATGATAGACTGACTTAATTTGTAAGCTTTTACTTAAAGCACAATAAATAACACATATATATATATATACATATTATATATATATATGCTGGCTTCCTCACCCTCATATGTATAGATTTGATCCTGTTGGAAATAGGGCTTTTCTTTTATGTTAAGGAAGTCATACCAGTGTAGTGTGTGTCCTAATCACTTCTGAGTTGTAAAAAGATCAAAATAAGCACAAAGACACACAGAGTGGGAGACACCCAAAGAACATCAAGGATCTCTGGCAGACAACAGAAACTAAGAGAGAGATTCACAGAAGGAATCAACATGTCTGAGACCCTGACTTGGACTTTTAGCCTCCAAAACTTTGAGAAAATAAATTCTGTTTTTTAAAGGCAACCACTTGTGTTATTTCTGTTACAGCTGCACTAGGAAACTAAGATAAGCAGGAATACGACTGCAAGGAACTGAGCAGGAAATGGAAAGGGCAGGAGTCAGGTAACAATTATAGACTTCTCTTTTGAAAAATTCGTGTGATAAGCAGTAGGAGAGTGGACAGCAGCTGGAAGAGGACAGTGAATCAACAGACTATCTTTTAATATAGGAGAAACTCGATTACATATGTAGACTAAAAAGAAAAGAGGAAAGAACTAAAAATATGGGGAGGGAGGGAAGATGGCTGCTGAAATAAACTGTTAGATAAAATAGAGAATATAGATAGAAATTATATATATTTTTTAAAGAACTAATTTGAAAGTACAATAACTGAAATAAAAAATTCTCTACAGGGAACAACTCAGAAAAGGAGGGTGAGAAGGTTGCACAACTTGAAGAATGTGATCAATTTCACTGAATTGTACATGTAAAAACTGTTGAATTGGTGTATGTTTTTGCGGTGTGTTTTTATTCTCAACGGCAAAATAAATAAATAAATTTTAAAGAGCAGAACACACAGAGAGACACACATGGGGGAAGGAAAAATACCAAGGAACATCAAGAAACACCCAAGGCTACCAACAAAGAAGAAGCCTGCCCTAGAGCTGATGTCTTCATTTGGACTTCTAGCCTCCAAAACTGTGAGACAGTAAAAGTTCTGTTCCTTAAAGAAAAAAAAAATCAGGGGCTTGACAGCACATCTGAGCTAGCTGAAGAAAAAAATCAACAAACTTGAATATAGGTCCATTGAGAGTATCCAGTCTGGAGGAAAAGGAATGAAGAAAAATTAATGGAGACCTGTGAAACACCATCAAGCATACCAACATGCATACAAAGGGAGTCTCAGAAGGAAATGAGAAAGAGAAGACGCAGAAAGAATATTTGAAGAAATGATGGCAGAAAACTTTTCAACTTTGATGAAAAATATTAAGCTACATTTCTAAGAGGCTCAACAAACTGCAAATAATATAGACTCAAAGAGATCCAAAGCTAAAGACAAAGAGTGAATCTTGAAAGCAGCAAGAGAAAAATGACTCATCACATAGAAGGGATGCTTAATAAGATTAACAGTGACTTCTCATCATGAACCTTGAAGGCACTGGGATAACTACTTGCAAAGTGCTGAAAGAGAAAGACTGTCAAGGACTCTATAGCCAGCAAAACTCACTGTCTTAGTCACCTAGTGCTGCTGTAACAGAAATACCACAAGTGGATGGCTTTAACAAAGAGAAATTTATTCTTTCATGGTCCAGTAGGCTACAAGTACAAATTCAGTTTGCCAGCTCCAGGGGAAGGCTTTCTGTCTTGGTCAGCTCTGGAGGAAGGTCTTGTCATCAATATTCCTCTGGTCTAGGAGCTTCTCCGCACAAAAACCCCAGGTTCAAAGTACACTCTCTGCTCCCAGCGCTGCTTTCTTGGTGGTATGAGGCCCCCCACTCTCTGCTCACTTCCCTTTCCTTTTATCTCTTGTAAGATAAAAAGTGGTGCAGGCCACAACTCAGGGAAACTTCCTTTACATTGAATTAGGGAGGGACGTGACCTGAGCAAGGGTGTTACATTCCACCCTAACCTTCTTGAACATAATTTAATCTTGCCCAATTAACCACAGGCAGAGGTTAGGATTTACAACACATAGGAAAATTTTATCAATCACAAAATGGAGGATAACCACACAATACCGGGAATCATGGCCTAACCGAGTTGATACATATTTTGGGGGGGACATAATTCAGTCCATGACACTCACCTCCAAAATTAAGGAGAAATTAATACATTCCCATATAAGCAAAAACTGAATCATCACTACCAGGCGTGCCCTACAAAAAACACTAAAGGAACTTCTTCAGCTGAAATGAAAATACACTAGAGAGTAACTCGATTCTACATGAAGAAATAAACAGCACCAGTGAAGGTGGCTAGAAAGGTAAACATAAAAGACAATATAAATTTATTTTTGTTTATAATTCCTTTCTTCTCCTACCTGATTTAAAAGACATAAAGCCTTAATTTGTATAAAGGTATAATTCGTATGATGACACTAACACAAAAGGAGTAGGGGTGAAAAATGAGCTATATTGGAACAAAGGTTTTAGGGGTAAAGCTTCACAACCCTGGTTTAGAGGCAATGTTCTTTTAGATATGACACCAACAGCTTAAGCAATAAAAGAAAAAGTTGATAAAGTGGACTTCATCAAAATTTTTAAAAACTTATACAAGGGATATTACTTTTTTGAGGAATATCATCAAAAAAGTGAAAAGACAATCCACAAAACAGGAGAAAATATTTGCAAATCAAATATCTGATAAGGAGCTTGAGAATATATAAAAATTCTTACCATAAATAATATATAAAGAGCTTTTACAATAAGTAATACATAAAAAGCTCTTACAACAAGTAATATATGAGAAGCTCTTACAATAAGTAATAAAAAGGCAAATAACTGAATTTTAAAATGGGCAAAAGATTTGAATGGATACTTTCTCCAAAAAAGAGAAACAAATGCTCAATAAGCATATTAAAAGATAGACATCATTATTCATTAGGTATATGCTCACTCATCTAGGCCAAGAAATATGGAAGACAGCTTCCTGGCCAACTGACTGGAAGAGATCCATATTTATGCCTATTCCCAAGAAAGGTGATCCAACCGAATGTGTGAATTATAGAACAATATCATTAATATCACACACAAGCAAAATTTTGCTGAAAATCATTCAAAAACAGCTGCAGCAGTTTATCGACAGGGAACTGCCAGAAATTCAGGCCGGTTTCAGAAGAGGACGTGGAACCAGGGATATCATTGCTGATGTCAGATGGATCCTGGCTGAAAGCAGAGAATACCAGAAGGATGTTTACCTGTGTTTTATTGACTATGCAAAGGCATTTGACTGTGTGGATCATAACAAATTATGGATAACATTGCCAAGCATGGCAATTCAAGAACACTTAATTGTGCTCATGAAGAACCTTTACACAGATGAAGAGGCAGTTGTTTCGACAGAACAAGGGGATACTGATTGGTTTAAAGTCAGGAAAGGTGTGCATCAGGGTTGTATTCTTTCACCATACCTATTGAATCTGTATGCTGAACAAATAATCCAAGAAGCTGGACTCTATGAAGAAGAACAGGGCAGCAGGATTGGAGGAAGACTCATTAACAACCTGCGTTATGCAGATGACACAACCTTGCTTGCTGAAAGTGAAGAGGACTTGAAGCACTTACTAATGAAGATCAAAGACCATAGCCTTCAGTATGGATTGCACCTCAATATAAAGAAAACAAAAATCCTCACAACTGGACCAATGAGCAACATCATGATAAATGGAGAAAAGGTTGAAGTTGTCAAGGATTTCATTTTACTTGGATCCACAATCAACAGCCATGGAAGCAGCAGTCAAGAAATCAAAAGACGCATTGCATTGGGCAAATCTGCTGCAAAGGACCTCTTTAAAGTGTTGAAGAGGAAAGACGTCACCTTGAAGACTAAGGTGCGCCTGAACCAAGCCATGGTATTTTCAATCACATCATATGCAAGTGAAAGCTGGACACTGAATAAGGAAGACTGAAGAAGAATTGATGTCTTTAAATTGTGGTGTTGGCAAAGAATGTTGAATATACCATGGACTGCCAAAAGAATGACCAAATCTTAGAAGAAGAACAATCAGAATGGTCCTTAGAAGCAAGGATGGCGAGACTGTGTCTTACATACTTTGGACATGTTGTCAGGAGGGATCAGTCCCTGGAGAAGGACATCATGTTTGGCAGAGTACAGGGTCAGCGGAAAAGAGGAAGGCCCTCAATGAGGTGGATTGACACAGTGGCTGCAACAATGAGCTCAAGCATAGCAACAATTGTGAGGATGGCCCAGGACCAGGCAGTGTTTCGTTCTGTTGTGCATAGGGTCACTATGAGTCAGAACTGACCCAACAGCACCTAACAACAACAACATATGCAAATCAAAACCATAATGAGATACCATGTCACACCCACTAAGATGGCTATAAACCAGTTAGTTCCAGTCAAACCCCTACTGAGAATCTGCATTTCCAACAAGTTCCTAAAAAATCCATTGCAGTCAATTCCAACTCAGTTCTCAAAATTTATTATGCATAAGAATCACCTGGGGTTCTTGTTAAACTGTAGATTCTGATTCAGTATATCTGGGGTAGAAATGGAAATTCTCAGCAGGGGTTAAAACTAGAATGAACCAGTTCAAAGCCCTGCTATGAACAAAAACTAAATGTTAACAAATGTTGGCAAAGCTGTGGAGAAATTAAGTCTTATACATTGCTGGTGGGACTGTAAAATGATGCAGCCATTTTGGAAAACAGCCTGACAGTTACTCAAAATATTAAACATAGAGTTACCATATGACCTAGTAATTGCACTCCTAAGTATATATACTCAAGAGAAAAGAAAACATATATTTACAGAGAAAAAAAATCTGTGCACTAGTGTTCACATTAGCATTATTCACAACATCCAAAAAGTGGAAACAACCCAAATGAACCTTGAAAATGTATGCTAAGTGGAAAAAAGCCAGTCATAGAAAAACACATATTTTATGATTCATTTATATGAAATATTTGGAATAGGAAAATACAGGCAGCCCCCGGGTTTCAAAAGTCCAACTTACAGACACTTCATACTTGCCCTTCAAAGTTATGTAAATTTGCCCTCACTTTGAAACAACTGAATCAACTCCTTGCAACAAACTCTTCATCACAATCACCTTCACTTGCTGCACGTGCAGCTTTTAAATCATTAAAAAAGGCCTCAAGCCTTTCCTTGCACTAAACCCAACCAAAAACCCGCCACCATTGAGTTGATTCCAACTCATAGCAACCCTATAGGACAGAGTAGAACTGCCCCCAGAGGGTTGCTAGGGAGCAGCTGGTGGATTCAAACTGCTGACATTTTGGTTAGCAGCCAAGCTCTTAATCACTGTGCTACCAGGGCTCCACTAAAAAAAAAAGGCAAACCCATTGCCATCAAGTGGATTCCGACTCATAGCAACCTATAGAACAGAGTCGAACTGCCCCATAGAGTTTCCAAGGAGTGGCTGGTGGATTCCAACTGCTGACCTTTTGGTTAGCAGCCATAAAGAACCATACGCACCTGTTCCCACTTACTTACAAATTCAACTTAAAGACTTGAAGACACAGAAGTAGATCTCGTTCATAACCCAGGGACTGCTTGTATAGAGACAGAAAGTAGATTAGTGGTTTCAAGGTTTTGGGGAGGGGGGAATGGGAAGAGACTGGTAGCAGAAATGGGGTTTCTTTTTGGAATAATGAAAATGTCCTTAAATTAGATAGTGATGATGACTGCAAAACTTTGTGAATATCTCTAAAAACCACTGAACTGTATACCCTAAAAAGGGTAAATTTTATGGTATGTGAATTATATCTCAATAAAGCTACTATGAAAAATAAAAGTAAATGGGCTAAATACTTTACATAATTAACAAAGATTATCAGGCTGATTTTCTTTAAAAAATAAAAAACAGACCCAACTATGTGCTGTTTACAGATAGACACTTTAGAAAGTAAAAGGATGAAAAAGATACACCATGTATACACTAACCAAAAAAAGAGGGAAAAAAAGCTGTGTGGCTATATTAGTATATAAATATCTCATGCAGAGCAGATTTTAACCAGAAAGGAATAGTAGAAATAAAGAGGAATATTTCATGATGATAAAGTCAGTTCAACAGGAAGACAGGATAATCCTAAATTTGTGTGCACTCAATAATATAGCTTCAAAATATGTACAGCAACAATAGACATAAGTAAAAGATGAAACGGACAAATCCACAACAAGCATATTTGGCAATTTTAACACACCTGACTAACTGATACAACAACCAGACAAAAACCCAGTTATGATATAGCAGATTCGAGCAACACTATTAACCAATTTGACACTTAACACTATACTCAACAGCTGTAGTATACACATTCTTTTCAAGTGCACAGGACAAAAAAAAAAAATCAAAAGTCTGAATAAATATCATAGGGTTGAAATCAGCAAGAGATGTCTTCTGACCACAGTGAAATTCAACCAGAAATCAAACACAGAAAGATAACTAAAGTAAGTCTTTCCACCCCTTAGTATTCTTCACCTTAGTTCTATTTATAATATTTGGAGGCGGGGCCAAGATGGCAGAGCAGTCAGACATTTCCGGTGATCCCTCTTACAACAAAGACCAAAAAAAACGAGTGAGATGATTATATATATGACAAGCTAGGACCCCTGAACATCAAAGGAAAAGTTAGAAAAAGGACTGAGCAGCAGGGGGAGGGAGAGACAATTCAGAAGCAGTGAGGAGCTGCCAGGCCTGACTCCACGGGAACCCTCAGGCAAGATCCCTGGAGCAACTGCAGCAGGGCTGGAGGTAGCATTCCAGACTCAGGGAGAGACAGCGAGCTGCACAGCCTACTCACACCTCTGGAACCTGAGAAGAACAGCGATCTCAGCAAAAGCTAAGTACTTGCATTTATTTTACTGTGCTCCCACCCCCCAAGCCAGCTTCAGTGGCTGCCGATTTCCCTGGCCTGAGATAGGTCCTGTTGCGCATCCTGTGTCATTCTCCCAGCCTTGGAGAAGGAATAAATTAACAATTGGGGGAAAGATAACCCACCAGGTCCACTAAGCTGGGAGCTCAGGACAGAAGTGGCTCCTGTACAGGCACAAGCGGGCCATGGACTTTGAATACCTTTCACCCCTGCATGGACCTGTGTGGGCCCATTTCTGCAGAATAGGCCCTTCTTGGCAGGCTGCAACTGTTTCAGCTGTGCCATGGAGAGGTGCATTGTTGGTGTTTGACTATTAAACAGGGTCCTCACCTACTCACATCAAGGGTCTAAGGACTGGTGGCTCCACCCACATCATCTAGCCACCTGTGACAGGGGTCCAGGGATAACCGGTACCTCCTGGTCCTTACCACCAAAAGCATTGGGTGCCCATGTCCTGCTGCAGAACCCACCCACCTGTGTGCTCTAGGGAGCAGGGACATGCTTTCCTCACAGCCACTGGGGAAGGCTGTCAGCCCCCTGCCTTCTTCAGAGCATGACTCCCTTCTACAACTAGATACCTGTGCCTACAACAATCACCCCTGGCCCTCTAAGACTGTAGGACAGAGCCTGTACCACACACTTGAAGACCAACTATCTGGACACCCGAGCTGAATCCATATAAGGAAAGTGAATGGACTCCTAGGCTCATATACCTGGTAACAGCTCTAGCCATCTTGTGACAGGACGTTAGAGCTTCAAAGGTGAAAATATTCAAGCTAGCTCACTCAAGCAGCCTATTTGGGCATATCAAAACAAAACAAAGCAAGAAGCTATGATACGGTAAGCAAACATAAAATAAATTAATACAATAACTTATAGATGGCCTGGAGACAACAGTCGATATCAAATCACATAAAGAAGCAAACCATGATCACTTCAACAAGCTCTCAAAACAAAGAATCAAGGAATCTTCTGGATGAAGGTGTATTCCTGGAATTACCAGATGTAGAATACAAAAGATCAATATGCAGAACTCTTAAAGACATCAGGAGGGAGATCAGGCAAAATGTAGAACAAGCCAAGGAACACACAGATAAAGCAGTTGAAGAAATTTAAAAGATTATTCAAGAACATAATGAAAAATTTAGTAGGCTGCAAGAATCTATAGAGAGACAGCAATCAGACATTTAGATTAACAATAAAATTACAGAATTAGACAACTCCATAGAAAGTCAGAGGAGCAGAACTGAGGAAATGGAAGGCAGAATTAGTGAAATTGAAGATTAAACAATTGACACCAATATATTCGAAGAAAATAATCAGATAAAAGAATTTTTAAAAATGAAGAAACCCTTAGAATCACGTGGGACTCTATCAAGAGAAATAACCTACGAGTGATTGCAGTACCAGAACAGGGAGGCATATCAGAAAATACAGAGAGAATTGTTGAAGATTTGTTGGCAGAAAATTTCCCTGATATATTCATAACGTTTATTACAGCTGACTCAAGGGCACTGGTTTATTATACCTTGAAAAAATTTTTTACATGTTTCCTTTTTTTGTCTTTCTCTCCAACTAGACAGTAAGACCCATTAAGGAAAGACCTTATCTACTTGTCTACTGTGGTATCTCCCAGTGTTGAGAATAGTGTCTGACTAAAGACAGGCCCTCAATAAGTATTTTTTGAATGAATGAGAAGCACTGAAAGGGAGGTTTGTCATAAAAAGAACCAAGATGTATTATTCCATGACACAGAAAGGAAGAAAATAAGAATGTATGTGCATAATGATCAGGACATTTTTAATTAGTAGTAAGATAAACCCAGCTTAAACTGACTTAAGCAGAAAACGGTAATTTATTGCCTCCCTTAACTAAAATGTCCAGTAGTAGCACTATTTTTGGGAATAGCTTGGTTTAGGGGTTCCAGTGTTTTTGATTCCCTCTATCTTTCTCCACCTCTTAAAGCTATGTTGGCTTCAGTCTCATGTAGAATCTCTCCTCATTGTGCAAAGTAACTCCCAACCTTCATCCTCCTATCATAGCTATCCCAGAAGAATGTAAGCATCTCATCCCAAATTCATTACAACAAAACCTTAGGAATGTTTCTCACTGGATATTATTTGGGATATCATTCCTGATGTCAAGTAGCTCTGGGCTGAAAGCAGAGAATACCAGAAAGATATGTTTAGCTGTGTTTTATTGACTATGTGAAGGCATTCAACTGTGTGGATCATAACAAATTATGAATAACATTGCAAAGAATGGGAAATACAGAACCCTTAATTGTGCTCACCCAGAACCTGTACATAGACTAAGAGGAAGTCATTTGAGCAGAAGAAGAGGACACTGTGTAGTTTAAAGTCAAGGAAGGTGTAAGTCAAAGTTGTATCCTTTCACCATACTTATTCAAACTGTATGCTGAGCAAATAATTTGAGAAGTTAGACTATATGAAGAACACAGCATCAGAATTGGAGAAAGACTCATTAACAGCCTGTGATACGTAGGTGACACAATCTTGCTTGCTGGAAGTGAAGAGGACTTGAAGCACTTACTGATGAAGATCAAAGACTACAGTCTTCAGTATGGATCACACCTCAACATAAAGAAAACAAAAATCCTCACAACTGGACCAATAAACAACATCATGATAAACAGAGAAAAGATCGAAGTTGTCAAGGATTTAATTTTGTTCAGATCAACAATCAACACCCATGGAAGCAGCAGTCAAGAAATCAAAAGATGCACTGCATTGCGCAAATCTTCTGCAAAAGATCTCTTTAAAGTGTTGAAAAGCAAAGACATCACCTTGAAGGCTAAGATGCACCTGACCCAAGCCATGGTGTTTTCAATCACCTCATATGCATGCAAAAACTGGACAACGAATAAGGAAGCCCAGAGAAGAACTGAATTATGGTGTTGGTGAAGAATATTGAATATAGCATGGATTGCCAGAAGAACAAACATATTTGTCTTGGAAGAAGTACAACCAGAGTGCTCCTTAGAGGTGAGGATGGTGGGACTTTGTCTCATGTATTTTGGACATGTTATCAGGAGGTACCAGTCCCTGGAAAAGGACATCATATTTGGTAAAGTGGAGGGTCATGGAAAAAGAGGAAGGCCCTCAATGAGATGGATTGACATAGTGCTGCAACAATGATCTCAAACATAGCAATGATTATGAGGATGGTGCACAACTGGGCAGTGTTTCATTCTATTGTACACAGGGTTGCTATGAGTTAGAACCGATTCAACGACACCTAACAACAACAACACATCTATTCAAAACTCAGTCACCATGACCAGGAATATCACCTGTCCTTATTGGATCCCTAAATCCAAGAAGTAAAATCAATCCCACCAAAACCAGACATACTAGTGGGGTAAGGGTAGTTTCCAAAGGAAAACTGAGACACTATTACCAGAATAAGGGGGCTTGTACGCTTGGCAAGGAACCCTGGTGGCACAGTGGTTGAAGGTCAGAAGTTCAAACCTACCAGCAGCCCTACAGGAGAAAGATGTGGCAGTCTGCTTCCATAAAGACTTACAGCCTTGGAAAACCAATGGGGCAATTCTACTCTGTCCTGTAGGGCTACTATGAGTCAGAATCAACCTGATGGCAGTGAGTTTGGTTTTGGGGTATGCTTTGCAGGCAAAATCTAGAGTCCCTCTCTGGTGCGTATATAACAAGTTTATGGATTTAAAAAAAAAAAAAACAGGAAGCTGTGAAAGATCTCCCCTTAATGTTCTTCATGGTCAATGTGAAAGAGACAGTGAAGGTTTGGATGAGTCTGTGAAGGGTGTGGGAAACACAGCTGAGCAAAAATCAAAGCAAAGATTGATCAGCTACAGTGGGAACAGCAATGTCTTCATGATGGCACCAGTCTTCACAGTTGCATAAGTTCTTCTAGCTAAACTAAGCCACCTGGGGACAAGAGTGGAGAAAGTGGTAAGTAGCATTGTCCCAGGGCTGGGAGTTTGCCAGCTAAGTGATATAGAAAATCATGGGTACATAGGGACTGAAGATCCTGGAGGGAGAACAAATAATCAATCAGGACCTCAGACAGAGCAGTGACAGAAGAGGACCTTACAGATGGAGAGAACATGGAGAAGTCAGTCTCAGCGGGGCATAGAGCAGGCATGAGGTGTGGGGAAGCAGACAATAGGACACTGAGGTATTTTCAAGTGATGGCAAGATCCAGGGAGTGGAGCTTAACATGGAGTAGAAGGCATGGTTATCAGAGTTAAGATGGTCCAGGTATTGTGAGACAAGTGTCTGGATGAGTTGTTAAATGGAAGTGGGGATCTTTGAGGATGATGTCAGGAAGACGAAGAAAAGAGATGAATGATTTCTGGGCCTCAGTCCTGCCTTAATTTGTTCAACATTCACTATGGAGGACATCTGTAGATTGAATCTGGCAAGTGTCTATCTCCTCTTTTCCTTTAAAAAAAAAATTTTTTTTTTCTTTTTTTGAAGAACTATCTCTCCCCCTACATTTAGTTCACGTGAATCACGTGTGACTGACCATACCAAGATCCCAACATCTAAAAAATTATTGTATTCTAGTCCTCTGCCACAGTGATTTGATCAGAGGTGGGCACATGACCCAAGCTAGACCAATGAGAGCCTTCCCTAAGACTTTTGTTGAGTCTACTGAGAAAGTGGCTTTCTCTTTCTGCCAGGATTGCTAATCTGGTATAATATGTCTGGAGTTTTTAGAGGTTTTCTCTGTAACATAAGGGGAAGAGCCTGTTTGAAAAGGAAGCCTACAAAGAGTGAAGTGGAGCTGAAAGAAACACAGAAACGCCTGATGGTATCATTGGTCACCTGGATTCAGTCATTCCTAAAGTTCCACGTCTATTCCTGGACTTCTCAGTTATGCAAACAAGAGACTTCCGCTTCCAGGTATGATGGAGTAGCTTGCAGGAGATCTACACTCCCTCTGAGAACAATTCAAAAACTAGAGGAAATATTTCTTTTTCAAAAACTTTTTAAAGGTATTGGAGGTCTGTGAAAACAACCAAAACTAGAGAGGACAAGATTCATAGAGTTGGAATTGCAAAGAGATTAGTTGGCATTCTGCAGCCACTTTTTTCTTGGAGACATTTGCTGAATCAGGGTGCAAGGAAAGAGAATGAGAATCCAGACCTTTCCTGGGCAGAGATCTCACCACTGGGGGACAGAGAAACCACCAGAACTTTTGGAAGTCTCACAGGTCTGGAGACATCAACTTGGAGACTAGAGGGGCCAACATTCCTATGAGAAGGAGGGGCCAGAGAACTAAGCCTGCCGCTAATTTTCCCCCTCAGGATATCTGTCAAAATCTGAAGCTAAACAGAAAGCCGCTAAAAAGCAGAGTGAAATTTTCATCAATCCAACAGTGTTGGGGAGACGGGACTGGAATTCAGGTCTCATTAGGGGGAAGGTCTCGGTGAACACACCAGGCTCTCTGCTGGAAGTCCTGGAGAACTATGCCCTAGGAGCAGGAGAAAACCAGAGTTTGACAGAGCCTTAAAAAAATGGCAACCCAGCCTGAACTCAGCCCAGTTTGATGAGATTAAGGTGATCAGCCCCATCTTATCTGGCTAATACACAAAATGAACCCTCTCTGAAGACTCTACAATGTTTTATACACAATGTCTGATATTCAATCAAATATTACTAGGTGTCCCAAAAGACAAGATCACATGACTAAAAACAAAGTGAATAACAAATAATAGAAACAATTACGTGAACCAATGAATTTTCCTTTTTGCTTAAGTCATTATGAAGTGGGTTTCTGTTACCAGTGATAGAAAAATTCCTAACTAATACAATCAGAGACCCTCACTGCCCACTCCAGCTCATTAACGTCACAGCAACTACAACTCATACTTTTTCCAGGTTTGAATCAGAATATTTTAGACTAAAAAGTCTTGATTTTTCATTAAGATGATATTGGTCTTCCATAAGAAAAGTTGCCACATATTTGCATTCCTTGGAGCCCAGCTGGTACAGTGGTTAAGAGCTCAGCTACAAACCAAAAAGTCAGCAGTTCACATCTACCAGCTGTTCCTTGGAAACCCTATGGGGCAGTTCTACTCTATCCTGTAGGGTTGCTATGAGCTGAAAATGACTGCACACCACCTAACAACACCATAGGGTTTTCTTGGCTGTAATCTTTACAGGAACAGAGTGCCAGGTCTTTCTCCCGAGAAGCTACTGGGTGGGTTCGAACCACCAACCTTTTGGTTAACAGCCAAGTGCTGAACCATTGGGGTCACCAGGGCTCCTTTGACACACATTCCCAATGGTCAAAATCATACAGAGTACTTTGGGTAAATATTAGTATCTCCATTCATACATGAGTAAACCTGCACATACAGTTATGCCCTGGCTATAAATGAATAAAATGAAGATTAGAGAAGTTAAGTGACTTGCCTAATGTCATGCATAAGTAAATGGAAATGTCGGGTCTTGGACCCAGGCTTCCTGACTCCACTGGGCAATGAGACTGGTAGCCCTGGGTTCTAATCCCAGCTCTAGAATTTACTGGCTCTGTAACCCTGAGATGGTCACTTCACCTCTCTGAATCTCAGCAGATTCATCTGTCTTCCAAGTCTGAACTTATTGCCCTTGAGCCTCCTAACAGTTATAGAAATGTATCTAGTCTGTGTTCCCAAATTTTAAAGCAAGAGGATCTTAATCTAAGGTCCCTAGACTCCAATATCAGTGGCTCCATTAACACCACGGATTATAAGTAAAATTTTTGTGAACATGGGAATGTGCATTTTGTGAGAACACAGCAGTCATAAAAATTCCTGAATCCCAACACATTTAAGCCTCTCTGCCTTAGAGCCATGCTAGGTGAGCAGCTATAGGTGACTTGTCTTAACATCTTTCCTTTCCTTTGGCAGGATTTGCACTAGAACATGGACTTCTGCTGCCTAGCCCAAGACAATGATCAATGTCAGAAATTTCAAAAATCAAAGCAGGGCCAATTGAGAGGTTAGTTTGGGGTGGGAAGTTTTGTTTTTGTTCTGTTTTATTGCTGTTGTCGTTGAGAATATACACAGCAAAACATACACCAATTTCTACATGTACAATTCAGTGACATTGGTTACATTCTCACCCTCCTTTTCAGAGTTGTTCCTTCTCCATTAACATAACTCACTGCCCACTATGGTTCCTATCTAATCCTATGGTTCCTATCTAATCCTTCGAGTTGCTGCTATCACTTTGGCCCCATATAGATAGTTCTTAAATGGTGTGGGAAGTTTTTGCTTCCTTAAAAAATAATAATAATACTCATAATGACCACGCCTATAGGGCTGACAACTGATACTATCTCAATTTTATGTTCAATCTTCATGAATAATTCTGCCACTAAGAGAAGAACAGAAATAATGATTTCCCCATGGTATAAATGAAGAAACGGTGGCTCCAGGTTCAACATCAGTGCCTGACCCCTTTTTCTCTCTGAAGAGGCAGAGCCAGGACTTGAAATTGACTGCTGGCTATGTGGGTTCTCTAGCCCTCCCCAGGGTGGAATCAGTACAGTAAGGAAGAGGGCAGAGTCCTAAGTACATTTTACCTCCCATATCCTTTTCCTGTCCTCTAGAGCCCAGGCTCACTAGGCAGCCCCATATAGTACCCCTCCCAGGATACCATTCCAAAGGCACAGAGGAATGGCGAGAGCCACCGAGATCCACTGCACGGCGTTAACAAATCACATTTTCTTAATAGCACGCCATCCGCTCAGTCACATGCATATTTGCAGGCGTGCTGGAGATTACTAATCAAGTGCAGCTGGCCTCAAGCTGATGGCCAGCATACACACACACACACACACACGTTTAGAGGTTGCCTGCTGCCAATTCCTTGGCTGGCAAACCAGAGACATTTTAGTGGTTTATAAATATGATCCCAATACATCTTGGGACACTTCTCAGGTTTAAGCCTATCTGTGTCAGGTGCTCATAGGGCTGTGAGTCTCTTTCCATCCGCACCACGCTCCACCCCAAGCTGTCCACGTCCCGTGATGCACAGGGAACCCCTCAGCCTCAGAGAAACCTCTGAACTGGACAACTTCCTATGCTGCATCAGTTATGTTGTGATTTGTTCTTTTTTCTCTCTCTCTCTCATGTAATTGAAATGTTATTCTTTCCTCATATACCACCACTTCGCACCTCTCCCAAATCAGCCTGTTGGTAAAGATGTTTATTATACTTTTCCGTAGCATCATTCAATATCAGACAAGTGCATCTCTGAAGCAGATAGTATATTCCTGGGGCATACATTGGTGATTCTAGGTGATTAGAATTATAAATTTGTCATGCAACCCTGGCCAATTTGGAATTGGCACACTGACATCATGTTTATGTCCTTTGGGCCTTGCCAGCAGTTGCTAGGATTGTCGGGGGCTTTTTTCACCAAGAAGTTAGGATTTCATAAATAGTTGGCAGTGCCTTAAAAGAAGCCTGGTCTTCAACATGAGATAATGTATGTTTTCTTTCTACTTACTTGGAGTAGGTTGTATTGGGAGCCACCCAAGTTCACTTTTAAATCATTTATCTGCATGCCAGACGTGGCTTTTGAAGTCGTCTGCACCAGCCCACAGGGAAGCCAGAGCCCTGGCCTCTACGAGTGGCCACACTGTGTGCCCGCCGCCCATAACAGGAAGTGTGTCAGAGCCGGGTGGGCACAGGTGGGTGGAGCGGGCCCACGGGGCTCCGTTCCTCCAAACGGAAAATCATCTGACGTGTCCTCGGTGTATCCGTCTGGAGCATAAGCAGGTCAAATGTCACCCTCGCCTCCAAGTCTCAACACGCCTTTCTCGTCTGCCCTGTTGGCCTTCAGCTGAGGCACATGGCGCAACAGCAGGCTGTTTCAAAGCGCAGGCCACAGGAAATCACATTTGAAGTGCCTGGCATGGAGGGTATTTTTATACTGTTCACTTTTTCCCTGTTCTTTTCATCTGTTTTCTGCATTTTTTCAGTTTGCTTTTTTCTTCTTGATTTATTGTTGTATTCTTCTATTTTTAAATCAAGACATACTTTCACATCAGACTCTTTAATACAACTCATATAAAAATTAGCGATGGGTGGACCTCAGACAGTTCAGGGGCTGGAGTCAGTAGAAGCTGGCTTCCCAAAATGCAGATGCTTATCCAAATCTCCACCAGCTGCTCCTGTTTTAGGGGAGCAGAGCAAGGAGGAGAAACAGCCCCTCTACTTTCCTCCCTCGCTCACCAGTCTAGGGCTCAGTGGTGTGATCTCGTGGCCCTGCCACTTGAACACGTAATGAATGGTTTCCTCACCTGTCTGGGGGCTAGGAAGTCACTATTTGCCTCTCCTTGCATGTGGAAATATGGGTGTCATTGAGTATCCAAGACAGGAAAGAAGAAAACCAACCAACTTGCGCACCTTGATACTAGTCCACTTGACCTGGGTTTCAGAGGAGTGATGCAAGAGCGTCAAGCTCAACCCTCCTTGCAGCCCTTCCGTTGTCTCAAAGAGGCAGCCTCAACTCTGAACCCAGAGAGGCCCTGCTAGCTGGGTGGCCTGGAGTGAGCGGCTTTAACTTCCTGTGCCTCAGTTGTGTCATCTGTAAAACTGGAATGAAATACCTTCTAGAGTGATTGTATCCCTAGATGGCACAAACGGTTAATATGCTAGGTTGTTAACCAAAAGTTTGGCAGCTCAAGCCCACCCAGAGGCACAGGCAGTCTACTTCTGAAAAATCAACTGTTGAAAACTCTGTGGAGTGCAGTTCTACTCTGACACATATGGGGTCACCATGAAACAGAATCAACCCAACAGCAACTGGAAAGAGCTGTTGTAAAAAATTAGAGGAATTGTTGGTAAAACAAATGGGAGGTGTTCAATAAGTGGTAGGTGGTTCTATGATTCCAAGATTCATTTCCATATCCTCATTCAGTCTGAACTCATTTCCTCCTTCACCAACTCCAGCTGAGGACTTATCACAGTCTCCCTTTTATTTATTTACTTGTATTTCACCTTCCCTGCCCAAATTGGAGAGATTATGAAAGGTAAGGACTACACACTGTATGGCCTGACAAGTACAAACACAGACTCTAGAGACAAATAGTCTGTCTCCACTGCTTGCTAGTGAGTTCATTCATTTATTCAGCACAGATTACTGAGTTCTCATAAGTGCCAAGGATTCAAGCACGGTCCCTGAAGCAGACACTTTTGGTGCCTCCCCCCCTCTTATTTTAGCCCCAGGTGGAGTAGACATTCCCGTGCACACTCAAATCCACCTTTGAGCTAGCAGCATCCCTCCTAAAAGGTGTACTGCATGACATTCTACTTCCTGCCCCCCAAAATTTTCTATGACATCAAAAGGGACCATTAGGGCCTCATGCAAATGCAGCTCAGAAGTGTGGGGTTAACACTCTTGGGGGCTACCCTCAACCACTGGGGGAAAGAGGCAGTGGATAAATCCTTCAATCTCTTGTCCTTCATATGGGCAGTACTAGGAGGCTTCTTGATTACTTCTCAGAGATCCTAGGGGAACTGAGGCCCTTTGTCCAGCAGTGACCTTCATAGCACACCTTTATATTGACTTGTCCTCTTCCCCTCTCTCACCCTCCTTGCCCCCTCACCCTGCTTCCTGGGATTACCTCCCAAATCAACCAAACCAAAAACCAAACCAGTTGTCATTGACTCAACCTCATCTCATGGAGACCCCATGAAGTGTCAGAGTAGAACTGTGCTCCATAGGGTTTTCAGTGGTTGATTTTTTGGAAGTAGATCATCAGGGCTTTCTTCCAAGGACCTCTGGGTGGACTCAAACCTCCAACCTTTCAATTAGCAGCCAAGCACATTAACCATTTGCACCACCCATTGCCCAGTTCAACTACCTGCACCTAAGTCCTTGACTCAGGCTCTGCTTTAGGAGAACCCAAATTAAGACAATTCTGTTCTCATAGTGTCTATAATTTAGTGGCAGTAGACATATAATAAGCAAGTTAATAAACAGCAAAATAATCAGATAGTAATAAGTGTTGTGCCAAGAATTAAAATAGAGTAATTGGAAAGGGAATGATTAAGGGAGTACTTAATGCTGGGTAATCAAGAAAGTCCTCTCTAATGCCACAAGAAGCCACCTTTGTGATGCGCAGGAAGGAGAGTATCCATGGCAGCCAGAACAGCTAGGACAAAGGTCTTAGCATGAGAATGACCCTGGCACAGTCCAAAAATCTAAAGAAGGTCGGGTGGTTGGGGCAAGTAGATGGGATAAAGAGTGGTACAAGAAAGAATCAGAGAGGTAGACAGAGGCCAAATCAAGTAGGTTTTTATGTGTCAGTATAAAGATTTTAAATTTTATTCCTAGTATGCTAAGAAGCCACTGAAGGGTATTCAGCAAGATAGCATGGCATGATCTGATTTATATTAACCAACCTCTAGATCTTGACTGCTAACCAAAAGGTCAGCAGCTCTAATCCACCAGTCGCTCCTCAGAAACCCTATGGGGCAGTTCTGCTCTGTCCTATAGGGTCACTTTGAGTCAGAATCAACTCAACAGCAATGGATTTTTTATTTTAACCTCTTTGAACCTCAGTTTGCTCAACTGTAATTATCTATAACCCTGGTGGTAATGAATATTTAATGGGATAATATGTGTAAAGTACACAATGCCTGGAACATTCTGTGCCATATATATGTTCACTTTGTGTCCCCTGCTTACTCTACAGGGTTGAACAAAGCAGGAATTTAAATACTTGCTGGATTATTAGAATGGGAATAATGACAGTCAAAGAATTTGTTGCATTGTAGAAGGCCGTACGGTTCCATAGGTGCAAATCCCAGCTAGGTCGCTTAGAAATAATTCACTCCCCCTGTTTGGAAACTCAATTATCCCTTCCACAAAAGAGGGAAAATAATATCCACCCCATTGGACTGTGTGAGATAATGCATTTAACACGTAGAAGTAGATTTGGCTACTGAGGGTGGGGGTGTAATGGTGATGGAAATATAATTTTGGATTTTCCAGAACTCGACATAAAAACAGACGGAATTTGGGAATGAATAAGAGTGATAGTTAAACAACATGATGAATATTATTAATGTCGCTGAACTGTACATGTGAATAATGTTGAAATGGCAAATGTTTTGTCACCTATATATTTACCACAATAAAAAAATAAAATTACTTAATTAAAGAAAAAAAAAAAGAGCAACTAGATAGCAAAATCCAAAACCTATGTACAACATTTACAACCAAACTAGGTGACAAGGGAGACCCTAGAACACCAAAGTACCAACAGCCATAAGACTGAATGTTGTTGGCATCTGTGAGAGAGAGAGTAAGGGGAAGCTACAAGACAGCTGATGAGCCTGAGTACAAAAGAACCTCAATATAGCCAAGGGACATGCACAAGAAAGTGCAACCAGGAAATTTGAAAACCACAGCTGAAACTAGGAGGAGTTTTGCTGAATCCAATAGGGATGAGTGCTATCAGTAAGGCCTGAAGAGACTGATGCTATTTAGGAGCTATGAACTCTCAAAATTGACCCACCAGGTCTCCTTTCTGGGATAGTATCCCACACTGAGGGGAAACTATTGGGAGTGGAATCAAAATTAAACAGGACAGGGAAAACAGAAACAAAGGAATGAAGAGTCCAGATAAATGTTGAGGAGGGGAACAGAGCCAGGAGCTCTCAGAAAGCAAACTGCTGCATTTTTCACCCCTACATGAAAATAACAGAAGAGGGACCCGTGAAGTTATAAAAGATTTTTAGATGAAGTCTCTTTCTAGAAACTCAGGAAAATTAAATTAACATAAAGATGATCAACAGAAAAATCTTGAGGACAGAGCCAGTACAAGGTTACTATAAGTAAAAAGAGATTAAAGAGCAGGATAATATTCTTATGGGTAATAAGAGTATGCCAGAAAAAAAAAAATCCTTTAAAAAAGAGACCTAAAGGTTAACATATTATTTCAAGTTAAGTAAAAGATATTAAGAAAATGATAGCGCATCATAAATCAAAATTTAGAAACCTCAGAAATAAGGTGACAGAATCCAAGACAAAAAAAAATCATTTTATAAATAAAGACTAAACTGGAAGAAACACAAATGCAGATGACACAACAAATAATGCCTTATGAGAAATCTAATGTAAAAATAGGGGAAAAAATTTAAACATAGAGATAGTAAAAAGAGATAAAAATAATTTCAGAGAAAGTTACAAATACCGAAGATAGGCAAAGAGGATCCAACATATGGATAAAAGAATTCCCAGAAGAAGAAAACCAAAGCAAGAAAACAGAATATATACTAGAAGCTGTGATTAAAGAAAAGTTTTCTTACTCTGAAAAAGATTAGAAACTCCATATTGTATGAGTGCACCATGTGCCTAAGAATATTGACCCAACATGGCCAATACCAAGTCATATTCTAGTAAATTACTGAAGTTGAAAGAAAAAGAACAAGTCCTTTGGGTATCTAGGGAAAAAAAGGAATGTGAATTATAAGAGGAAGAAAATTTGATTGTCATCAATAATTTATGCCAGGAGAAATAAAGTGAGAGAAAGAAAAAGCGAGCCAAGAATTTCATATCCAGACAGACTAACCTTCAAATATAAAAGGCACAAACTTTTATCAACATGAAAAAACTCAAGGAATATTATTCCTCTGAGCCTTTTGTGAAATCTACTACAGAACAACCTTGGTACAACAAAAACGACTGAAGGGAAAAATTACTTGTAGAACTAAAACTAAATGATAGTTAAAAGAGGGAGATTAGAGTGGGAAACCGTTCTTTGATCTATCTAAGTGGATGAAGTGCAAACATTTAAAAATTGAGGTATAATGGAGCTTGTATAAGAAAAAAATGTAACTGTTTTAAATGTAATCTTAATCAGTGGTGATAGGATTAATATTGTTACTTTGAGATTGTTGTATGTATAAAGTAAGACACAGCAAATGGGTAATTGTGGTATATTCTAATTCTACCATCTCTTGTGTCACTAAGAACCAGAATTCTCAGTGGAAGAAAGCAGATACAAATATAACATAAGAGGCTGAGTAAAATACACGAAGTCCTGAACTGGAAATGTCCATAGAAATGCACAAAGTATTTTACTGTGTTGTATGTGCTAATGCACACATGCACGTGCACACGTGTATGTACATGTTCCGCTGAAGAGGCCTAGAAACAATGATGAACCCAATAGCAATGAACAACCTTAGCACTCGGACTGTGGTCTTGAAACACCATTTCCTATTAGTAGAAACCCAGACTTCTTGGAGAAATGTCTGGTTCCAAGTACGAAACAAGAAATGTACAAGATAGCTGGAATGTCTTGACATATCAGATAGCTAGGAAGCTATTAAAGACTACGCCTACTAAAGTTACATAAAAAGAAACCAGAAGCCAAAGTGGAAAGGCTCCCATTGCCCAAAGATAGGATAATTTAAGCTTCAGAAAGGCTGAAAGCTGCAATGGATTGAAACCCCTAAAATATATTTAAATCCACAAGCTTATAATTATATTTTTGAAAAGTAATTGGTTACTTTGAGTGGAAATAGGGAACCAATTTATTGTCTTGAAAACTGGGTAAATAAAAGGACTCAAGCGTTTATCCTGCCTTTTCTATATGCACTTACTAATAGGTAACCAAAGAGTAGATCAGAGGAAGCATTTGCTTAAAAAATCATTCCAGCCAATATGAAAGAACCAAATGATAGCATAGCATTAGATTATCACCATTTTTGCAACACCAAATGAATTAATGGATGTAGCATTGAGCATCAATGGCTGCCAACATCACAAAAATGCAAAAACCAGACATTATGCCTCCTGATGGAAAGTACACACCATCACTGATTAGTCCTGCCAAAGGGACTGAACCTGAGTCTGATCAAGCTTCGGCCAACTGCCAATTTGCAGGAAATACAGGGGACCGAGGAACGCGTTAAGCTGTGCCAAGCGAACGCAAACAGCAAAAATCTCAAGCGTAGGAGTCAACTGACCCAAGGACCTGAACAAATAATTCTAAGGAAAAGAAAAAGACGTAGGGGGAAACTACAGATTAAGAAAAGAGAGACTTAAAGAGAGATCAAGTTTTTAATAAATGAGTAAGACTAAATTATAGCATCTAGGGTCGCACACTCAGGAGATGAAACCACAAAGAAAAGTGAGAAAAAGATTACTATAAAAGTCAAGACTTTGGTTACCTTTGGGGAAGAGAGAGGTTTGATTTTGAGACACGGCACATGGAGGGTTTTCTGAGGTGGTGGGGGGAGTTCTACCTCTAGAACTGGGTGGCGGTTGCAAGGCTATTCATTCACATTATAATCGTTCACTAATATATACTTTTGTTTTGTGTGATTTTATTTTATCTGTGTTTTAGTTTACAATAGAGAAAAGTAAAAGAAAGTGCTGCAGAGTGGGCATTCAGTAAATGTTTGTTCCTGCTGGTTGAGTGGGTGCCTGACAGACGGAGCAAATGAACGCAATGAATAAGTCAGTTTCTCAAAGGGCAGGGGCCTTGTCTGGTTTTGTTCATTGCCGCACTCCCAGCACAGGCACAGTGCCTGGCAAATAGTAGGTGCTCAAGAAATATGAGCTGAAGAGATGGATAGACACATCTTCGGTGTGTTTCACTAGCACGAATGGGTGATTTGCTCGCTCCCCACCCCAATCTGTAATCACCATGCTTTCAGTCCTCAGCAGCTTATCTCTTCTGATGACACACACTGTCTTCCTTCCTTCTTTCCAAATCTATCCACCTAGAGCTCTCTCTCCTTTGAACCCTGAGTTCCAGCAGTATTTTCTGCTATGGTTCTAAAGCCGTCCCCACAGTCTTCCTGATTAAATCCTGAGCTGCCCAGCCTAACATCCAACGTTCACCATGATCTAAACCCTGCTGCCCTCTTCAACTTTGCTGGCACCACTGCCCTCCTGCACCCAGAGTGAACCATTTGCAGTTCCTTCAATGTGCCACGCTCTATTTCTCTCTGATGTTCTCTCCTGTTAGGTCTTCCTGAGTTTGCATATATCATTCCTTCTGCCTGTAACACCCTCCCCACTCCCCTCTCTACTGGTGAGTTCCTTTAAGATTCAACTATCCCAGAAGCCTTCTTTGGAGTCCCTTCCTGTAGAGGTCAGGCTGGAGCCCTCCTCCATGTTCCCTGGCATCTGCCGTGACACTTATACTAAGTATGAGTGTGACCATCTGCCTACAGGACTGCCTCCCTCACCAGACTGGTAACTCTTGGAGGTCAAATTTGGATTATTTATCTCTGTCCCCAGCGCCGAGCAAAGCACCCTCAAATTTCTAGGCTCTGAGCCCCTACAAGTATCCTTCTCTAATTTCCCCTTTTGAGATACCATGAGAATAGCAGGGTGTTGCTCTCCTCTGGTCAGAAAATTTAATAAACTCAGCTTTGCTTGACCAATGGGTTTTCTCAGGTTTCCCTAGGTTCAAGAATATAGGGCAATACCTGGCACATGGAAGGGAGAGAGAGAGAGAGGAGGGAAGAAGGGAAGGAGGGAGGAGGAAGGACAAGGTAGAGAGAGGGAAAGAGAATGGAAGGCTATTGAGTATTATGGATCAACAATGAATGAATGGATAAAAAAATGGCATTTAATTGTTATTGATGATTCTAAGAAAGGGCACAGAAAAGGGTAGTTTGGATTCACAATATACATTTACCTTACTTTACACTGAGGACAATCTATCCCAACATTATCTGTTATTTCAACAGTAGAAAAATTAACTTGCTTATCCTGAAAAGAAGTGAAAATGTATCCAAATAATTGCTATTCTTCCATTTGTCCACCCGAACACACACACACACGCGCGCACACACACACACACACACACACACACACCCTCTTCCCCTTAGTAGTGTATGGTCTCTGACTTTTAAAAAATGGTTGTTCCTTTCTGCTTGGAAGGCTGTATTAGCTATTCAGGGAATACTAGGCCTTTCCTTGGACTCAGAAAAGTATTTTATCCATTAAAATCTAACCAGGGTGTAGTAACCATAAAATCCAGCTGCTCTGTTAGGAAGACGGATATCCTCAGAGATTTATGTCTGGCCGTCTCAAAGAAAATGTGTAAGATGGAGTTTTCTCAGAGACTTCCTGGCTGCGCTCCACCCCACACATAATTTCTGTTTGTATAAACCTCAGATCAAAACTCAGGAAGGGTTAAGGGAAACCTTTCTGAACCGCAGGTTATATCTGCTCACCATCCTCGGTTGACCGTTTGGAATGAATTAAGCAGTCCCTAACCAGCCCACAACTGATTCTTGGATGCAATTAACTAACCTCTTTAGTCCAAATGATCCAACTCTTTGGGGGGTCTCAGGTTTGGGGTGATGGTCTAGGTCACAGACTATATTCAAAGTCATTTGCATGCCACAGTAATTGTGGTGAGAGATAATGAAAACACACCACATTGTTAGTCTCCAGGATATGGTGGAGACCATCGGAAACATCAGAAGTCGGGAAGGGGTGGAGAAGGGGGTGTGACTGTTTTGAATGAACCTGAAAGAAAATACTTCCCAAACCTTCTTTCAGAAGGAAAGTTCAGTTCCAATTTTTCATAAGGTTGGAAAAAGTTAAGCAAACGAGAACTATAGACACTTGTTTATAGAAGGTTTTTCTCTTTAATTACTGTTTTTGTTTCACGAAAGAAAAGGCTCATAAAATAAAAATTTGTTTGGGGTTCAGCAAGCAGCGAGACTTAGGAGAACGCCAGGAAAAGGCTGACTTGGCTTTGGCCAGCTGAGGAGTCCCAAAGATGTGAACGCCTATACGTTTCCATAGCAAGGTATGCGCTTTTCCCACCCTCCACCCTAAAGGTCTCTCCATACATTTGAGACAGTTTTAAAAAATCTGAACTTGTGGGACCGTCTGGTTGTTGGCAAGCATTCCAGACAAGTGGTTTTCTAAGAAGCCAAGTTTTGGTTTGTCTCTTTGATTGGAAAAGTATCTATTTCACTAAGGGTGATAGGCCCCTGGATGCTTTCTCACCAAAAAACCCATAAACCAATACTTTAAATGCCAGCAGTGAGTTGTAGGGAATTCTTTTGGTTTGTCTTCAAGGACACAAAACATTGCAAAGGTCTTCTCTTTGGCAGAGAGGGGCCAGGCATGGAGAGTTGGCCCAGGGGTTGCATTGAAAGAGTCAGAATTGAGATTCAACAGGCTTGAGTTCGAATCCTGCCTCTGCTGCCAGTGAGCTGGTTCTGACCTCAGGCAAGCTTCTTCACCTCTCCTGAGTCTTAGCTGCCTCATCTGCAAAATGGGGACATTGACTTCAGTCTCAGGGAGGTGGTGGGGCTCAATGAGATGATGTTTTCGCAATTCCTTCCAACATGTCTGGTACACAAATCAGTTGCCATTGAGTTGACTCTGACTCACGGCGACCCCACGTGTGTCAGAATAGAATTGTGCTCCTTAGAGTTTTCAATAGCTGTGGCCTTTCAGAAGCAGATTTCCAGGACTTTCTTCCAAGGCACTTCTGGGTGAGTTCAAACCCCCAACCTTTTTGTTAGTAGCCAAGCACTGAGCAGTTTGCCCCTCTGGTACATAACAGAGGTTTAATACACATTAGTTCCATATCTACCATCCTAAGACCTCTGTCTGGGGCCTTCAAAGAAAACAGAGTTTGTCATCTGCTTTCCTTCTTAATCCAATCAATAGGCAATTATAGAATATGAACTCTGGGGCCAGCACATGGCCCCAGACGTGAGAGATGCTAAAGATGCAGAGGGCTTTTCCTCTATCCATAGGAGCTGGTACTCCCACAGGAAGGACCAAAAATCGCTCAAGAATTCTTTGCTGATAACAAAAACCAGTTGCCATGGAGTTAACTCGATTCACGGCAACCCCATGTGTGTCAGAGTAGAACTCTCTCCATATGGTTTTCAATGGCTGATTTTTTCTGAAGCAGATTGCCAGGCCTTTCATCCAAGGTTCCTCTGGGTAGGCTTGAACTGCCAGCCTTTCAGTTAGCAGCCAAGTGCGTTAACCATAATCCAAGGCATTATGACTAGATAACTAAACAGAGAGTAAGGCTCAAGGAACTATAGGAATTACCAACCCAGATGCTTTCAGGGCCAGATAGGTAACATAACAGGGTCTACTAATCAGCGGGAGAGCCCAGACCCCATTTTAAGGAAGCTGTGGTTCCACAGCCCTAAGCAAGTATGGTCATAGGGAACAAGGGGCAGTGTGGCCAGATTTCTCATTTCTCTAGAAGAGCCAGAAATCTAGATTTGTATCTGAAGTCTCCTAATTCTTAAACACTGACTTTTTTTTTTTTTTTTTTTAATATCAGTCTGCAGGCCAGGTGGGTAGGGAGAGATCCCTGTGGTTGGAGGACTACACCAAGGAGCTGGGGCTCATGCTAGGCTTGAATGCTGAGCAGAATTCGTATTTGCATACGTGCGTGTTTACTATGTGTATGCATCTTAGCAAGTGGTGTGGCTTGGTGGACATGGACTTGGTATTTGATTCCTCATTTGGAAAAGAGACAGAAAAACGTCATCTAGTCAGAGGGTGGCTGTGAGGATTAAATGAGATTAAGCTTGTTAAACTCAGCATAGCCAAGAGCTTGGTCAAAATAGTATTGCTGTCATAGTCATCTTGTTGTTGTTATTAGGTGCTATTGAGTCGATTCTGACTCATAGAGACCCTATAGGACAGAGTAGAACTGCCCCATAGGGTTTCCAAGGAGCTACTGGTGGATTTGAACTGCAGACCTCTTGGTTAGCAGCTGAGCTCTTAAACAGTATGTCACCAGGGCTCCATGATCATCTTAGCTATTATAATTTTTGCTGTTATTGAGATCAGGGATTGATAGCATATACAGCTCTGTCACCCTCCACCCCAACCCATCCCATTCAGATAGCCCACACTCACCCATACCTTGAAACGATAGCCCTGTGAATGTTATCCCCATTCTACAGATGAGAAAACTGAGGCAGCACAGAGAAGTGAGAAAACCTACCCAGGGTTACACAGAGAGCCAGTGGAGAAACGATGGGAACCCAGCTTTCTCTCACTTGTCCTAGTTCTGACTCCATCTACCCTACCCATGCCCATAGTAGCTGTGTTTGCTGGATTCCAGGAGCCCATGCCCCTCGAAGTGTCTTCAGAGATTATCACACATAGGCCCACCACACTCCTGTCCTTACCCTGACCACATCCTCATCCAATTCCAGCAAAGGCTCCTCTGAACTACACTGCAAGGCTCCTCCACAAGCCCAGGAAACGTCTCCGTTGGAGAAGAGAGTTTCATGGTGTTCCTTATAAAATCACAACCTGACATGTAGCTATTTTGTCCACGATTCCTCTATCTCCAATTGCCAGAAACTCAAAACAGCTTAAAATGAAGAGGAACTGGCTCCAGGTCTATAGGAAGCTCACCTCGGGCCATGTCTACACGCTCACTTGGCTTTTATGAACTTGGCCTAAGGCTTCCCACTTACAGGTCTGGAGCAGGGCATCCCCCGTGCAGATCCAGCCCCCCTCAGTGGACCCCTGACTGTCCTCTGTTGCTCTGCAGAAGGGCCACGGAGAACCTGGGAGTGAGGGAGCCAGGAGTAGGGGAGTCAGGATGAGGTAGCACTCGCAGCCCAGAAATGTCGCAGGTGTGGATGTTTCGGTCTCATCTGGAAGCCATTTCAACCCAAGGGATTGGCTGCCAAACCTGGACACTCATCCTCTGCTATGTTCATCTGACAGACAGACTCTGAGCACTCATTCGTGCTGTGGAGCCGGATACTTAGAGCATCTTTTCAGGGTCTTCGCATCCCACAAGCCCTTGGCCATTTCCCTCTTGGCCATTTCCCTTAAAACTCAATTCATATATACACAGTCAGAGAGGGAAAGAAACCATCTAGAAAATACTGAAATAGTGCTGCCTTCAAAACTCAGTGCCCAAGGAGTGAGCCTTCACCCTCTGTTCCCTCAGGCTTGGCTGCCATACATCTCCCCTAGTGTGGGCATCGTGCCCCTCTGAAGTAACTCTACTGTTGAAAGGATCCTTTTAGTTCAGTATATTCCTGTAACAACTTCAACTTTTGCTCGAAGGAAGACATAGTGGTCCATCCCAGCACCCCAGGAAAAAGGGCTGAGTTGGCCTTTTCAAGAGATTCTTTGTCAGCCTCCTGGAGTCCCTGGGTGATGCGAATGGTTAAAGTATTCAACTGCTAACTGAAAGGTTGCCAGTTTGAAGCCACCCAGAGGCACCTCAGAAGAAAGGCCTGGCAATCTACTTCTGAAAAATCAGCCATTGAAAACCCTATGGAACCAATAAAAAAAGAAAATGTTCTACATCCCACTTTGATGAGTAGCATCTAGAGTCTTAAAAGCTTGAGAGAAACCATCTAAGTTACATCTATTGGTCCCATCCCATCCAGCACAAAGGAGAATGAAGAAAACCTAAGATGCAAGGAAAATATTAGCCCAAAGGACTAAAGGATCACATGAACCAGAGAGTCCATCAGCCTGAGCCCAGAAGAACTGCATGGTGTCCAGATACCACCACCTCTCTGACAAGGATCACAACACAGAGTCCTGGACAAAGCAGGAGAAAAACGTAAAACAGAATTCAAATTCACAAAATAAAACCAGACTTAACTGATCTGACAGAGATTGGACAAACACTCGAGACTATGGCCACCAGACATTCTGCTAACCCAGAACTGAAACCATTCCCGAAGCCCACTTTGCAGACAAAAATTACACCTATAAAACAAAAAATAACACATGTAAGGAACGTGCTTCTTAGTTCAATCAAACATATGAGACCACATGGGCAACTCCAGTCCAAAAGCAAGGTGAGAAGGCAGGAAGGGACAGGAACTGGACACAGGGAACTCAGAGTAGAAAGGGGGAGTATGCTATCACATTGTGGGGATTGCAACCAACGTCACAGAACAGTTTGTACATAAATATTTGAATGAAAAATCAACTTGAGCCGTAAATGTTCACCTAAAGCACAATCAAATTAAAAAAAAAACCGACGGAGCACAATTCTACTCTGAAATACATTGGGTCACCATGTTCGGAATCGACTCAGTGGCAACTGGTAGGTACTGGTATTGTCAGCCTCCTACTTGAACATACACATTTTTTTTTTTTTTGCATTTTTTTAATTGTGCTTTACGTGAAGGTTTACAGAGCAAATTAGTTTCTCATTAAAGAATTAATACACATATTATTTTGTGACATTGGTTGCCAACCCCACAACGTGTCAACGCTCTTCCCTTCTTGAACTTGGGTATGAATATATACACTCTTTGCTTCCCTTTAAGACTCTAATCTTCACGTAAGATAGTGGATGTTGAGAACTCAGGCTTTGGAGGCAGAAAGGCCTATTCAAATCCTATTTGTGTGATCTGGGGTGAAACCCTTAATCTCCTCAGCCTCAGTTTTCCTCTCAGTAAAACCAGGACAGTAGTAGTTTCTACCTCATAGAGTTGCTGTGAGGATTACAATGAGGTAATGAACGTAAAGTGCTTAATTCAAGTAAATACGGAATCAAAGAAACCAGTTATTATTATTATCACCATGGGTCTGCGGTTTTACATGCATTGTCTTTTTCCTCCTCAATACAATCCTACGAGGTAGGCATTTTTATTCCCGCCTTATCAGTTTGCGCTACCCAGGGACTCCATGCCCACCTTACAGATGAAGAAACTGAGGCCTAACAAGGAAGAGCACAAAGCCCAAGGTATCACAGCAAATGATCAACGAGGGTGAGAGTTGTATCCAGGACAGCCTGGCTCTGCACCTGTGACCCTGACCACTGTTCCATCATGGCTTCCCTAAAGAAAGCCCAAGGTGAGTGTTGACACCCCTTCACTTTTATACACGGAGTTCTGTGCAGCTGTTGTTGGCTGGCACAGAGCGTTATTTCCAACCCCCTTCCCTGCCATCTGCAGAAGGGGCTCTTGCTGCCAAAAACCCAGCATTCAACCAGGACTTCCAGGAACAGTGAAGTCACAGATGTCACACTGACACACGCCAGGACGCACATGGCAAAGGAGACCCTGGAAGATTACTTACAGAAGTTCAAAACCAAACTAAACACATTGCCATCAAGGGGATTCTGACTCGTGGTGACCCCATGTGTTACAGAGTAGAGCTACTCCATAGGGTTTTTTTGGCTGTAATCTTTACAGAAGCAGATTGCCAGGACTTTCTTCTGCAGTGCCACCGGGTGGGTTCAAACCACCAACCTTTAGACTAGAAGTCAATTGCAAAATGCTTGCAGCACCCAGGGACTTTACAGGAGTTCACGGGATGCTTTTTCATCATCCTCGCGCCCATCAGCAGAACCAGTCTCACCCCTTAGCACCTTGTTGATCCTGAAAGCAAGGGTGTGGACTATCACGTCTCAGAATTTGACTCCTAAATTCATTTTCCATGAAGAGTCTTGGATTCGAGAGCAAGCGCGTTAGGAATTCAACAACCCCATGAGGTTTCTCCCTCGCCCTCCAACATGAGGTCCAATTTAACACACTCAACTAATTAAGGTGAGCGCTCCGCACTGCAATCTTTTCCACTGCTGCTTCCACAGGTGGCCGCTGAAGTCGTATGCAAGGGACCCAGGTGTCTGCTGAATGCTTGGAGCCCTGTCCTGGATCCATTTGCCTGCAGACATTCTAGACTCTGAGTCTCCGAGGCAGGCCGCCACAACAGAGTGCATGACTAGGTGAGCCCGCCTTATTTTTCACTCCAGCTTTCGTTCCTTCCCCCGCCCCCCGCCCCTTTCTTTTCCTTTTGGCCTCAGGGCCCAAAGTATTCTGGACATATTTTTCATTTTTCCAAATATCAATTGCTCTTTTATTCCCTCTCCGAAGCAGTGAGTAATAAGAGTTGTGTCTGGTCCTGAAATTCCGACTGAAATAAATTAGCCCAATGACCAACGGGAGGTGCCTAGAACAATAACGGTGGAATATTTGGCATGTTACAAAAGAGCCCCTGGATGTCAGAGTACAGTAAGTCTAGAAGCACATTACGGAGCGTCGTTGCCAGGACGTTGCCAGAAGGGGTATGCAATGAGCCATCCAGACTGTAGAACGCCTCATAAATTAATCCCTCTCTTTTTCCCTTTTGGTCCACTGTTCACAGTTCTTTTCGCCCTCTGGTTAATGGGGCATGCAGAAGAGTATTTTTGGTGTGGCCTGTATCCCCAGCAGGCAGGCACATGCCAAGGCTGCGTGCAAATGTATACATTTGCCCCCGAAACTCAGCTGGCAGCAGGCGCCACTTGCTGCAGTGAGGGAAGGAGGGAGGGGACAGACTTTGGAGGCAGCCAGGCTGTTAACAAATATTGAGCACCTATTAAGTGCCACGCGTTGTGTGTCTGGGGATGCTGCAGGAGATGCTGCTGGAGAGGGAGATGGTCCCTGCCCTCGTGGCCCTTATACTTGAAACATCCCGCAGGCTATCTGGAGTCCCTGGGTAGTACAAAGGGCTAAAGTGCTTGGCTGCTAACCAAAAGGTTTGAGGTTCAAGTCCAAATCAGGGGCACCTTGGAAGAAAAGTCCTGGCAATCTACTTCCCCCAAAATAAGCCATTGAAAATGCTATGGAGTGCAATTCTACATTGACACACATGGGGTCGCCATGAGACAGCAACTGTTTTTTTTTTCACCGCCCCCCTCCCCCAGGCTCTCTGAGAGCTGGGCCTTCTTCTCCATGCAGATGGGAGAAGGGAGCAGGGAACAATGGTTTGACTGTTCAGCATTCCAATCCCTCTTTCTCTAGAGGTAATCACCCATTGTGTGGCACAGCCCTGCCTCCATCTACCAAAGCAACAGGAGCCCCGCCCTCCCCCACTTGTGGCAGCTAGGAGGCAGACCCGTGACGAGGCTCAGCCACCTCCTGTCCAGGGCTTCGAATTTTCAGTGAGTCCCAAAGACACTGTAGTAGGCTGAAAAATAACCCCCAAAAGACAACAGTGTCCTAAACCTTAGAAACCGTGTTACCTCATACAGCAAAACAGGGGCTGTGCGGATGTGATTAAGGTGAGGATCTTGAGATGGGGAAGTGATCCTGGATTATATGGGTGGGCCCTAAATGCTATCACATGTATTTCTAGTAAGAGCAAGGCAAGGGAGATTCAACACAGAAGAGAAGAAGGCAACGGGACCACAGAGGCAGACATGGGAGTGATGCTTCCACAAGCAAAGGATTGCTGGCAGCCACCAGGAGCTGGAAGAGGATAGGAAGATTAGGGAATAAAGCCCTGTCAATACCTTGATTTCTGCCCTTTGATGCTGATTTTGGACTTCTGGCTGCCAGAAGAGTGAGAGAACAAATTTGTTGTTTTCAGTCACCCATTTTGTGGTTATTTGTGACAGCTGCCCTAGGAAACGAATACATTCACCAAGAGAATGTAGGATGATCTCATGCCAGTGAAGCCCCGTGGCCTACAGTACACACATTTGCCCGTATACAGTTCTGGGTTCAGACTGCCTGTGACTACAACAGCTTTCCTCTCCCTGGATCTTCAGCCTTGCCAACAATACCCAGAGTCCCCTTTGACATCTCGTCAGATTTTTCCTTCTCTGATTTGTGTTAGCCAGGGGGTCTGTTGTTTGCCACTATGAATGATCACCCCCACATGAAAGGGCTGCTGTGAGGATGAAGGGACAAGCCGTGTTTGGGCCCAGTACAGTGCCTGGCACACAGCAAACACAATAAATCACATTGCACCAACTGATGGCCTGCATTTGGCCTGCACAGAAAATGTTCCCTAGAGTTCAATTTGTTGTCAACATTTACAAGTCAAGAGATTTCACATCAGACTGAATTTCTAGCTTCTCTGGAAAAATCAGAAGATCTTGCAACACCCTGGACCCTCATTCTCACAGCAGCAATTGGCTGGCCTCAAGACATGTTACAGTCTGCCACAGCCCCCACTGTGCCCGTTTCATTAATTGTTCGGTACCTCTATGCATCTATGTTCATAGCCCTTGTTATAAATGCAAGTCTTTCTTTCATCAAACCGAAGGCAGGGCCACAGGCCGAAACTAGGATGGATTCTGGTTTAAGGCTCAGTCGAGGAGGTTTTTGTCCATGATGTTTCAGTCTCCCCAGATATGCTTTCTTCTCCCCTCTAGTTAGCAAAAAACTCCTCCTCCCTTATGAAGCCATCCTTTTCCCCTTCCTCCTACACCCATTAATCCCCATCCACTCCTGTCCAGGCTTGCCTACTATACATTCCATATCAGCTTTGCTTATAAAGTCTTTGCATTCTTAAATTACTGGGAGGGACTTTCACAGTGAATGGCACAGGAGCAGCCAGTTAATAAATATTAGGAGAAGAAACAAAGAGCCCAAAAAAAAACTGTTGCAATCAAGTCAATTCCAACTCATGATGACCTCGTGCGTTACAGAGTAGAACTGCAGAACTTCGCTCCATAGGGTTTTCTTGGCTGTATTCTTTAAGGAAGCAGACCTCCAGGTCTTTCTCCCATGGCACCACTCTGTGGGTTTGGACCCCAAGCTTTCCCTCAGTAGTCCAGCATGAATTGCTTGCCCCACCCAGGGACCTCAAGAAAAGAGGAAAGGAAGGAAAAAAGAGAAAGGAGGGAGTGAGGGAGGGCAGAAGGGACAGAAGGAGAAAGATGAGGGAGAAAGGAGAAGGGGAGGGAGATTAACTGAGCTTCCTCCTTTAGGCCAGGTACTATCCAGTCAGTTTACCACGTTTAGCCTTGCCACTAACCCTACAAGACATCATTATTATTGGCCCCGTTTTCCAGATAACTGAGACTCGGAGACATGATGTCACTTTCCCAAACGACATGTTACAAAGGACATCAGGATTTGAAGCTAGGTGTGTCTGGGAGACACAACTCAAGCACAGATCACCACTTGGCCTCCCCTTGTTAGGTAAGGGGTGGATTTCTCCCTTGGCAGGGTGTAACTTTTTGAGACTTGTTAGTTATTTGCCAGGAACTCTTTACTCATTTACACAATTTCCATTCATTCCCTCCCTCCCCATTCATTCCCACATTCACTCAGGAAGCCATACGCTCCCTAATTCCCTTGTCCAGGGCCCACCCTCCTTTCTCATAGCCTCTCTCTCCCTATTCTGGAAAGTGGGGAGCCCTGCCCGGGAGCCTGGGAGACACCCACCATAGGGCTGAGCTGCCTACAGCCCTCTGCCTGCACTAGCTTCTGAGCATGCCTTCTGTGAGCTATAGGATGCTCGTGCCCTCTCCTCCCTGCCTGGAGGCCAAATCCCCAGGAAATGATCCTCAGAACTAATCCCAGAAGCTCCGCCCTCATCGCTGTTCTTCATGGTGGTTTCCTGGAAGAACTCATTTGGTTTCCCAAAAAGAGTTTCTAGTTGTCTTCTCTTTCCACGATTATAATTCATTACTTTTGATGCACCATAATTAGCTTAATTGGCAGTCCTTGCATATCTGCATTTGACATTTGAAACATTTCCTCAAAGTAAAGCCAGAGCAGCCAGCTGCTGCCATGGGCACACGCAAGACCATCAAGAGACTACAGCTGGCCTTTTGAAGAGGCCTTTTGAGTTCTGGTCCCTTTTCCACCAACTCACTGGGACAGGGCTCTTTCTTTCTCTCGCCTCTAGTTTTCCCGTTAAGGAGGCAGCACCACGTGGTAAGAGTCCCTGGTTGGCACAAATGGTTAAGAACTTGACTTCTAGCTGAAAAGTTGGCAGTTCAAACCCACCCAGAGGCGCCTCCAAAGACAGGCCCGATGATCTGCTTCCAAAAGGCTACAGCAGCTTGAAAACCCTATGGAGCAATTCTGCTCTGCACTTATGGGGTCTCCATGAGTAGGAACTGACTCAACATCAAATGGTAATCAAGAGCCTGATGCTGAAATCAGACTGGTCTTGTTCAGATATCAGCCTTTCCATTTTCTAGCTGCATAATTTTGGGAAAGTGACTTAACCACTCAAAGCCTCAGTCTCCTCATCTATAAAATGGGGATAATAATATTATTTACTCCTCAAAGTCATAATAATAATAATACAGTGAACCAATACATGCAAAGCATTTAGTGCAGTGCCTAGAACTCAGTAACTGCTTGAAATAACTTGGCTACCAACAACAACAACAAAAAAAACCCATTGCCATTGAGTCAATTCTGACTCATAGCAACCCTATAGGACAGAGCAGAACCTGCCTCATAGGGTTTCTAAGGAGCACCTGGTGGATTTGAACCACCAACTTTTTGTAGCAGCTATAGCTCTTAACCACTATGCCACCAGGGTTTCCAGCTTGGCTACAGATAATAATAATAAGGACACACAGGGAAAAGGAAAAAAGAATGAGAAGAGATTGTACTAAATCCCTGGGTACCAAACTGGGTAGTGGAAGGGTTAGAGGGTCACGTGGGAATATAGCTACTTTTGACATTTCAAAAAGTTTAATGGAATTCCACATCTACTTACCTACAATACTACCACACAGGTGTTATTGTCAGTAGTCCTGGGCATTCCTTGGTTCCTTGGCATTCCTTGGCTTGTAGGCAATCCTCACATCCTTACATAGTGTTTGTCTTCCCCTGTGTTTCTATGTGTGTGTATTCTGACCTTTTTATGTCTCAGAAGTGATTAGGGTTAGGATTCACCCTGCACTGGTATGCCCTTATGAACATAACAAAAGGAAAACCCTACTTCCAATCAGTATCACACCCACAGGTACAAGGGCCAGGAATTCAACACATATTTTGGGGGACACAAGTAAATCCATAACATATATTTACTGAGCCAAGCACTGTGAATACAAAAATATATTCACAACACACCACCCACAGCCTCTAAAACTCCACTGCTGAAGGCAGTTCGTTATTCATCTACTTAAAAAATATTTTTATTGATCACTTACTATTTAAAATAGGCTGCATAATGAACATTAGCAATACTATGGTTAGTAAAATCAATTCACTCCCCAACTATTTACAGAATTACAGCCTAAAGGGAGTGTAATAAAATAACCTAATGAAATGCCTAGAACACAGCAAGTGCTCAATGAATAAAAAATTACCTGGGTGCTAATTAGAAACTACACATGTATAACTTTGGGAAACTTAATTCATAAAAAAATATAGAAAATTAATAATTTCTTAACACATGGAATTTGATAGACAGGGACTTTTACAATGTGAGGGAAGTCCAAAGAAAATGAACTACTTAGGTACAAGTGCCTAACGTGAATGGGATGCTGAAAATTAAAAAATAAAAAGTCAATAAAAAGAAAATAAAGAAGACTTAAATAAATGGACAGGCATACCAAGTTCATGGATTAGAAGACACAGCATAGTAAAAACGTCAGTTCTCCCCTAAATTGATCTATAAATTAAATGTAATTCCTGTCAAAATCCCAGTCAATGAGATGTCTAAACACAGGCCCTGGAATAGCTAAAACAGTCTTGATGAACAAAGTGGGAGAAATCACTCTACTGAATTTTAAGGCTCATGGTATAGCTATGGTAAGCAAGACAGCACTGGTGCAGGGATAGACATAAAGATCAATGAAACAAGACAGAGAATCCAGAAACAGATTCAAACAAATATGCCCAATTGACTTTTGACAAAGGTGCAAAATCAGTTCAAAGGAGGAACAATTGGACATCCATTGGCAGACGATGAACCTTGACTTAAACCTCACACCTTGTACAAAGTTAACTCAAAATGGACATTGGGCTTAAACATAAAGCATAAAGTGATAAAACTCAAAAAAAAAAAAAAAAAAAGATTTTTCAGGATATAGGGCTAGGCAAAGAGTTCTTAGACTTGATACCAAATGTACAATTCATGAAAGAAAAACAAATGATAAATTGGACCTCACCATTTTGGTCTATAAAAGTGCATATGAAAAGGTCAGCTACAGACTGAGAGAAAATACAGCATTTGCAAACTACATATCTGACAAAGAACTAGTATATCAAATATACAAAGAACTTTCAAAAATCAATAGCAAAAAAAATTCAATTAAAAAATGGGCAAAGACATAAACAGATATTTCACTGAAGGATATAGCCGCCCACCTACTGCCATCGGGTGGATTCCGGCTCATGAGTCAGAAGGATATACAGATGGCAAATAAACACATGAAAAGATGTTTAACATCACTAGACATTAGGGAAATGCAAATTCAAACCACAATGGAATATCACTACGCATCTATCAAAATGGCTAAAATGAGAAATAGTGACAACACCAAATGCTGGTGAGGATGCAGAGAAACTGAGTCTGTCAGACGTACTGATGGGAATGAAAACTGTGGAAAATAGTTTGGTACTTTTTTATAAAACTATACATGCAATTACCAGAAGGCCCAGCAATTGCACTCTTAGGCATCTACCCCAGAAAAAAATGAAAACTTAAGATCACACGAAAGCCTGTACAAGAATGTTCATGCAGTTTTCCAAAACTGAAAAGAGCCCAGATGTCCTTTGGTGGGTGAATGAATACTAAAATCAAAAAACCAAACCCGTTGCCATCAAGTCAATTCCAACTCATAGCGACCCTATAGGGCAGAGTAGAATTGCCCCATAGGGTTTCCAAGGAGCCTCTGGTGGATTCAAACTGCTGACCTTTTGGTTACCAGCCGTAGCTCTTAACCACTATGCCACCAGAGTTTCCATATGAATACTAGTCAGCAATAAAAAGGAACGAACTACTACGGATGCACACAACAACCTGGATGAATCTCCAGGGGATTATGCTAAGCAAAAAAAGCCAATTGCAAAAGGCTATATACTGTTTCATTCCATTTATATGACATTTTTGAAATTACAAAATTTTAGAAGTGGGGAACAGATTGGTGGTTGCCTGGGATTAGGGATGGTGTGTGTATGGAGAGGGCTGTAGTCAAAGGGCAGTAACCAGGATTTTTTGTGGTACTGGAATTCTCCTGTCTTGACTGTAGTGATGGATACACAAACCTACACGTGACAAATTGTTTAGCATTAAATACCCGCCCCCACACAAATGAATACAAGGAAAACTGGGGAAATCTGAATTAGATCGGTGGATTGTACCCATGTCAATATCCTGACTGATGTTCCCACTGAGGGGAACTGAGGGCACACAGGATGCATTATGGGTGTGATTCTACAGTGATCTCAGTATTTTCAACTAAAAGTCGTTTCTATTGTTTTTGTATTAAAAAATTAACATGTCACTAAGAACTTGAAAATAGATCAGAAAAGAGAGAGGAAAAATCAACAGCTTGAAATATAACCTTTTGATGCATTTCTTGCTCGTCTTTGTTTTCTACATTTACATGAAAAAAATGTGAGGGAAGGGGCTAAAAATCAGGGTGGTGAGAAGGTGGGGGCCTTGCTGTCCCCCACCTCTGTGACATCAGAACTCATGCTGGAGGGATACCTGGTGACCAGAGGAGGGGGAGGGGAAGGCTGCCCCTGTGCCTGTCAGGTGGGGGTGTTCTGGTCCCCCCAGGCAGCCTGACTGAGGCCATGGTGATCCAACATGTGGGCAACAGGGCGCGGGTGGGAGCCGAGCTGTTAGAAAGAACAGACAGCCGCTCTGAGGACAAGAAGCAGGTGAGGCCGGCCCAGGGGTACCTGCTTTCCTCCCTGTTGGGGCTCCCTTTGCTCCTCCAGACGGTGAAGCTCTTAAAGTCAGGAATGGATCTTCAGCCCAACTCTCCCTGGAGCCCACCTGCTGGAGCACAGCACAGAGGCTGAAGAGATTACTGAGTCCATTTACTCCTCAGTGCTGAATATATGCTCCAGAAGGGCAGGGTCCCTAGTACCTAGGATGGTGCTTGGTGTATGAGAGGTGTTCAATGACTGAATGAACTACAATAAACAGGAGAATACACCCAAACCGGGGAGCTCCTTCAAAGAGAAAAACTTGAACACTTACTGTGCACAGTCTGGTGCTTTCCACCCACTCCCTCTTTTGCAACTAATCACGTTCTTGAGAGGCAGCTATTATCAACCTCTTTCACCTACGGGTAAACTGAGGCTCAGGAAGGCAAAAATGCCTTGTTCAAGGCCATACAGCTGGGAAGTGTCAGTAGCAGGATTGGAAAGTAGGGCCACCTAATTCCGGAACCCTTATCGAGGGTTACCCACTGTACCCCTCCGCCTCCTAGGTGGGGAGCTAGGGAGTGCTGGAAGAAAAGGCTGCGAAGTTTGCTGTGCCTTGCACACGGTGGAATGGGGTGGGATTTTCTTCTGAGAGTAATAAGAAGCCATTGAAGGGTTTTAAGCTGGGTAATGAAGGACCTATCTGTACATGTTTTCAAAAGATGTGTTCAGTCGTTCACGCAATCGACATGTGCCAAGGGCCTCTGATATGCCGGCCCTCACGGCACGCGGGGAGACTTGAGGGGCTCCCATCATACTGCAGCTTTCCCTAAAAAGAGTTCTATGAATACCAAAGTCCAGAAATTTTAGAAAAAAATCATTTAAAAAAGTTTCCATGGTCCATGCCTTTGGGAAATGATGCATACCCTAGTCCCTTCTTGGAGATAAGGCGTTGCTCATTCACATAACGAAGGCTCTGAAAAGTCGTGTAGCATAGACACCCGTTTGCCTTCGGTTACCACAGCATTTTCCAATTGATTCGACCACAGAGCCTCCATTTTTTCTTTTGGAAAGACCTTTCAAGATATTTCAAACTCCATTTTATAGATGAAGAAACTGATGCTCAGAGAGAAGAAATGATTTGCCTCAGGTCCCAAGACAGGACCAGCAAAAGGAGAAAAATCTAATCCTAATCCACGTTCTTCCTTTTACCACCACACAGCACAAAATGGAAACCTAAAAACAAGCTTGCTGGTGAAGAATACCTAGAAAGCACATTGACAGAGAAGTGGTTAAATGAATGGAAGAGCATCCAGACCTTGAAATACTCATCAGTCATTATAAGGAATGAGATGGTGCCCTGTATTTTACATGAAAAGATTCCCAGGGAATATAGTTTTTTTCTGTTTTTGTTTTTAAAGTCCTAATCTTAAATGTACAGTGCAATGGGCATTTACATTTGGGTGTATACACCCAGGCACCCACCACCCAGATCACGCCAGAGGACATTTCCAGCACCTTTGTTAATTGCTGTCAAGTCAGCTCCACCTCATGGCAACTCCATGTACAACAGAAAACAGGCTGCCTGGTTCTGTGCCATCATCATAATTGTTGGTAATTGGACAATATTCTGTTCCAGCACCCTAGAAGTCTGCTTTGTGCCCCCTCTCAGTTGGCACACCACTGTCATAACACCTTTCTAATTTCTACCATCATAGATGAGTTTCACCTGTCCTTGAATTTTCTTAAATGGAATCAGTGTGTACCTTTGTGTTGGCTTCTTTCATTTACCATTGTGTCTGTGAGACTCAGCCATGTTATGGCTCTATAATTTTTATTTTCTGAAGTTAATATAGTTGCTACTATATATAAAGAGAACTATCGGGGGGGCAGATTATGTGGGTCTTTTGTCTCCTTTGTTATAACAGGTCTTGCTTCACAAATTCAGGTGTGTAAAAAAATGTATTGTTTTTTAAGTCAACAAAAATGTATTGTTTCTCAAAGTTTGACTCAGCCCACATCTAACAAAGTTGGAGAAAATTCGATCTCAGTCATTACTCTGGCCATTTTAATCCTTTGTCCACTTTTGTTGCACCTGATGCCATCACTGTTCCAACTCGCACTAGCTGTTGAAAGTAGGTGTTGTCTGAGTTGTGGAGCTTTTCCCACAAAGCTCTGCCACCAGACTCAGAGACTTTTCCCTCTATCTTCTCCCCTGCCCCAATCCTGGGACACCCAACATAATCTCCTATGAGCCTGGGAATGCTATTGTCTTCAGACAGCCTCTTCACTCTATCCTGTATCAAAACTCCATGGATGGCCTTCCACTTGCAGCTATGACAGAATAACTGATATTAAACTAGCCCTCCCATTGAAAACACCCATAAAAATTGACAAAACGTATGAGGCAGCTGTGTTCATTCAGCTGATGAGCAAAAGAGCACATGAAGGTGATCCCTGAGAAAAGGAAAACTCATGAGAACTTCCATTCTTTCCAGATTACTGCTGCACAAAGAACTAGAGTCCAAGCAGAGTGCAGCAGTCCATGTGGGGATCCCCATGACTCCTTGGTTAAGGATTAGTATGTGCACACAAAGGGCTAGATTACTAGAGGCTTACCAGAGAGCGGCTGCTACAGGGTTGAGAGCAAAGATAGTGTAAGTCCAGCAATGCTGGCGGTTGAGGGCATTCTGGCTCAGCTAGAATGGAGAAACCTATTTAACACCCCAGGTATCCATTTGAAAAACAGACAGGCCACATTTTGGGAGTAAGGACTATGCTCTAGAGTAAGGTCTTAACTAGACCCACCCTTTCAAAGCCAAAATCCCAGTCCTGGCTACACCTGCATGGGAGGCAGGGTTTGAAGGTAAGTCCCACTGAGTTAGAAGAACTTGGGAAAAAGATTGGGTTTTCTATAGATTCTCCCTTACGAAGTGTAAAAACAGATTTAGGTAAGTTCTAGGCATCTGCAAGGATCTGAACTGTATGCTAGAACAAAAAAATCAATAATTCTCAGAGAAAAACAACAAAATCCAGCATCTGGACAACGCAACATCCCCAATAGCCATTAAAAACAAGACACGCCAAGAAACTGGAAAATGAAGCACCTAGTTAAAAAAAAAAAACAGTCAATAGAAATTAAACCCAATATGGCTCAAATGTTTTAAATATTTTAAAGCAGCTATTACAAATGTATTCAAAGAATTAAAGCTAACTCTGATCAAATAATTAAAGGGAAATGCGGTCTTAATGAACAGATGGGAACCTCAGGAAAGAAATGGATGCAATAGAAAAGAAGCAATGGAAATTCTAAACCTGAACTTTTCAATACGCACTTCCAACCAACCCATAAGTCAAAGAAGAAATTAAAAGGGAATTTAGAAAATATTTTAACTAAATATAATGAAAACATAATTTGTGAGATTAGCTAAAGCAAAGTTTACACGAATATATATCTATCCATATGTATGTCGATAGATATATATTTAAATGCCTATATTAGAAAAAAATAAGCTTTAAAAACAATGGTCTTTGTTTCTACATTAAGAAGCAGAAAAAGAACAAATTAAACCCAGTTAAAAAGATTGACAATACCAAGTGTTGAATGTGAAACAGAACTCTCATGTATTGCTAGCAGAAATACAAAATGTCCTAACACCTTGGGAAAAAGTTACATGATTTCTTATAAAATTACATATACACTTGCCCTATGACCCGACATATGCATTTCTGGATATTAACCCAAGAGAAATGGGCCTATATATCCACACAAAAATTTTTTATTAAATTTTTTCTGATAAATATATAGGTAAAAAAACATGTCATTTCAACAATCTTCACATGTACGATTCCATGACATTAAATATGTTCATCGTCTTGTTCAACCATCACCATCCCCCAATTTTTCCATCAGCCTTGTCACACAAAGATTTTTATACAAGTGTTCATAGCAGTTTTATTCATAATAGCCAAAACCTGGAAATGACCCAAAAGTCCATCAACGGGTAAATAGATTAATGGTGGTATATTCATGCACTATAATACTAATCAGCAAGAAAAATGAACATGCAAAAGCATGGAAGCATCTCAAAAACATTACGTGGAGAGAAAAGAAGCTAAACACTATTGATTCCATTCATATAAAGTTATAGAACAGGCAAAATTACTCCATAGTAACAAAAAGCAGTTTTGTGGTTCCCTGTAGGAAGCCCTACTGGTGCAGTTGTTAAGAGCTCCGCTGCTAACCAAAAGGTCAGCAGCTCGAATCCACCAGCCACTCCTTGGAAACTCTATGGGGCCGTTCTACTCTGTCTTATAGTGTTGCTATGAGTCAGAATCAACAACAATGGATTTTTTTGGTTTTCTAGTGGGGTGGGGTAAGAGGAGAACTGATTTACAAATGGAAATGATGGAAAGTGTTCTATATCTTTATTGAGGTGGAAGTCCACAGGTATAGACATTTGTAAAAACTCATCAAGCTACGTTTAAAATGTGTGTTTGTTGCATGTAAATTATACTGCAGTGAAGTTGATTTTTTAAAAGATCGATTAAAACCAAAAAATGTAAAAGTGAGGCAAGAAATGAGAACAAAGGAAGGTCTTCCTTCTCATAAGGGAAAAAGGAGAGAAAGCACAAACCACATGTCAGCAAGTTACCATGTTGTATATTTGTGCAATGCTTTGAAGGTTCTGTAGTAAGCATATGCGATTCTGATAACTAGACAAAAAGCTAAGCTCTAAAACTACCTTATAGCATCCAACGAGGGAAGCAGGGGGGTGTCTCTGCCCTCCAGAAGCTCACCCTGTGTTTCCCCTCCCCTCTTACCCCCAGTCGCTGTTGGCATTGCTGGTCTTGGTGCTATACTTGGGCACTTGGATATCAGGTGAGCATTCCGGAGTCTCTGAGAAGGGAGGGACAGAGTCCACACAGAGTGGGGAGGGGTATTCTGGAGACGGTTGCATGCCAAGCGGGCCTCCACAACCTGCCTTCTCCTTCCCACCTTTAACTTCACTGAGAGGACCCACCATGTTTTTTTCAACTATAGCTCATTTGCCATTACTAAGAGATGGTGTTTGTGCCTCTTTCAGGAAGAAGTTGGGAGGTGTCAGAAAGGATCAGAGGATGTAACTACCCCGAAAATACTGTGGCTACCCAGGTAACATATTCAGGAAGATACTGGAGGGGGTAACAAGCTTGGCTGAGGAAGTTTGAGAAGGCTTCCCAGAGGAGGTGCCATTGACAAGCTGGGTCTTGAAGGATAAGTAGGAGCTCGCCAGGTGGAGAAGGTGGGGATGGATACATGTGCCCAGAGAACTTCTCAAAGCCGGTGGCATGGGGGTCCCACACAGAAAAACTCAAGATGCAACTTTGATGTCTGTCTTTCAGGGGCTTGAATATCAGACCAATGATGGCTCAGAAGTGCCAGTAAAGTTCATCAGACACTGGTTGAAGGAGAACTTGCATGTTCTCTTGGAAAAGCTGGAAGAAGAGCTGCGTGAGCTGGAGCAGCTGGTCCGGGACCTGGAGGAGTGGCTAGATGCCATCCTGGGAGAAGCATACCTGGAAGAGCCCTGCTCCACCCTCAAAAAGCACTTGTGAAGGGCCAGGCTGGGATCTGGGGTGGAGGAAACGTGGGACAGGCATTGCCAGGGGCTCCTCTAATTAGGAATGCGCTCTGACACGATTGAGGCAAACAAGAAAATAAAGTCATTGGAAAACTAGGTCTGTTATTTGTGCCATTGCTGATTTGTGAATGCTGATACTAATAGCTGCAGGAGCACCTGAGCCCTGCAGATTTACCATCCCTTATACAAGGACTCCTGCAGCGCACTAGAAAGAACACAGCTTCGAGACCCTTCTCTGCCATGTACTAGCTCTGAGACCTTGGGCAAATTTCTTTAATCTCTCTGAGACTCCATATCCTCGTTAGTAAAAATCAGAGAAATGAACTTTGCCTCATAGGGATCAAAAGTGCACCTATAAACACTGCGTCTGGCACACAGAACAGTAAAAACCAGTCGCTTTCGAGTTGATCACCTGGTGTCAGAGGTTTTCAATGGCCGATTTTCCAGAAGCGGATTGCCAGGCCTTCCTTCCGGAGCACCTCTGGATGGACTTGAACCCCCAACCTTTCATTTAGCAGTCATGCGCATTAACTGGACCGCTCAGGGACTCCATATAGTAGGTGCCCAGTAAATGGTTCTTCCTTTCTCATATTCCTGTTCTTTCTTCCCTGGAATTTAGCAGGAGGACACTGGTTGAAAGCATGTAAATATTATGTGGCAACGTGACCCTCTGACATTGCTGGTGGGAGCATAAGCTAGTAAAACTCTTGTGGAAGGCGATTTGGTAATAAACCCATAAAACCCATCGCAACGCAGTCCAGTCCGACTCATAGCAACCCTACAGGACAGAGTACAACGGCCCCCATAGGTTTCCCAGGGGGTAGCTGGTGGATTCGAACTGCTATTTTTTTTTTTTTTTAAGTTAGCAGCTGAGTTCTTAACCACTACACCACCAGGACTCCATTTTGGCTCAAATTTACAAATGCATTTACCCTTTGACCCAAACTCCACTTTAGGGGGTTCACCCCCCGTATACTTACACATGTGTAAAATTGCATAGGTACAAGGTTACTCACCCTAGCTCCTTTTATACTAGCAAAAAATGGAAACAACTCAAATGTTATCCATCAGCGGGTCACTGGTTACATAAATTATGGTCTATCTAGACTTTTTTTTTTCCCTAGACAATGGGAGTCTATGTAGCTATAAAAGAGAATGAAGAAAAACATTCCTTCTACTGATATGGAAAAGTCTGAAAATATGTTGTTAAATGAAATAAATCAAGGTGTAAAAGGGGGGCAGGGAATAAAAATCTATATTTTGTTGTTCATGATGATGATGATGATGAACATACATGAAAAAACTCCAGGCAAAGACAAAACCAGGGACGGGAGGGTTGAAACTAGGCAGATGGATGACAAAGATGGGAGGGAAACTGTTCACTGTACACTCTTCATATTTTCTTGGTTTTAAATTATATGACTATTTCACCTAATCAAATACTTTTTAAAAATAAAATTATTTACAATTTAGAATATAGTATGTACAAGCAAAACTAGTGTTACTATGACGAAACCCTGAATGATAGTTTTTTAAATTTTTTAAATTGTGCCAAGAGGAAACCCCTCTCTTTCAATCAGTTTGTTTTGATTAAACAATGAGAATTTTACCTAGGAGTTTCCCTTTTTCCCTTTGCCTCCAGGAAGCCCGGGGTTCAACATTCCATTGTAGAAATTATATTAGCCTCCTGGTTTTGAACTATTTATTCTCCCCTGTCTATGCTATTTTTGCTTCCTACTTTAATGGCGCTACCATACCTGTGCCATTTATTGGGCCCACCTCACATCTTTGGCAAGTACCAATTAAAATCATCTCAGAGACTATCTGGCTCACAGGAAATGGCACAGCAACTGGTTTGCAAGAAAGAATCAATTGCCATTTGGGACGGGAAGGATTTTTGCCACTTAGATCACAATTCTCCTACCTTGACTATTTGTTGGGGGATTGGAATCAGGATCTGTTTTTTTCTGATTTGCAGCGATTTCAGCAAGAGTTCTATAAGAAACATCTGACTGATGTTTTCTGGCATTTGTACTTCCATAATGCCACACGGTATTGTAGTTACGTACTCAGAACCACGTCTATGTGCTCTATAGGTCCTTTAAAGGGCTCTCAGGGATAACTTTGACTATACACAGTTTTAGCCTACTAGACACTTAGCTCCATCTAAGTTGTGATCCTACTGTATCTGCAATACGTGGCTGTTGCTGTTAGTTGCCACTGAGTTGGCTAAAACACACAACAATCCCATGCACAGTAGAAACATTGCCCGGTTCTGCACCATCTTCATGGTCATTGGTATGCTTGAGTCCAATTTGCGACTACTGTGTATTTTGAGTGTCTTCCAACCTAGAAGGCTTATCTTCCAGCGCTATCTTGGATGATTGTCTGTTGTGATCCACAGGGTTTTCACTGACTAATTCTCGGAAGGGGATCGCCAGGCCTTTCTTCCTAGACTATCATAGTTTGGAAACGCCACTGAAACCTGTCCACCATGGGTGAACCTCCTGGTGCTTGAAATACTGGTGGCATAGCTTCCAGCATCATAGCAACACACAAGCCATGACAGGACTACAAACTGACAGGCAAGTGGTGAGTCTGCAATATGCACAACACACAAAAAATTTAGGTGACACATGGGGAAAAAAAAGAAATGGAGCAGAGATTCTTGAGGAATGGAGGCACCCCTGTGGACATTAGCAGAGCCTGTGAGGCAGACAATTAGCATCTTTTGAGTTCTTGGACACCACTCTCCACATACACAAGGCCTAACAGGAACAGCCCATGCTGGTGTGGGTCCCTGACCCACTGTCGGGTAGTTACTGTACCTTGACTTGGCCACCGTCCAGGGCTCTCTTCCCTTTGTGTGTTGGCCCCATCTCTTCCTGCCCCCAACTGGCTTTCTCACTCCCCACTCTGCGTACCTCTTCTCCAGCTCAGAGCTTCAGCTTCAGATTCCTCATAACTGTGCTTTGCTCCTGGTCCCAAACGGTCACACCCTTTCTCACAACCTTCCGACTTCTGCCAACTGCGTGATCCTGTCCATATTTTCCAGATCAAATTTTGAGGGGTGAGGGAGTGTGGATGAGATGGAAATAAGGTTGACAGGAGCTCCCATCTTATTGACCAGAGCTTCCTAGGCCAAGCCAGTCTTGGCACTCTGCTCGTCTTTGGATTGAATGACCTTGGGGAGGCCATCTCAGATCCAAATTGTATGAGACATGCTCCAAGGTCTCAAAGGTCGGGGAGAGGCAGCTGAAAACAATTGCGGAGAATGAGATGGGAGGAGCTCGACCACCAGAGTCACCATAGGTGAGTGGGTCAGCCCGGCCAAAACACATGAGACACTCCAGGAATGGGGGACTATTTCACTCTCTGCTTTCAAGTCCTGGGTGTGAAAAACACAAATTACACACTCAAAAAAGAAGAGTATGACCAGTTTTAAAATTTCAAAGTCTGTTATAATTTGAATGAGGTTAGCAAAATGTTGCCCTGTAGAGCTATTAAGGGGCCCACTTTCTACATCTACAGAGTCAGAGTAAATTCTCTTTGGGAGAGAAAATGTCTTGTGCTTGAGAAGGCAAATCCTCACAGCTCCTTTCATTCGATCCAGAAAGATTTATTGGGCCAAGCATGTGCCAGGCACTGGTGAACATGGCCTTTACAGGCTAGTGGGGGGAGCAAATAAAGTACGAGTAGGAAAGTCAAAAAGCGAGGTAATTTCAGAGAGTGAGAAGAGTGAGAAAAGCACTTAGCAAGCCACTGCAGTTTCCCAGGCAAGAGAGAGCTTGGAGCAGGGTGGAGGACTGGGAGCTGGGCAGGAGTGCAGAGTCAGGAGACAGCTTGAAAGTATAATCCATACGGGCCTGCCGAAGGATTGGACTAAGGAGGTGGGTCTAGGTAGCCATTTGCCAGTTCTCAGAACGTCCCTCTCTTTTCAGTGGAGAAGCAGAGCCATGACTGTAGGTCCTGACCCAGGTAGACCAAGGTGAGATAGAGAAGTCAGACTTGGCCTCATTAAAGGGAAAGTGGCCAGTTGGTTGGGAAAATGTCATTGCGACCCAGTTATCCACATTTCTTTCCTTCCTTTCAGGTATTTGGAGAATGAGGTCAGCATCTCAGAGAATTAAAAGCTTTTAATTAATTTTAATTGATGTTTTTCTCCCTACCTCTCTGGGTTAAGTGTTTGACTACTAACGAAAGTTTGGAGGTTCAAGTCTACCCAGAGGCACCTTGGAATAAAGGCCTGATTATCTGGGTCAAAAAGGTCACGGCCTTGTCAACTTTCTGGGGCACGGTTCTACTGCAACACGTGAGGTCGCCATGAATCAGAATCAATTCAATGGCAACTGGTTTGGTTTCTTTGGGAGTTTTCTCTTTTATTTAATGGATATATTTGACAGCCTTCCTTCTGCTCTCTCTAGCTCTTTTGCTAACACTGATGCATTCTGAGTTTTTCTTTTGTTTGTTTCACTGTTTTTGGTGAATGTCTTTTTTCTTCAGCTTGCATAATAGGGAACAAAAACACAATCATTATAATTCACATTTTTAAGATACGAACGTGATAATCTAGACAAAAATTGGATAAGTCCACCTATACATTAGCTGTGCACATTTTTTAAGAATATAAGGATTGTGGGAAAAAAATATTAAAATCATGACAGCTGATGTTTAGTGAATGCTTTCTGTGCTGTTCTGGGGCTTCGTCAAGTGCCATTAGTATTTTCAGTTTATGGAAGGGAAAACTGAGGCAAAGACAGAGTACCACTGTGGTTGTTGTTAGTTGCCATCAAGTCAACTGAGACTCATGGTGACCCCATGTGTTACAAAGTAGAACTGCTCCATAGGGTTTTCTTGGCTGTAATCTTAACAGAAGCAGATTGCCAGGACTTTTCTTCTGCAGTACTGCCGGGTGGGTTTGAACTGCCAACCTTTAAGTTAGCAACTGAGCACAAGCCATTTGCACCACCTAGGGACCTTGACATCATTGTTCAGATCATATAATTTGTAAGCAGGGAGCCAGAATTCAATCCCAGGCTTTCTGGCATCAAAGGCCTCACATTTAACCACTGTGCTTCACTGCCTACCTGCCATTAAGAACAATCAAGATAATATTTTCTCTTTCTTGGAATGTTCTCACTTTATAGTTAAGTAATCATATGCCAATTAAATTTATGACACAATAAATACTTACTGCATGCTACTGCATGTAAGGTACTGTGACGGTTAATTTTATAAACCCTCTTGGCTAGGCTGTGGTGCCCAGTTGTTTGGTCAAACACTAGTCTAGATGTTGCTACGAAGGTATTTACATGTGATTAGGGTTTAAATCAGTTGACTTTAAGCTAAGCAGATTACCCCCTACAATGCAGGTAGGCCTCTTTCTATCAGTTGAAGGCCTTAAGAGCAAAAAACTGAGGTTTTGTGAGGAAGAAGGATTCTGTGTCAAGACCGTAAATAGACAAGACTTCCAGAATTTTCAGACTATCACCTCACCTACAGATTCTAGACTTGCCAGTCCCTACAATCGCATGAGCCAATTCCTAAAAATAAATCCCTCTCTTTATGTCTATGGAGTCTCTGAAGGGTGTGATGGTTAACGTGCTCAGCTGCTAACCAAGCTTACTGGTTCTGTTTCTCTAGAAAACCCTGACTAAGACAGGAACATACAGAAAGAAGCAAGAAACAAAAATGGGGAAATGAAATATCTCCATTGTTTTAAAAGCCATTGGGCAAGATGGCAAAGACAACTAATTAATTGACAAATGAACTATATAAATATGTATCGGTCTAATCAAAAGTTCAGAGAAGGGAGAGGACACTTGAGTTAGAACTAACATAAAAATCTTTATGGAGTGAGATTGGATATGAGCTAAAGATTAAAATTATTTTTTTTTTAAATGCTGGAACTTAGAAAGGAATCAGGCTATGTCCTGATGTGGGTGAAGATAGGGCTCAGAACAGAGGTGGAGTATACAGGAGGAATTGCAGGAGAGAAGGAAGAAAGATTAATGATGTGGTGGAGTGTAGAGGGTCCTTCTGGCTGGGATCACATCTGGGGTATGGGTGCTACATCCTGGCTTAAACCTAGGGGCCAGGCTTCCTGAAGGTTTTTGTGAAATCAGATTAAAGAAAAATTACTCTGGGAAGCAGAGATTTGGGCTTGAATCTATCCCAGATCAAGAAGGTCCATTTCCAGTCTGCATATCATATTTTTAATGATGTCAAATAAAAAATATGGACTTAATTTGTTCCCTTAATCCACAAATTTGTTAAACAAAATTGTGAAATGCACTAAATCCAATTTGTTTCAAATCTGGCTGTCAGGAGGATAATTGAGGATGGTGGTGAATGGAGCCAAAGAAGTCGCCTGTCCCCAGACAACCAATTTCCCTCTGTGGTGACATTTTCATAAGGAAGTACATCCCCTGCCTCCAGGCAGGGAAAGAGAGGACAAGAGCTTTATTCTGACTCTGGGATGAACTTCTTAGTAGAGTGGCTGTTCCCTTAGCAGAAAGGATATGGATTTACCTGAGAGGCCAAGTCAGTGATGTCACTAGGATTGGTGTCACCCAGCACGGTAACTCTTGGCGTCACCTCCCCCCATGGACCTCCTGCCATACCAGAACACACAGAATCTTTAGTGATGTTTATCACCAATTTGGATCATAGAATAATATGTGATAAACATAGTTGTAAATTGCTTAAATGTAGTATTTCTTAGATTTATGAATACCAATAACACAATTGTTCTGTAAAATTTTTCTACATTGAATTACAACATTATTAGTTACTAAAGGGAGGTCTTCTTTTGTTTTTCTCCTTTTCTTTTAATTACTGCTTCATTCTCAAAAAAAAGTATTGATACAGGTTCACAAATACTAATTACCACAATATTAGAGCTAACACACTAGAAAATTCAACAAAATCAGGGACTATAAAACACCAATGAAAATAACAGCGTATGCTTGTAGCGTGTGAAGGTGAAACCGCGTGACTCAAAGCATCATTGTAATTAGGTGATAATGACAGCTCTGGCTGGAGAGAATTAAAAGGTTCAAAAAGTATATTAGCATAGAGTTTTAGCCTTGTAGGTAGAGTGATACATGTAAGCTGGGCTTACGAAAAATGTTTTTGTGTTATAACTAACTTCAGGGATATTTCTATAAAAAAATAATAAATTTCTGCAGAAACACAGCACAAAAATTTTATAAACAGTAATTTTGGTGCCACCCCATCTCACAGTGTCTCCTGGTACAGTCTACACCCCCCTCGCTACCCTAGTGGCGCCACTGGGCCGAGTCGCTTCATATCGCAGAGCTTCTGTTTCCTCCTCTGTCATATGGGGTTACTACCACCTTCTTGGATGACAGAAGAACTGATGCATTCGAATCGTGGTGTTGACAAAGAGTATTGACTATACTGTGGGCTGCCAGAAGAATGAGCAAATCAGCCTTAGAAGAAATATAACCAGAATGCTTCTTAGCAGTGAGGAGGGTGAGGCTTTGGCTCACTTACTTTGGATACATCATCAGGAAAGATTAATTATTAGAAAAGGATATCATGTTCGGGAAAGCAAAGAGTCAGTGAAAATGAGGGAAGCCCTCAATGAGATGGATTGACGTAACAGCCGCAACAATAGACTAAAACATACCACTGATAATGAGGATGTTTCAGGATGGGGCAACGTTCTGTTCTGTTTTACATAAGGTCGCTATGAGTCACAGCTAACTCAACAGCGACTAACAACAACCATCTTCTTCGAGAGACTGTTGGAATATTAAAAGAATCAAAATGACCTTAAAGCACAGTGTTAGAAACCTAGCAGTTGCCTAGTAAAAGAGAGTGTATTTGTTTTTTCCGGCTGCTGTAACAAACTACCACAAACTGGATAACTTAAGACAACATTAACGTGTTCTCTAACAGTGCTAGAAGCTAAAAGTCCAAAATCAAGGTGTCAGAGGGCCATGCTCCTTCAGAAGTCTCTAGAGAAGGATCTGTTCCATGCCTCTCTCCTAGCTTCTGGTGGTTGTCAGCAATCCTTGCCATTTCTTGGCTTGTAGTTGCATCACTCCCATCGGTGCCTCTGTCATCACATGGCCACCTTCCGTCTGTATGTTCTCATCTCTTCTTATAAGGACACCAGTCATAACGAATTTAGGGCCCAACCTACTCCAGTAGGAGCCATGGTGGCGAAGTGGTTACAGAGCTTGGCTGCTAACCAAAAGGTCAGCAGTTCAAATCCACTAGCCACTCCTTGGAAACCCTATGGGGTAGTTCCACTCTGTCCTATAGGGTTGCTATGAGTCGGACTCGACTCTACGGCAATGGGTTTGGATTTTTTTTTTTTTCCTACTCCAGTATGACCTCATGTTAGCTAATTATATCTGCAATGACCTCATTTCCAAATGAGATCACATTCTGAAGTTCTGGCTGAACATGAATTTTGGGAGGACACTAACCAACCCAGTACAAGTAGCGTTACAGAAAAGCCCAGGGAGATCTAGCTTCCATCACAGTTAGATCCAGGGGATGTTGAATTTTGCTTCACTCTCTCCATCCTTCAATTCAGGTTTCCTCTCGGCTGGCACCATTCTCAGGCAGGCTGTGTGGTGTCAAGATGACTTCAGGAGCTCCAGGCTGTATCCTATCCTCTCAGCCTCTCCAGCAGAAATGAAATGCCTCTTCCCTAATAGCTGTGACCCAGTCCCAGTCCTAGCTGAGTTGATTCCATATCATGGTGACCCCATATGTGTCAGAATAGAACTGTGTTCTGTAGGGTTTTCAGTGGCAGATATATTTGGAAGTAGATTTCCAGGCCTTTCTTCTGAGGCACCTCTGTGTGGATTCAAACCTCCAACCTTTCAGCTGAGCATGTTAGCCATTTGCACCAAAGCCTTGTGTCTCTCTGGTTTGGATCGCATGCCCATTCTTGAACTAATCCTCATCACTGAAGGAATGTGATGCTCTGATTGGCCAAATCTGGATCACACAACCATCCCTGTGGAGAGATTAGGGCCAGCCCCCCAGGAACCACAGACTGAGCGTGGAGGAGTGGTAGGTCCCCAAAGGAAATCAGGATGCTGTGGCCAGACATGGGGACATGGGTGCTGGGAAGATAGTGATTAAAATGCTTTGCCTAAGTATCAGTAATAACAACTCTTTACATTTCCACCGTGCTCTGGCAGGGTATAAAGTGCTTTCATAGCTGTATTATCTCATTTGGATCTTAGCTTATCTAGCCAAGTGATCTTTTTCAACACCAATGCTGGGCTTCATACAGCAGGATTTACTTCTCTGCATTTGAGCCTGTACAAAGTGCATGTCAGAGGAGGTGGCAGGAAGGAATTGGAAGGACATGGCCTTGGGGGCACCACTTCTTCACCATGGCACCTCAGACAGGTCATTCCATCTTTCTGAGCCCTGGCTGGCTTGCCCATTGCCTTAGCTTCCTAGTGCTGTTGTCACAGAAGTACCACAAAAGGGTGGCTTTAACAAACAGAAATTTATATTCTCACAGTTTAGGAGGCTAGAAGTCTGAATTCAGGGTGCCGGCTCTAGGGGAAGGCTCTCTGTCTGCTCTGAAGGAAAATCCTTGTCTCTTTCACCTTCTCTTCCTCGGTCCCTTGGAGATCTCCAGGTGGTTATCAATCTTTCCCCATTTGTGCTTGCTTGCTTCTGTGCCTAATCTCCTCTTGCATCTCTCAAAAGTGATTGGCTTAATCATTCGTGCACCAAATGTGGGCATGAATTTCAATGTGTACATAAAATTAACAACACTGTATTTTTAGGCAAGAACATGGGCCTGAAAGCACCTAGTACACTGAAAAGAGACGTACAGCAAGCAGATGGCTAAGGGACAGCTTGCCTTCCACGCCCCTCCAGAGAGGGCTATCAGGTACCCTCTGAACAGACAAAAAAATTTTTTTGCTCACTTGGCAAAATTGAGTTTATAAATACACAGCTCGTATAAGAAAAACTCATGAAAAGAACACTCATGTAGTTAGGGATGAATGTATTTTCAAAGCACTTTCATATACTTTCTCTCATGTAATTCCTATAAGGCTCTTCTGAGGCAGATGGAGCCAGAAGTATTACACCAACGTTACTGTTGAGAAGACTAAGGCACAGTTACTTATTCCTGTAGTCAACACTTAAAAGGAGAGGTTAAGGGTTTTGCCTGTGATCACAGGGCTGGTGGCAGGAGAGGGTCCAGGGCCCATTCAAAAAGCAGTGGTCATTCCCCAATCCTCAGTGTAAGTATCAAATCCTAAACCAGTGTTAACAAGGATACGAAACAGAAGTTTGTAAGAGATGTAAGGCAACGGTTGATTTAGCAACAGAAAGTGAATCAAGAAAACGTGTGTGTGTGAGTATGTGTCTGTGTGTGTGTGTAGCAGAGAGGGGGAAAGGGGGTATAAGGCAATGTTCAATCTGGGGGCTGTTCTTGGTCATATTTTATCACAGATGACAGGGCATGATTTTTCTTCATCCTTTCCCAATACCCAACCGTCTCTCAGACTGCATGGGTATGGATCTTTTTAAGAGCATTTCAGAGCCAGGTTCCAAGTGAGGAAAGCCAACTATGTCACGGAAATAAACCACTAATTACACACAAACCCTTCTATAAACCCTGAAATAAATTCCTCTCCTGTTAAAAAAAGAAAAAAGTGACTGGCTTAAAACACACCCTACAGTGATACAGCCTCATTAACATAACAAAGAAAACCGTATTCCCAAATGGGATTACATCCACAGGTATAGGGGTTAGGATTTACAACATGTATTTTGGGGATACACAGTTCAATCCATAACACCCATAAAATGGATTTACGACAGAATTTCCCTCCTAGGTATATACCCCAAAGAATTGACAGCAGGGACTCAAAGAGATACTTGTACACCAGTGTTCACTGCACCACTATTGACAGTAGCCATGAGGAACCAACTCAAGCATCCATCAACAGATGAATGAGATAAACGAAATGAGGTATTATCCATACAATGGACTATTACTCAGCCTTCAGAGAGATGAAGTTCTGATACATGTTACCTCATGAAAATAAAACCCGTTGCCATCGAGTCGAGTCTGACTCATAGAGACCCTATAGGACCTCATGAACGAACCTTAAAAACATCATGCTGAGTGAAATAAGTCAGTCACAAACAAATAAGTACTGTATGATTCCTTTTACATGCGATGTCTAGAAAAGGCAAATGTACAGAGACAGAAAGTGGAATAGAGGTTACCAGGGGCGGGAGGGAGAGAGAAGTGGGGAGTTACAATAGACTTTTATTTGCAGTGGTGAATTAGCTTTGAAAACAAATAGTGGTGATGGTTGTGCAACATTGTGAGTGCGATGAATGCCACTGGTTTGTATACTTGAAAATGGTTAAAATGGCAAATTTTATGTTGTATGAATTTTACCACAATTAAAAAAATGGAGTTATGGCTAGATACCTCCCAGGCCTACTCTGAGGATCAAGGAATAATAGGCAACTTTTATTTAGTGTTTACATGCTTCAGGCACTGATTCTAAGCACTTTACAGCCATCACCTTGTTAATCATCTAATATGAGCCAGGAGCTACCACTGTCTCCCTTGTACTCCAAGGAAATTGGGACCCAGCAAGCACCAATATCCCAGGGTAACACAGTAAACAGTGGAAGCAGGATGCAAACTCGGATAGGCAAACTCTGGGGCCACGGGCTTCAACCCCACCCTGTGCTCCTTCCGGATTAAATGAGGTAATGCGCATGCAAACGCGATGTAAATTGTAACACACTATATAAATGTCACTTGTTATTACTTCTCTCCTCCCGCCCTGGTCATTAAAGCTGTGAAGGACCTAATGAATCTACCGTTTAGATATTTTCTCACACTCGAGACTCAGTCCCTTAGCTTGTGCCTGCTCCCAGTCTGCCTTTTGACGCCAAGCTGATTCTTTTCACTCTAGGTTTCAGGCAACGTCATTTCTTGGATGTGGCTTGCTGAGCTCCACAGAGGAGTTCACCAAAGCAATGAGTAGGAAGAGATGATAGGGCACCAACTAAGAAGTCTGGCTCAGGGGATTTTTCTTGCATGCATGTATGCAGTCATTCACTCAAAAACTACCAATGACCACAAGAATGAGCTGTGCCCCTATTGGACACTAGAAATATTTTGGAGATCAAACCACATGACCTCTGCCCTTGTCCAGTGCCCAGTATGGTGAGGAGTCAGACAGAATGGGATCTGAAGCCCAGATCCACCAGGACCTGGAGAAGAGACTTAACAGCATCATAGGTAAATTGGGGACAATGTTAGGACCTAGCCATGCCTGCCAGGGTGGTTGGGAGAGGTGGGTGAGAGGAATTGTGCAGGTAGAGCACTTGGCACAGTCAGAGCTGAACTCATGTTAGCTGTTGTCACCAAATGAATGCTTCTACCTCACTCCACCTGACACAGAGCTTAATACTCAATGCCATATTATTTATTCATTCCCTCTACAAGACATACTTTGTTGCTCTTGGTTTTTGCTTTATTTGTCATGTCAAAACACATAGATGATGGATGGATGGATGGATGGGCGGGTGGGCGGGTGGACAGGTGGACAGATGGACGGATGGATGATAAGCTGCTCTTGAGTTAGCTCCAACTCACGACAACCTTATATACAACAGAATAAAACATGGCCCAGTCTTGCATCATCCTCACAATCATGGGCATGTTCAAGTCCATCATTGCAGCTGTGTCAACATTACAGCTGTTGTGTCAATCCATTTCACTAGGGGTCTCCCTTACTTTCATCGGCCCTGTACTTCACCAAACACGATACTGTCCTCCAGCAATTGATCCCTCCTGATGATGTGTCCAAAGCAAACAAGTTGGACTATGTTCTATTGTAATCCATAAGGTTTTCATTGATTAATTTTCGGAAGTAGATTGCCAGGCCTTTTTTCCTAGTCTGTCTTAGTCCAGAAATTCTGCTGAAATCTGTCCATCAAGGGTGGCCCTACTGGTATTTGAAATACCAGTGGCATAGATTCCAGCATCATAGCAACACATACCATCACAGTATGATGAACGGATAGTAGATCAAAACATATACTCATTAGCAAAAATTCAGAAAAAAAATAGAAAAAAAATTTTTTTTTAAATAGCAGAATACAGGGATAGAAAGCAGATTAGGGGTTGCCAGGGGCTGGTGGAAGGGGAGATGGGGAGTGGCTGCTTAATGGGTGTGGGGTTTCTGTTTAAGCTAATGAAGATGTGGAACTAGATAGTAGTTGCACAACATTGTAAATGCACCTAATGACACTGAATTGTACACTTTTAATGGTAAATTTTATGTTATGTGTACCTTACCATATACACACACAAAAGGCAGGAGAGCATGACCTCACTCCCCAGAGTCAACCATGGCAATATTTTGCATATTTCCCTCCAGTTTATTAATGCATATTTTTAAATAGTTAAGGTAAGACTGCAAGTACAATTTTGTGTTCTTTTTTTAATCTAACAGTATGTCATAAGCATTTCCCCATGTCCTGCCTAATATTGTTAGACATGTCCTGTCAAACCAAACCCACTGCCATCAAGTCGATTCTGGCTCATAGCAACCCTGCAGGACAAACAGAAGTGCTCCATAGGGCTTCCAAGGCTGTAAATCTTTATGGAAGCAGACTGTCACATCTTTCTCCCATGGTTAGACATGTAGGGGTCCTTTTAGTCAAAGAATTATTCACTATTATTAACAAATGCATTAAGAAAATGAAAAGCAAGCCATAGGCAGGGAGAAATTATTCACAACATATATATCTGACAAAGGGCTTGTATCCAGAATATGTAAAAAAAATTCCTACAATTCAATAAGAAAAGGACAAAGAACAAAAATTTTTTAAATGAGCTACAGGTTTGAAAAGACACTTCAAAAAGAAGGCATAGTTGTGTATATTGCCACCAAAAATAAATAAAATATCATTTAAAAAAGAAGATATGCAAATAGACAATAAGAATGAGCAAAGTATACAACATCATTACTCATCCCATGCAAATTAAAATCACTAGGAGCTACTGCTGCGAATGCCACACGTTGGCAGGGAATGTAGAGTGCTGGAAATCTCATCTATTGCTGCGGAAAGTGTGAAATTCTAACAACCACTTTGGAAAGCAGTTTGGCAGTTTATTATAAACACACACCTACACCATGGCCTGATGATTCCACTTCTAAGTATTTACTCAAGGAAAATAAAAACAAATGTTCACAAAAGACTTGCCCAAGAATGTTCGTAGTTGTTTTATTGATAATAGTCAAAAACTGGAAACAGTTCAAATGTCCATAAATAAGTTGTGGTATAGTCCTACGATAGAATGTTGTTGTTGTTAGGTGCTGTCAAGTTGGTTCTGACTCATAGCTACCCTATGTACAACAGAATAAAACACTGCACACTCCTGCGCCAACCTCACAATCGTTATGCTTGAGTGCACTGTTACAGCCACTGTGTCACTCCATCTCGTTGAGGGTCTTCCTCTTTTTCGTTGTCCCTCTACTTTACCAAGCATGATGCCCTTCTCCAGGGACTGGTCCCTCCTGATAACATGTCCAAAGTATATGAGATGTAGTCTTGCCACCCTTGCTTCTAATGAGCATTCCAGTTGTACCTCCTTTTGGCAGTCCATGGTTTACTCAATATTCTTCACCAACACCATAATTCAAAGGCATCAATTCTTGCTGAGTCTTCCTTCTTCATTGTCCAGCTTTCGCATTCATATGAGGCAACTGAAAATACAATGGCTTGGGTGAGAGGCACCTTCGTCCTCAAAGTGACATCTTTGCTTTTCAACACCTTAAAGAGGTCTTCAGCAGCAGATTTGCCCAGTGCAATGCATCTTTTGATTTCTTGACTGCTGCTTCCATTGGTTTTGACTATGAATCCAAAATGAAATCCTTGACAACTTCAATCTTTTTTCCATTTATCATGATGTTGTGTATTGGTCCAGTTGTGAGGATTTTTGTTTTCTTTATGTTGAGGTGTAATTCATACTGAAGGCTGTGATCTTCGATCTTCATCAGTAAGTGCTTCAAGTCCTTTTCACTTGCAGGAAGCAAGGTTGTGTCATCTGCATAAAGCAGGCTGTTAATGAGTCTCCCTTCAATCCTGATGCCTTGTTCTTCTTTATAGAGTCCAGTTTCTCAGATTATTTGCTCAGCACACAGATTGAATAGGTATGGTGAAAGTATCCCCTTGTTCTGTCCGGACAACTGTCTCTCGATCTATGTACAGGTTCCTCATGTCCTGGAATTCCCATTCTTTGCAAAGTTATCCATAATTTGTTATGATCCACACAGTCGAATCCCTTTGCATAGTCAATAAAACATAGGTAAATATCCTTTTGGTATTCTCTGCTTCCAGCCAGGATCCATTTGATATCAGCAATGATATCCCTGGTTCCACACTCTCTTCTGAGCCTGGCCTGAATTTCTGCAAGTTCCCTGTCAAGATACTGCTGCAGCCACTTTTGAATTACCTTCAGCAAAATTTTGCTTGCATGTGATATTAATGATATTGTTCAATAATTTCTGCATTTGGTCAGATCGCCTTTCTTGGGAATAGGCAGAAATATCGATCTCTTCCAGTTGGTTGGCCAGGTAGCTGTCTTCTAAATTTCTTGGCATAGACAAGTGAGTGTTTCCAGCACTGCATCCATTTGTTGAAATATCTCAACTGATATTCTGTCAATCCCTGCAGCCTTGTTTTTCGCCCAATGATTTCAGTGTAGCTTGGACTTCTTCCTTCAGTACTACTGGTTCCTGATCATATGGTACCTCCTGAAGTGGTTGACCGTCAGCCAGTTCATTTTGGTATAGTGACTCTGTGTATTCCTTCCATCTTCTTTTGATGGTTTCTGCATTGTTTAATATTTTCCCCTTAGGATCCTTCAATATTGCAACTCAAGGCTTGAATTTTTTCTTCAGTTCTTTCAGCTTGAGAAATGCCGAGTATGTTCTTTCCTTTTTTGAAAATTAGAAATCATCAAAAATGAAATGGAACAAATAAACATTGATATCCTAGGCATTAGTGAGCTGAAATGGATTGGTATTAGCCATTCTGAATCGAACAATCATATGGTCTACTCTGCCGGGAATGACAACTTGAAGAGGAATGGTCTCTCATTCATCATCGAAAAGAACATTTCAAGTTCTACCCTGGAGTACAACACTGTCAGTGATAGGATAATATCCATATGCCTACAAGGAAGACCAACTAATACAACTATTATTCAAATTTACACACCAACCACTAAGGCCAAAGATGAAGAAACTGAAGGTTTTTACCAACTTCTGCAGTCAGAAACTGATGGAACATGCAATCAGGATGCATTGATAATTACTGGTGATTGGAATACGAAAGTTGGAGACAAAGAAGGATCAGTAGTTGGAAAATACGGCCTTGGTGACAGAAACGATGCTGGAGAGCACATGATAGAATTTGCAAGGCCAATGACTTCTTCATTGCAAATGCCTTTTTTCACCAACACAAATGGCAACTATACATGTGGACCTCGCCAGACGAAATACACAGGAATCAAATAGACTACATCTGTGGAAAGAGACTATGGAAAAGCTCAATATCATCAGTCAGAACAAGGCCAGGGGCCAACTGTGGAACAGACATCAATTGCTCACACACAAGTTCAAGTTGAAACTGAAGAAAATTAGAACAAGTTCACAACAGCCAAAGTACCTCATACCATGCCCAAAATTCTACTGCAGAGGGATCACAGACATAAATATGAAAAGTGAAACAATAAAGCTTCTGGAATAAAACATAAAAGAATATCTTTATGACCATGGATAGAGAAACATTTCTTAAACAAAACACAAAGAGCACTAAACCTAAAGGAAAAGATTTATAAATTGGACTGCTTTAAAATTTCATCAAAAGACACAATTAAGACAGTGAAAAGACAAACCACAGAATGGGAGAAGATATTTGCAATACATGTATCTGACAAAGGACCCATATACTGAACATATAAAGAACTCCTACAAATCAATAAGACAAAGCATACATTCTCTTCCCCCCCCCCGCCCCAAAAAATGGGTAAAAACTAGAACAGGCATTTACAAAAGGTCATATCTACATGGCCAATTAGTTATTTATGAAAGACTAATTAAAACCACAATGAAGTATCATCACCCACCACCAGAATGTCTAGACTTTTTTAAACTGACATAAAGTGTTGGCAAGGATGTAGAGCTACTGTAC